>NW_022436953.1:31357746-31375628 GCF_009761245.1 Sapajus apella | reverse complement strand
TGTGGGAGCACCTTTCACCCTGTGGGAGCACCACTCACCCTCTGGCAGCACTGTTTACCCTGTGGGAGCACCACTCACCCTATGGCAGCACTGTTCACTCTGAGGGACCACTGTTCACACTGCAAGAATACTGCAAAGCAACCAATTTAGTTTCTGTGTTACTTGTTCACTGCCCATTTTTCTATGAAGACATTTATATTTTTCTTAATAATTTGTTATTGGGCCTCATGGAACTTACATCTCAGGCTGGGAACTTGACGGTAAATCAGCAGGCGGTCACATGGTGATCTGTTCCAGGGGCTTTGCAGAGAAGGAATCAAGAGAGATGCAGGGGTCATTCCTAGATCTGGGGGCTGGGGAGTGTGTCTCCGATATAATGCCACCAGCAGAGTAGATGTGACAAGCGTGTGTCAGCAGAAACAGCTCATGCATAGGGCCTGAGGTAGAACACGGGGCATTTTCTCAGGATAAATTGAAGCCACAATGCCTGGAGCAGAGTCAGCAAAAGGAGACAGTGGCGAAAAAAGAGGCCTGAGAGGCAGCAGGTGCCACGTCCTGAGCACCGAGTGAGATGCTGCCTTCAGTTTTGAGGGGGAGGGGGAAGTGCGCAGGGATTTGGGAAGAGGCAGCCCAGGATCTGGAACCAAATATTAAAGGACAATACTCTACCTACGTAGAGTGCTTGCTGCATGCTGGGCACAGAGCAGAGGGTGGGATTGAATGAGTGTGTATTCCAAGACCCTATGAAATTCTCCCTGAGACAGGTACTGTTAGCACAATGCACTCATCACACAAACCCACACACACATACACAAGTAAGTATATTTATATGTGGCACAGAAATAGCCATGATGAGATATGTATATGATTAAATGAATATATAAAATGTCTATCATAAGAATTCTATAATAAATACATGTATATATTGGCATGTAGGATGAAGTGAATATATATAACTATATGTATCTATAAAGAGCAATACACACAAAAACGCACACATGCACACGCACGCACACACACGCAGTCGGTCCTCGGTATCCATGGGTTCCCCATAGGTGGATTCAAAAGTCAACCTGAGATAAAAAATATTCAGGAAAAAATGCATGGTTTGCTTTTGAACAAAACAAGTAGTCTTTTCTTTCTTGTCATTATTGCCTAAACAATACGATACAACCGCTGTTTACATAACGTCTATAGTGTATTAGCTATCACAGGTAATCTAGAAATGTTTTAACATTTTGAGGGGGTTTAGGGGGATGTTTGTAGGTTACATGCAAATGCTACACCATTTTATGTAAGAGACTTGAGCATCCGTGGATTTTGGTGTCTGTGGGGAAACAAATCCCCCATGCATACCAAGGGCAGATGGTTCACATGTTTAAATATCTCTGGCATTATTTGAGTATCTATACACTAGTTTAATCCCCATAGTTGCCTCAGGAAGGAGGAGCTGCAAGCACCCTCATTTGCAAATGGGAACACTGAGGCACAGAGGAGCTTGCACAAACAGGTGAGGCCAAGAACCAGCCTTGAGCCCCAGGCATTAGCCCTACACTGGGAAGGCATGCTCAGATCATAGGCTGGGGGTGTCAGGGGGCAGAGGAAGGCAGGTCTGCCGGGAGGGGACATCGCCCGGGTGGGGGTGCCGTCAGGAAGGGTGTGAAGCTATGAGCTTCAGGACCATGGAGCTGCACTCTGAGTGCTATCTTATAAACAGTCTTTAAAACAACTATATCTGAGACAACTTTCCATGTGATTAAACATCTCTCTACGGCTGTGGATTTAAGCCTTATTCAAGTGAGGAAAAGTTTTGTTCAAAGTAAGCCTTTCATGTCAATCAAATCAAATCAGAGTAATATCCCCAATGTTGATCTCCTGTGGCCCTTGAAGGGATTCCCCAGGGCAACCCAGTCGCTTTTATGGGCACAGATTAAGAATCACTAATCTGAGGAAGTAGGACATATGTCTTTAACGTGAGCACACTGTGGTTTATGTCAACTATACATCCATTTTTAAGATGTTTGGAATATATTGCCAAAATCATCCCACAGAAGTTCTGTATTAATTAACATTCACACGAGCTCTTTGAGACTAGCAATTTCCCTGAACTTAAATACACACACACACACACACACACACATTACTCATTTTAAAGGTGAAACATCTTGTTTAATAAGACTTACTGGATTATAAGTGAAGTATTTTTTAATATTCACTGGTCGTTTGTGGTCATTTATTTTCTGTATTACTTGCTCACTGCCCATTTTTCTATGAAGACATTTATATTTTTCTTAATAATTTGTTAAGTTTTAAAAACGTCTGCTGTCACGGAGGTAGCTCATGTTTCCCCAGGTTCTCCTTTGCTTGGCGTCCTCTTCCTGGGGTTGAGACGCTGTGCTTTCTGGGAGCTTTCATTCACTCAGGTCTGTCAGCAGTGTTTTTGACGTCACCTGACTTCACTCTTGCATGGAAAGTTCATCCTCACTCCCAGATGGTATAAAGTACTTTCCATTTAATCCTTAACCCTCATCTTAGATTGATTTTCAAATAGTGTTTGAAAATGGAGGATAGGGGCTCCTGAGAGGTTCTGGGCTTCTCTCCCCGTTTCTGGGAGACTCTAAAGGAATCATAGAAATATCAGGTGAGGCAGCCATGGGGCAAACCCTATCCTTCATAGAAGGGGACTTGTAAGGATGCTTGTTTCCATTTCATGTGTTGGATCTCAGCTGGGAAACTGCTTATGGGAAATAGATAGAATATAAATCATGATCAAATGCTCTTGAAATAAGGGGAACCCTTCCCAGAACCAGAGGAATTAACTTCACAGGGCTTCTCTCTCTAAGGCTCCAGGGCGAGGCAAAGGGACACCTAAGGTGCTTTGGACACTGGAACTCCCAAGGTGGGTCAGCTGACCTGTTGGACACTCCACGCTCCCGGCCAGCACCACCAGGGCGTCCCCAGCACTGCTTCCTCAGTTCTCAGCAGCCTCACCTCATCTCACACACCAATGCTTCCGGGAGAGGAAGAGTTGCAGGACCGCAGCTCTCAGAGAACTCAGCATCACACCCTAAGTTCAACCACAGACCTGCCACAGAGCCATGGGCAGGGGTGGGGGGAACATGACCTTTGACCGAGCACACTCTTTCTCACCTCTATCCCTTCTCCTTTCTCCAAATTGTATGATGTCTACTTAACTTTTTCATATGTGGCCTTTTTCTAAGTGTGTTTTTGTTTTTGTTTGTTTTTGTTTTTGTTTTGAGATGGAGTCTTGCTGTGTCTCCAGGCTGGAGTGTAGTGGCGAGATCTCGGCTCACTGCAACCTCCGCCTCCCGGGTTCAAGTGATTCTCCTGCCTCAGCCTCCCGAGTAACTGGGACCACAGGCATGCACCACCCATGCCCAGCTAATTTTTGTATTTTTAGTAGAGACGAGGTTTCACCATGTTGGTCAGGATGGTCTCCATCTCTTGACCTTGTGATCCTTCCACCCACCCCCCAAAATTGCTGGGATTGCAGGTGTGAGCCACCACACCCGGCCTCTCTAAGTTGTTTTTAATCACATGATTATTTCAGACTAATATTTTTACATCTTCCTACATAACTGCTTTGCAAGTATTTTTTTTTATTTTATATGCTTTGAGTTAATACACAGCACATTGTCCAATTCTAAGCTGCAAATGTGTTTTCCTTCCTTATGAATGCAAAAGTAAGAGACTGTTGTCCACAGCTTGCATGAAAGGACTTCATTTGAAGAATATTTTCCAAGCAAAGTATGCAGCCCATTCTGACTGTCAGCTTTGCTCTCTCCTCCCCATGTCTCTCATGTAAGTGAGTCCATGCCTACCAAGTTCTCCCCAGAACCCTCTCCCTCCTTGACAGGCTCCCCAAAGTCAGGCAGGTTTTGCCTCTGCCAAGGGGGCTTTGGATCCTAACTCCACTTGCCGGGCAGTACTCGGTCCCAGACAACAGACACATGGAGCTGGAACACATTGAGAGATCACTTAGGACCCCAGACCCAGGCTTGCCTTCAGGAGCTCATGCCTTGATCAGAAGTGTGCAGGCATGCACACACGCCAAGCTCCCAGTTGTCCAGAAATTGCAGGCAATTATCCCAGAGTGGAAACAGTGTTCGATGTGGTACAATGTCAACCCCATTCCTCTGGCGACAGGAAAAGTAAAACAAGTCCAAAGGGCATATTTCTCAACCCCCTAAGCCACACACGACACCCCTCCCAACAGACGCAGAGCCCAGGCGGCCTCACTGACACTGCGTCTGTGCCACGGCCCAAAGCCATCACTACCTATTTTAGTAACTTGCTCTTTCACGGACTCCAGCCTGTCAACCAGATCCCCAAAGTATCAACTTTCCAATGTGCCTGCCGCTCCACCGACCTGTTTCAAAGAGGTGGCCCGGCCAGGTCAAACCCGTTTAGCATCAAGGTAAAAATTATTGTTCACCATTAAGATTCTCTGCCTCTTCCTGTCACCAGCATCAGGCAGGGGTGATAGGCAGTGGGGTGACAAACAAGACAACTTGCTTATTTCTACAGATCAGACGTACAAGCTGCTATTTCTGCCCAAGCCTGTCATGGAAAGGATGTGTCCCTCGCCTGGGGAGTTCTGGGGGGTGGACAGCACACCCCACACTCTGCCAATTGGCCGCTGCTGCCTGCCCCTACCAGACACCTGTAAGAGAGCGTTCAATGTGATTCGGTTACACAGGGCCCCGTGAAGGGGCTTTATGCTGGCCCTTGCTAGCATAAACATGTGTTTAATTTATGATGGGACCACTTCAATTGGATTGTGGCTACAGCCTGAATGGCGGCTGTATTTACATACCTTATATTTACAACTGGCAGATAAAAAACTCCTCCGAGGTCGGGACCACAGGCACATCTGTTAGTAAATCACTAACAGGGGACAAGAAAACCAGAAAGGGATTCCAGCCTCATTTCAGAAATAATTGTGTGCAGAAATATGAAAGCATCACTGCACAAGGAAATGACCACCACGCAGACAGAAGGAGGTCCCGGCTCTCCTGCCTGTTCAAGGCCGTGGGGGTCTCCCCTCCTCACCTCATTGAGGAAATGATGAGCAGGAGTGGACCCTCCAGGCATGTGGGAAAGACATTTGGATGGCAGCCTCCAAGCTGGGGACTGCGTTATCCCACAAGCTCCTGAGCTCACGGTGTGCAGAGCCCTGTAAACGCAGATGACAGCTGCCGGCCTGACCCACCTTGATGGTCTTGGGATGATTTCAGGAGGATGGGGAAAGAAAAAGAGATTCCCATGGATCAGGGAGTCCCTCATGGCCCTGCACTAAGGTACCTGGCAGTGAGGACATTCCGTTTTGCACCATAGTAAAGCCAATTGCATGCTTTCCTGTGGTCTCCATCCCCCAACTTGGGACCAGGGAGCAGTGTGGCCTTGGAAATTTTGGTCCAAGTGTTCATTTCATGACATTGTGGGCCCTTGCCCATTCTTAAGCCCAGACAGCGGCGCACCCCCCACCCGCCCACTTTCTGGTGAGGTGTGAGGGCTTCTAATAGGCTCAACAATAAAGAGTCCCTCCCATTGTAATATCTCTGTCCTTAAAGGTGAGTCTTGGTGGCCTTGGATACTCTGAAGCTTTGGGACCAAAACCCAGAGTCAGAACTGGAGAGCCCAACCTCAGCGCCCATGCTAAGTCGATACTGAGTACATCCCACCGGTCTCAGCTCCTTTCTTTGTCACTTTATACTCTTCAGCTCAGTTATCTGGGTTGAATTAGATGAAAAGAAATTATATGGCAAAATGATAACTGATATGGTTTTTCTGTGTCCCCACCCAAATCTCATCCTGAATTGTAGTTTCCATATGGTTTTTCTGTGTCCCCACCCAAATGTCATCCTGAATTGTAGTTTCCATAATCCCCATATGTGGTGAGAGGGACCCAGTAGGAGGTGTTTGAATCATGGGGTCAGCTTCTTCTATGCTGTTCTCAGGTTAGTGAATGAGTTCTCACAAGATCTGATGGTTTCACAAGGGGCTTCTTCCTTCACTTGTCTCTCATTCTTCTCCTTGCTGCTGTCATGTGAAGAAGGACATGTTTCTTCTGCTTCTGCCATGATTGTAAGTTTCCTGAGACATCCCCAGAGTTGATGTAAGAATGTAGTAACTGAAGAGAGCTATCCACGATAAGGTAAATACTTTGACATAGGATTCGTATTTTCTGGAAGCTGAATTTCTTTCCTCAAGTTTCACTCTCAATTCCATGTTGAAGCTGGGAAAGTGAATTTAGAATTTATGAAGTAGCACGCCTGGTAATCCCAGCACTTTGGGAGGCCGAGGTGGGTGGATCACAAGGTCAAGAGATCGAGACCATCCTGGTCAACATGGTGAAACCCCGTCTCTACTAAAAATACAAAAAATCAGCTGGGCATGGTGGCACGTGCCTGTAATCCCAGCTACTCAGGAGGCTGAGGCAGGAGAATTGCCTGAACCCGGGAGGCGGAGGTTGCGGTGAGCGGAGATCACGCCATTGTACTCCAGCCTGGGTAACAAGAGCAAAACTCCGTCTCAAAAAAAAAAAAAAAGAATTTATGAAGTAGAAATCTTAAGAATAATAATAGCTCTATGCAGTCCAGGTTCTACAGGAAAACTGAGCCCCATTTCTAGCAGATTCCCTAGAAAATCCAAACAGCTTTAGAAAGCCCAGGACTGACCCCTCTCAATCATTCATCTTGAAATTAGAACCCATGAAGACAAGGCAGCCCCATGAAGGGTGAAAAGGAAAAATGCTGCCTAAAAAGGTGGGAGACGGGTGCCTTGGTTTTCCTTTTTGGTTTTAAGCAAATTGTCAATATTTGGAGATGATGCCGTCTCCTGGCCAGGTCTGGAACCAGAATGATAGATCTTTCACAGTTTCAGCACCTCTGTTACATAGAAGGGAAATGGAGTTGTGTTACTGAGCACAAACGGTAGGCCTGGCACACCTGGGCTGTAATTATTGGGAATCCTTCTTAGTTTTTATTCTCTGAAATTAAAAAGCACAACCAACAGGTCCCCAGAAGTCCCCTGAGTTCTGGTTGCTAGCTTCCTATTGCTGCAATAAGCCCAGATTTGCCCGACGGTAAATATTCTTCCCTCCGGGGGCTTGCGGGGTGGGAGAGCTGCCCTTCGACAATGTTTCAACACTTGCCTCTTAACCTGTGTGCTTCCTTGGTCAAGTCTTAGATCTTGCAGGTCATACTAATATGTGAGACCCTCTCCCCATGACTCCCACCCCTGTATCTGCGGAGCATGCATAGTCACAAGTGGGCTGCCTTGCCCTCTCGCGTGGGTGTGCTGCCACTGCCAAGTCCGAGCCTGCAGGGATTTAAGTTCAGACACTGGACATGCAGAGCCATCCTCTGCTGGCTGGCCTCCAGCAAGCTGCTGCGCCTCAGAACGGATCACTTTCACGGTGGGAGCAGAGCCCTGTGCTGAGAAATGTCCAGGAAAGCCCTGGAAATATGGTACCTGGTCAGGGGTTGTCTAAGAAATGTTTAAGAAAAGCACAGCCGGCCGGGCGCGGTGGCTCAAGCCTGTAATCCCAGCACTTTGGGAGGCCGAGGCGGGTGGATTACGAGGTCAAGAGATCGAGACCATCCTGGTCAACATGGTGAAACCCCGTCTCTACTAAAACTACAAAAAATTAGCTGGGCACGGTGGCGCTTGCCTGTAATCCCAGCTACTCAGGAGGCTGAGGCAGGAGGATTGCCTGAACCCGGGAGGCGGAGGTTGCGGTGAGCCGAGATCGCGCCATTGCACTCCAGCCTGGGTAACGTGAGTGAAACTCCGTCTCGAAAAAAAAAAAAAAAAAAGAAAGAAAAGCACAGCCCTGGGCTCAGGCCCCTTTCCTTAAAATGGAGGGTTTAGATGTTAGTTTGCTTCAGTCTCTTTGCTCTTACTGCAGAGCTGCATCTGCAGGTGTGCGGGGGGCTGATCCCTGCTGAGTGTGCTCTGGGAGCCAAGAGGGAGCACCAGCATGTGCAGCAGGGGTCAGTGGTGCATGGAGAAGCCTCCAGTGGCTGCCCTGCTCAGTCCTCCCAGGAGTCGGAAGCACCCTGGCCCGCGTTGGGAAACATGGGTGGTCGCAATGCTCCCGGCACCTGAGAACGAGGATAGCGATGTCCACACACACACAAGCCATCTTGTTCCTTTGATGGAAGATTAGTATTTTCTGGAAATTCAATTTCTTTCCTCGAGTTTTACTTTAAATTCCATGTTGAAGCTGGGAAAACAAATTTAGAATTTAGAATTGATGAAGTAGAAATCTTAAGAATAATAATAGTTCTATGCAGTCCAGGTTCTGTCAGGAAAACTGAGCCCCATCCTACACAGGAATCTAGTCTTAGAGGTGACAGAAAGTCAAGGAGCTAGAGAGGAGGCAGCTTGGAGCCACCAGCATCCCTGGTGCCTGAGGGACAAAGGCAAGGAGGAGGTGATGCTGCCCGCCAGGCGCTGGTCAGGGCAGGTCTGGACCTGGAGAGAAGCCGGTCCTGCAGGAGACACCAGCAGAGAGCAGGAGGGTGGGGGTGGAGGAACAGCACTGCTCACATCCTTCCAGAAGCATCTATCGGCTGGTCTCACCTGAAAACCAGTCAGTGAGCGAGCATGGAAATATCATTTACTGAAAAAGGCAGCAAAAGGATTTGAGGATAATGGGGAATCGTGGCCAGAATGATAGACCTGAGGATAATTGGGAGTTTATTGGTCAGCGTTTCATGAAATCTTCACAGTTATCCTGACAGAAATGGATATTTAAGCCCAATTTCTAGAAGAAAACCCTGAGCTCCATGAAGTTTAAGTAACTGGTTCAACTGATACATGCAGATGTTTCAATGGGGAGCTAGTCTTGCCATCATTAATCTGGAAAGAACACAAGAGCTTAAGAAACCTAGAGAGTGGGTGGTCAGCCCATCAGGTAGGTGCTCTGACTCAGCTAGAATCCCCTTCCCAACAGTGCAGGACAGCCGCAGATCCGGGCTCCGTGCACAAGCTCTCAGGTGAGTGTTGCCCCCCAGCCTGCACTGGGAGCTTCTCTGCCCCTCTCTGAGACAGGCCTCTCCAGGGAAAGCTGAGCTCCAATGATCAAGGACAGAAGCAGCCTCCCCTGGCAGAGGGTCCCCCACAACCCTCCTCACCCTCACGTGGCTACTGACACCTAGAGGCCAGTATGTCCAGCCCAGCCCAGGCCCTCTAGGGAGGAGCCTGTGCGGCACTGAGATGTCCATCCTCAAAGAAGTGTCCACCAAGCAATGTGAGCACTTCACAGACAAGTGCCACAAGCCAAACTGCGGGGTGACGCCTAGTGAGTCATATTCATTCTGCCAGTGCTTACTGAGCTTCATTATGGACCCAGCATGGTTTTCTAGGAATGCACATCAAGCAGAGAACGGGGCAGAAATGTGGTCTCGGTTAAAACCCAGAGCTGCGTGCACCACACCATGAGATGCTCCCTCAAATCCACATAGCAAATAACCCCTGGTTGGCACCTGCAGGAAACGCTAACTCAAGCACTCCTCCTTCAGGATGTGCAAAGTCGACCCACAAGCAGGAGATGAAGAACAGTGAGGCGGAAACTGAAATTGCAAACGGATGCACCATATCCAAACTTCGGGGTGATTCACCGAGCAGCAAAGTTGCAAGAGTCTCTCAGCTGTAGCTAAATAAACGAACAAGATAGTATGATTAGTCCTCATCAGATGGGCTAGACCACTCCAGAAAGGTCTTTCTGGGATGGCACTGGATTTGCTGGGAGGATGGGTCTTTCTATCCAAGATTTCTCAGGCCCAAGAATCACCCAGCGTCATTCTGGGCCAGACACACAGAGCTTCCAGTTTGGGTGTCTGAGCAAAGGCGATGTTTTAAAAATGACAGAATGACATGCAGCGTCCCTCCCCAGGAGTGTGAGAGCACTCAGTAGATCCACCCCACTGCAGAGCTGAGGGCTCCTCATCGCTCCACATGGGAGTCCTTGTGGCATCTGCGCCGGGCAGGACTGGAAACCACCAGCACGGCCCGAAGACAGTGTCCCCTGGGCCTCTCTCCCTGCCTCTGCCATGTCCCCAACTTTTGGGGTTGAATCTGGAGGTTTCCATACTCACCACTGTCCAAAGACTGCTGGTGAAGGCAGCTGTGCTGTGCCCCTGCCATGTCCCCAACTTCTAGAAATTTCCTGAACAGCACCACTGCCTTCAGCAGCACTAGGGATAGTGGTGAGTATAGAAACCCCCGAAATCCACGGAGCCAGTTGCCATTGTCTGCAAACTACAGCGAAACTGCGAGTGTGTCCTTCTCTTCTCTCGCTTTACTTATAGAAAAAGCCATTTCTTTCTGGAATAAAATTTACTGAGAAATCTCTCACAGGGCAGAAAATGTGTGTCAAAAATCCTAGTTTATTCATCGCTGGATCCCTAATGGCAGCCGTAGTGTTCCTGACACACAGCAGGGATTCAGAAGGTGAAAGCCTCTCTGCACATCCTTCCCATACAGATGTCCCGGTATTTTAATTCTCCGGGATTTAAATGCCTTCTATATGCCGGAAGCTCCTGAACCTCCTCCTCCTCCTGCTGAGGAGGAGGAGGAGGACTCAAAACTCTCTTGCAAAGTCCACACCGCAGCAAGTGTTTCTCATCAAAGTATGGGAAACTTAACCCTACCTCCTCCTCATACACACCTGTTCCTACCAGAGTGACCTCATCACAATCAATGGGGCCACCTTCAATGCTTTTCCTCCAGCCTGGACCCTCCAACCTGGGAACATTCTGACTACTCCCTCCTCCACTGCCCTCAGGTCCCACCCATCACAAAGCCTATGTGGCCCCTCTCAGATCCATCCCTTTCTCTCCATCTCCTTGGAGCCAACCCTAACGCAAACCCTACCTGCCTCTCTCACTCAGACCATTGCAACAGCCCCTAGCAGAGCTTCCACCTTTTACTCAGGACCAAGTTCTGTCAAATTCTCCACCGATCTTCTCACGAATAGTGTTGCCAGATTTAGCAAATAAAAATGCAGATGTTCTATTTCATGTGAGTTTCAGATAGACTGAGGAACAGGTTTTAGTGTAAGTATGTCTCACACACACAGCAGTTCCACGCATAGGTATATATCCAAGGGAAGTGAAAACATGTGTTCATACAAAAACTCACGTCTGAATGTTGCCGGCAGCATGGTTCATGAGAGCCAAAAGATGAAAATAACCCAAATGTTCGTCGACAAATGAATAGCTAAACAAAATGTGGTCTATTCACACAACGGGATACTACCCAGCCTCATACATGGAATGCCGCTGCACACTCTAACATGGGGAAACCTGGAAAGCACAGTGCTAACTTAGAAAGGTCAGTTACAAAAGATCATGCATGTCGTGAATTTTGATATGGTTTCACTCTGCGTCCCCACCCAAATCTCAGGTCAAATTGTGATTCCCAATGTTCGAGGAGGGACCTGGTGGGAGGTGATTGAGTCATGGGGATGGACTTCCCCCAGCTGCTCTCGTGATGGTGAGTTCTCGCGAGAGCTCGTTGTTTAAGAGTGTGTTGCAGCTTCCTCCTGTCCTCTCCTCCTCCCTCTCCAGCCATGTAAAATGTGCCACCTTCCCCTCCACCTTCTGCCATGATGTTTCCTGAGGCCTCCCCAGCCATGGTTCTCATACAGCCCACAGAATCGTGAGTCAATTAAACCCCTTTTATGTATAAATTACCCAGTTTCAGGTAGTTCTTCATAACAATGCAAGAACAAACTAATACAATTCCATTCATATGAAAGTCCACCATAGGGGATCTGCAGAGAAAAGAGATTAGTGATTACTTAGGGCTGGAAGAGGAATGGGGAAGATAGGGGGTGGTAGCTAAAGGTTACGAGCTTATTTTTGTTTGTTTCTTTTTTAAAAGTGAGAAAGATGTCCTGAAATTGACTGTGGTGATTTTGTACATGTCTGTGAATCACTAAAAACTATTAAATTGTACCCTTTAAATAAGTAAATATGTATGGTATGTGAATTATATCTCAATAAAATTATCTGAAAAAGTATGTTTCAGGCAATGTTTGGGACAGACTTAATACTAAAAAATTGTTCCTCATTTGCTTTTCTTTGAGATGGAGATTCACTATTGTTGTCCAGGCTGGAATGCAGTGGCTCACTGCAACCTCCACGTCCTGAGTTCAAGTGATTCTCCTGCCTCTGCACCACCTGGAGGAGAAGTGATTCTCCTCCATGCACCACCACACCCGGCTAATTTTGTATTTTTAGTAGAGACAGGGTTTCTCCATATTGGTCAGGCTGGTCTCGAATTCCTAACCTCAGGTGATCCACCCACATCAGCCTCCTGAAGTCCTGGGATTACAGGCGTGAGAAAAAAATTGTTTCCTCTTTATCAGAAATTCTAATTTTACTTGGCATCTGCTGTTTTATCTGAACGGAAATCAGATCGTGGCATTCTCCTGCTTAAATTCCTTAAATGCTCTGCCTTACAATAAAACAAATTTTAAAACTCCAGACTCCTTAAAACCCCTCAAGATGAGGACCGAAATGGCCCTGGCTCCCCTTCTGCCCATCTCATGCCAGCACCCCCTTGTACAGTGCTTCAAAAAAGACCTGCTCTTCCCCTGCCTCAGGCCTCTCTGCAAGGAACTTAGATTTTCGCTCTCTGCAGTGCTGCCCCTCTCCCGCCACCATGGCAGACTGCTTCCAACTCAATTAAACTTTATTCTGGATGGGTCTAGTGGACTAAGGCATCAAAGCGTGATTGAAAGAAAAACAAATGGAATTTGAAGAAGAAACTTTTTTAGTCTGAAAAAAAATCTGCAATAACCATCATTTATTTCTAACGGGTTTTCTCTCCCCCTATATGGTTTTTGTCTGGTATCTTCCAAATGGATTTGACAACAACTGCTGCCTTCTGTTTGTCTGGAAGTGGGGTGCAGACTCCGAGAAGCCACTTCTGACCCCTCTACCGTGGGCGGGTTGCACTCCCCACCATCACTAGCGCTGTGGCCCTTATTCTCCTCCAGGGCACCCTCCCTTCTGGTTGCCATTGTTCCACTGATCTCGCTTGCTGGGGGTCTCCTGTGAAGCCTGTGAGCCCCTTGGATGCAGAGCCCGCACTGACCTGGCCACATCAGAAGTGCCAGCTCCCCACAGGAGTCTTGTTCATGAACGCCCCCACTCTGTATTCTCAGGGCAGGGCTCAGCACAGGGCAGGGCCCGGCACAGGGCCGCACTCTGTAAGCGCTTGCTATCAGAAGGGGAAGGAGCCTAGGCAATATATTTTGGACAAATGAGCATTGAAAGTAGAAGGAATGTTGAGGTGGCACTCACTGAAGACTCTGGGAAGTGGCATCAGGAAATGTCAGGCAGAGAGCAAGAGGCTCTTCTACAGGGATTTCCTACAGGCTGACGCCTGGCAAGCACACAGCCAAGTCAGCTCTCCTTGTCCACACCATGAGTGCCAAGGCCTAGTGTCTGCGCCTTGCCCCATGGCTCCAAAGCTCTGCCCAGCTTGGCTGGAGCAGACCCACCACCTGACCTCTCACCTGGTTGCACCTGCCTAGGGAAGCTGCAGGAGAGAGGATGGCTCCAGTCTCTGAAGCAGTCCCAGTGCAGATGCACATCTACCCACAGCCACGCTGCGTTCTCATCTGGACCAATTCACTCCAGCTGACATCTCTAATAGTCCCAAGAAGAGGGGACAGGTGATAACTCTCACATCAAAGGACCCAAAATAATGCTTATTATCAGCTTCCCTACCCAAGGAAGGTTATTTCTTTAACCCTCTGTTTAAAGCACTGGCGTACTTAAGAGAGGGAGGAGAAAACCTTTGCTCAACAGAAAATCAATGGAATTTTTCTTCTTAAAAAGTGAGAACATGTTTAAAAAATCTGTGGACAAGTAGTTTGCAAGCAGGATAGCACAATGTTTATATGCAGCAAACCCTGTTACACTCCACACTCCCCTCCATCGGACCCCTCCTGATGAAAGAGAGAAGACAAGAACTGACATCTAAACAGTTTTGAAAGTATCGATAAAAACTGTATCTGGAAAATAAATGCTTCACATGAGAAGGAATCTGATTATCTCAGGGTTTTTTCCAGACTAGAAAATTGGTCCTTGATGTTCTGTTCACCCTTCTTTTTGGCATATTAGTTCATCCAAAGCATTAAAATTCTTAAAAACTCTTTCTAAAAATAAAAACTCTTTCTAAATGGTAGTTAATAACCAGATTTTACTTTCAAACAAACTCCAACTGCTCGTGCCGACCTTCCAGAAGTAGTGGGCACTTGGCCCAGGTGAGCAGGGGTTGCTGATATCACACTTTCAAGGCTGTCTGTCAACGACTTGGGCCCTTTACCCAGGACCAACAGTGAGAGGCCCTTCCTGCCACCCCTTGCTGCCAACTGTGCTGTGGGTCTTTACTCCCAGCTGAGTCCTTGAACCTGTAAGAAGATGGGAACCAAAGACCCCAGCACCTCAAAGTCCAGGACCCCTGCCTGCCTCCAGCAACCCAAGGCAACAGTATCTTTACATCGTTTTTGCCCATCAAGGTGGATGTTTTGAGCAGGTAGCCCCCCTGGTATAAACAGAATACTTAATTTTCTTTTCTAATCATCAGGTCTGAGCCAGAGGCGGGCACCTTTCCAAGCACTCCCTCACTGAAAGATTCTGACGACGAGGCTTGAGGCATTCAAGAGCTTTTCAAAATTAAGTCTTTTCATTTTCCTTCCGTCATCCGTACCTGGGGTTTTCTGTCAGCGTTGATCCATGGGAAACTGGGAAATTGTTGGAGCAGATGAAACACCCCAAACACTCATCCATTCTCCCGAAGAAAGCAGGGGTTGGGGGGTGGCACGGGGCTTGTGTAATCTTCTGAGTGGCCATCTGCAGAAAATCCGGGGATAAATCTACTTTTTTAATTCACTTCACAGAGTGAGTTGGAAATATTGAATATTCAAGCAGAGGGAACACCAATCGTAATGAACCTCAGGATGGATGATGCGTCCCAGGCCCCGTGACAGCCACACGCATCCTTCCTCCTGCCCACGCCAGCTCTGCCCTCCCCCACGCACTTCCTGCCCCATGCCTGGCCATCCAGCGCCCCTAATTTGTTACCACATAAAAGTCCCCTTAATATTTTTTTTATCATCTCACATCACCGGCCCGGTAACGACACCCTCTGGAACAACCCGTCCACTCGTGTGTGTTGCTCACATTGCCAATGTCTTCTGCAATTTCGTGCAGCTTGAAATAAGCTTTGCATGCTGGGAGAAGGAACATCCACAGACTGCCCAGCCATGGGACTCCAGCCCCGCCGGGCCGTCCCTTTGTCATCTGGACATGTCTGAGCCAGCCCTAGCTAGACCCTGGGCACAGCCCCAGCTGCTGCAGGCCAGGGGTCAGCACCCACCCTGGCTCTCGGTGGCTCGTGCAGGACAAGCCTGCAACATCCTCCACCCTCAGGTTTTCTAAGCTGCGTCCTTCCAGGGATGGTTTCCTCCTGAAAACTGCCAGGCCACACTCATCCTGGGAAGAACACGAAAGCAAAACTGAGATTTCCAGCAGCAATTTCCAGACATTTCCATAGATGCCCTGCCAGGAGCCTTTCACTTTGTTTTGTCTTAAGCCTGTTTTGCTTAAGGTGGCAGAAATGCCGGGGCCCCCCGGGATGGTGACGCTAAGTGATTTTGCAGCGCTGCTGTGACTCCATGAGTATCTTGTCAGCCAGCTCGTCTGGAGCATTTAACATGAGTCGCTCATGATGTACTCTGACATCCGTCACCTGAGGGGAGCCAGCACCCACTTATCTCCTGCTCTATAATTTTCCTTAAGTGCTGCCTTTCAGGCCACGGGGCAGGTGGCCTCGGAGTCACTGAAGCAATTCTGCCCTGGCACTTCTCATTTCCTCTAGTTCCCATTCTGTCAAAAAAAAAAAAAAAAAATTGAGCAGGGTTAAGTGCCCCCTTGGCTCCTCAAGATCGATCTTTCTGCATCAAAGGCTCCGGTCTCCAGCAGACCTCCCACCACCCAGCCTGCCTGGCCTGGTCCGCAGGGGCGCCCACCCCACGGCTTTGTTTCAGGGAAGTGGACATGGAGGGCCACCTCCAGTGCGACCCTTGGTAAAGGAGAGGGCAGGGAGGACCAAGGCTCAGCCTCTGCTGGAAAGTTAGAAGAAAGAGAAGGGAGCACCGCCTGTAAGAAGGACAGGGATGGAGACTGTGAACCCTTACTCCTGCCAGCTTCTACACAGCCATTACTGGAAATAGAAAAAAATGAATGAACGAACAGCTCCTCCTACAGAAATGCTGCCAGCCAGCTATTCATATGCAAGAAAATTACCAAATAAAGGGAGAAATGAAGAAAAAAAAAAAAAACAGGTGTCATGATGAACCAGAGCTTGGAAACTGCACGGACCTCCCTCTCGCTTTGCCATATCCTCCCTCCAAGAACTTACCGAACTTGCTATTTTAAAAGGGGTGAACAGGCAGGAAAGGAACGGCAGAGCCCAGATACAGCGAAGCACATAAAGCATGCAAGATCACAGGTACGTAAAACAAATCAAAATAAATCTGTCATATTACTATATTTACTTCTTTGTCCCTCTTATGCCGGCTGGCTGCCTTGTAAATCTCCCATGGAGGAAGGGAAGGTGGTGAGCGTGCAGGTAACATATCCTGAGATTTCAAACATAAATATGGAGTTGTAGGGAAAGGCAAGCCGCCCATAATGTGTCCGCTTCTTTGATAAGTCAATACGTCTGCATTGCATAAGGCATAGGCAAGCTTGACATTTGAATCATTTATGGCTTGGGAGGAAAAATGGCAGCAGCCTTATTTTTTACTGGAAAAGAACCCACATGTCTTTATAAGCAGTGAGAGTGTCATTGATAGCGCTCGGGAGCTTTTCCGTTTCGGCCATAAACCATGTGTTTGGGAGCCAGACCATTTCCACCGAGGAGTTATTATTCGACAGAGCTCCAACTGGAGGGCGCCCACCAGCCCAACAAAACGCGCTGCGGTGGCCTCTCCACCCATGGCACCGAGCAGATTTCAGCCCAGCGCAGCCATCAGAAGATTTAATGGCATGTGCACTGTCCAATGCCTTTTCTCCCATCGGCTGACGGAGTGTTGGCAAGGCAGGGAAGTCACTGCGGCACCTGGGAGGTATACTCCTTACATCCAATTTTCATAGCTTGTGGTCTGAACAAAACCTACTCTGCACTGATTTCCTTCAAGGTTTCTTATATGGATTTGATTATTCCAGCCAGCCATAAAAGATTGAAATACACGCAGGCTCTGTGTCTAAATTGTAGACTGGAGATGTGGCCAACCTCCCTGCGTTGCAACACAAAACATCTTCACACCCACACGCACAAGCTGTTCCCTCTCCATACGCAGGACCTCAGCCATGCTTACATGCTGGCTTCCCCCGACATTATGGAGTTCTTGGCCTGAGCCCAGAGGTGAAACAAGACCTCGCCCTCAGAAAGCAAACTTCTCCTCCCCACAACCCCTGGCTGAAATGTCTAAAACTGTAGCAAAGCCAATGCAACTGGTTTCCACGTCAGGATTGATGAGGGCACAGGAGGTGGAGGGGGAGTGACAGCCGAGCTGGGGTCACATCCCTCCTGCCTTGCACTGTTTCCCAAAATCAGAACAAGGCCAGGCCCCAGCTTCTTGACACCCTAGCCATCTCTGACCTGATACACAGGATGTCAAAGTGAGCCAAAGACAAACACCAGAGTGAAAATCGCAAAGACCATCAACCTGCTCTCTCACCTGGACTTGCTTTCTCCTTCCAAATCGGCTCCCTCAACTCATCACTTTCCCCAGCCCCCACCCAACTCCATCACTTTCCCCAGCCCCC
>NW_022436953.1:31306167-31357736 GCF_009761245.1 Sapajus apella | reverse complement strand
CCCCACCCAACTCCATCACTTTCCCCAGCCCCCACCCAACTCTACCCCCAGTGAGTTCACCTCTGAGTCATCTGCCTCAGTGCTGGTACCTCACTCCTCACCATGCCCAGAAGCAGTCACCCTGTCTAGGAGTTTTCTTCCGGATGTCTTAGGAAGTCATCTCCTCTCTCCCTCCTTCCTCCCCTCCCTCAGATTCTCACCTAAGCTTCCACCGTTCACCAAAACCTCTTCTACCTCCTTCCACGCCCCTCCTCTTCCCACAACAGCAGCACCTTCTCTGTTGCATGGTTCACTGGACACTGTTTTTCTCTCACGCTCTAGCCTCTGAGTGGCACTGGGGCCCAGCAGTACAGAACCTTCCAAGTGTTCCTTCTCCCTTGGTGTCAAGGCAGACTCCTCCTGGTCGTACCTCTCTGGTTGCTCCATCTTGGTCTCCTCCTAACCAGACCAGCCCTTCAAGGCCTCGCCTCTCCAAGTGCAATCCAGGGCATCAGCTGGGAGCTGCGAGAAATGCAGAATCTCAGGTCCATTGCAGACCCACAAACCTAAGTCAGCATTTTAGTGAGATCCTCAGGCGACTTGCACACATTGAATTTCAAGGACCTCTGTCTTAGAGCGGTGCTTTCCACTTTTAGTCGATTGCAGAATTCACCTGGGGAGTGGGGTTTGGGAGGTTCCCCCTCTTCCAAGGAAGACCGTGATTCCCTCCACCTGTTACAGCGATCACTATTTCTTATCCCTGGTCTCCCTGCATAGATCCCTCAGGATGAGCTCCCAAGGCCTCGTCAGCCCTTCTGCTGATGTGTCTCTGGCCTGTATCTCCAGCGCAGTCAGATTTCTCTTCCAAATTCCATGGACCCACTTGTATTAGTGTCCTGGCACTGCCATCACAGAGGTCCACAAAAGGGGTGGCTCAAAGCAACAGAACTTTATAGTCTCACAGTCCCAAGGACCAGAAGCCAGAAGTGAAGTGTTAGCAAGATCAGTTCCCTCTCTCCAGCTTCTGGTTGCTGCTGGCAACCCTGGGCATCCCCTGCTTCTGACTGCTTCACTGCAATCTGCTCTGCACGTTCCCTGTGGCTCAGTGTGGTAATCGTCCCCTCCTTCCTCTTACACAGACACTGTCACTGGATTAGGGTCCTCCAGTCATTGGGTCAGGGACATACCTTAATCCAGTATGAGCTCATCTTGCCTTGACTACATCTACAAAGACTCCATTTCCAAATAAGGTCACCATCACAAGGAGCAGGAATTCAAATTTGAACACATACTTTGGGGATGAAAAGTCAACCCCCCTCACACCATCCACCCCCCTGACAGCTGTGCTGGGACGTCTGGGAGCCCCTTCCCTGTGGCACGTCCAGAATGAACTCAGGGGTCCCTCTCTCACACCAGCTCTGGTTTCCGTCCTCCCATCCCAGCAAATGGACCAACATTTGGACACCCTTTTTGATGCCTCTGTCATGGCACCCGGCCACCATGTCCCTCCTCTTCTCTCACTCTCTGTTCCTGCCACCCCCAGTGGGTTAGATCCCCATCGTCCCCTGCCTGGATGGCTGCACTGACTTTGCCTCTAATCTCCTCACCTGCAGGGTGGCTTCCTCCAATCCACTGCAGAGTCCTCTTCAGAAACACAAATCTGCGCTTGGCACATCCTGAACACTGTCTTCAATGATTCTGAGTTGAAGATGAGACCAGTGGAGTTTCCAAAGCCCCCCTCACCTCATCTGCCCCAGATCTGCCCCGAATGGCCCCACCTCCTCTTGCTGCAGTTCCCAGTCCCAGGCTGGCATTACCTTCCCAGGACTGGCACCCTCTCGTCTGCCAGGTATCAGGGAAGCTTCACTTCCTCTGGAAATCCATCTGAGACCCAGCCGCAGCTTGGGCATGGCTCCCCTTTGCTTCCAACGTGCCAGGTATTCCCTCCCAATGCAGGGCTTGGAATTACCCATTTACTGGTCCCAGCATCCCATGATGACACAAGCTACCGATGATGGGAAGTAGCTGTCAATCATCACAGCTATGCCTTCACCACGCCAGGCATGGACACATGCTCAGGGGATGTTTGTAAAGTAGGTTGAAGAGAAGGAAACTGAGGCCTCTCTCTTCATTCAGAGTCAGGGCTCAGACTCAAGACTTTCCAGGACAATGAGCATTCTCAGGGAATATGGACTTACTGACAGTGAATTGCCTTGTAAACTGTTTTCTGAGGCGTGTGGCTTGGGAAATGTGCTTAACTCTTCTGTTCATCATTTGCCCATCAGCCCCAATGGAAAGGCAGTAAAGAACTGTTACAATAAAATACACTGAAAATCTGGATTATGTTAATGTGTGTTTCATTATTTTTTCATGGATCTGATCTTTGGCTTCTGAAGCCTGAAAAGGTGAACCAGACAGTCTGTGGTAGGTTCCTCTTCAAATTATTTAAGAGAAAGCAGAGAACATGTTTTCGGATTGGCCCTACCCCTAAGGAGCCCTTTACCTAATTAATTCCCATAAAACCACTGCGTGTTAGGTGAAATGAGTTAAAAGTCAGACCTAATTCACTAGAAACCAGGGGACCACATCATGAAAATCACCCTCCCGAATGGAATCAAATCCACGTCTCCACAGAGAGCTTCGTTCCTGAACGAGGCACAGAAGGGTAATTCCTCTGCACTCCCCAAAGGACCCGCAGAGGCACCGTCACAGCCGCTGTGCTGCTCTGTCTTCACGTCTCTCTCCTCTCCTGGGCCACTGCCCTGGTGTCCCTACAGCCTCACACCATGCCTGGTCCCAGAGCAGGAGCCCCAAAACTCACTGCATGGGTGAGCAGAGTAGCATGATAGGCTGCAGCCATCTGCTGATGATGCCAGTAGACTCCCCCATTTTAGAAGTTTCCCTGTAAGCTGGCATCTCTGTTCCACACCTCTGCAGGTTCTTTGGATGTGAATACTCAAATCAATTACCCTTGGAACTGAGAGAAAGGAGACCTGTTCCTTCCCACCTTGCAAAACTCCTGTTCCCAGTATTAGGAATCCAAGTGGGATCATGTCTACATAACAAATGTTTCTCTTTATAACTGGCCACGAGCAGATGATTCTAGTAATAACTGCAGCCTGCAACTCACAAAACGCGAAGCTGAGCATCACACACCCCCACAAAGATGTCTATAAATGAGTTGTGAGCAACAAAGCAAGCACGAGACAGCGATACAGGAAGAAAAGCCAGATGTGAAAGATGAAGAGAAATTCTTTAAAGTGCAGAGTTGCAATGTGATTCTCCAGGCTGTGGGTTCCAGAAGGAAAGAGAACCACCTGAAGGTCAAGAAGGAAGTGGCCCAGCCCAGCCATGCAGGGCCTTCTTGAGATGGCAGAACTCCATATTTCTCCCATGGAGACAGAGGATGTTGGCATGCGCAACTCAGGCCTGCAGCAGGCCCAGCCATGTTCCAGGCCCTTCCTGGGCTGCCCAAACCCCCAGCCCTGCAATGGAACATATATCAGAACAGAAGTAAGAGGAATGCCATGCCAGGGATGGCCTTGAACCGTTTACCATGATCAGCAATGGTAGTAACAAACACCTTCGAAATGTTATTGCAACATACCATGGTGAGATGACTCACAGGCCAGGGTGGCTGCACCCCAGAGTCTGGCATCTGTTAGAGCACCTGGCAAAGAACAGGATGGCAAATGGAATAGCAAGACACTGCTCACCCCATCCCTGCAGTAACAGGAAACAAGAAAACCAACCAGCACACCCCCCACATACCCTGACTCTTCGTTTAGAATTTTCACCAGATGCAACCAAATGGTCTGGCCTCATTGCAGACATGGAGATGTGCTGCTCAGACCTTCCTTCAAGAAAGGCCTCTCTGCCCTATTGAAGGAAGGAGGTCTCCAGTTAGCAACCTCTACCCATCTACCTCAGCTTTGGGGCCAAGGTCAAGTTCTCTTTGGTCTGCAGACAGGGACTGAGTAATGAGGTGGTAGCTGGAGTGAGTCCCCAGCTGGGAGACTGCGGTGGAATCTCCCTGAAGACTCACTTGGTGCCCCTCAGATAGGGACTGAGTGAGGCAGTCATCGCCCGGCAAGGCATTTCCACCCAGTGTGGGCCCCCTTTACAGGCATCTTTGCTTCTGCTCAGGTGACATGGATGTTGTTCTGACATGCATGCTGTTGACTGCATCACAACCCAACAGCTTCCTGCCCAGGTCTGCGGTTCCGCTTGGCCCCATCACAGGTGTTTCTTCCAGACAAGGCTTTTATGCTCCTAACTCCATCTCAGGGTCTCTTTCACAGAGAGCCCGAATGGGAACAAGTTTCATTGCAACACCCTGCCCTCCCTTTGTATGTCTGGTGTTCACTCTTCTGTCTTCATTCAACTTAGCAAACTAAGAAACCATGAGCTGGGCCGATTCTGACCAAAATACTGTATGACATAGTGATTACAGAGAAAATCGTCATGAGACACACATCATGCCTCAAAGCTTAACCCATTAAAGCACTGACAATGGTTTTATAAACGCTGACCTTCTTGGGATGCTAGCGTGGGTAGACATAGTACTCTAGTTAGCATCCAAGGAAGCATTTTCCGTATCGGCTCCACCAAGGAATAGTAAGAGGTCCTTGAGTGAAAAATTCAGTACGGAAATTCAATGGAAAAATCCTGTGCTTTTGACTCTTTTAGAGATTTGTGATGTGCATACAATAGAATGTTACTGAGAAATCCTGTAGTTAATAAGTCTTTTTTGGCCTTAATTAATCAGTTTCCAAAAAAAAACTGTTTATGGATACCTGTTTCCATGCCGATACCTCTTAATATGTCAGTCATCACTAAAGTTCCATGAAACACAGCTCAGAGACTGTTGGTTAGATATGTTTGTCCTTTCTTTTTTAAGAAAAATGCCATTTAAAAAAACTATGTAAGAATATACCATCAATTAGAGACAGGGAAGAAATGAAAGGAGGGACCATAATTCCACTGCCCAAGCATAACCACTGCTAGTATTTCAATGTATTTTCATTCACACTTTTCTCTCAATTAAAAAAAAAAAAAATGGCTGGAGGTGTTTGACTGTATCAGAGCTTCCTCGTGCCCTACCCTTACCCTGATGGCTTCCAACACATCAACTGCCTCTGCCTTCACTCATTCCCCCATCCAGGCTCCATCTCTTAGGCACTCCCCACCCCGTCAACTCTCTCTTACCATCTCCTTGGACCCTCCCCTGGTTGTCATTCTGCCATACCCACCATGCAAATCCTTCTTCCTGGATCAGTTCATCCCTGTGGTCTTATCCCCAAAGTCTGGGCTACTGAGCGTGGCTGGCGAACAGGCTGTTGACACAATGCTCCCAGTCAGCTACTTTGCAATTCTTCTTTTTTAAAAAAGTTAGTTTGGTTTAATTTTAAGTTCTGGCATACATGTTCAGGACATGCAGATTTGTTACGTAGGTAAACATGCACCACGGTTGTTTGCTTCACCTATCAATTCATCTCCTAGGTATTAAGCACCACATACATTGGCTATTCATCCTGATGCACTCCTTCTCCCTACCTCCTCCAACAGGCCCCAGTGTGTGTTGTTTCCTTCCCCGTGTCCATGTATTCTCGTTGTTCAGCTCCCACTTACAAGCGAGAATATGCAGTATTTGGTTTGTAGTTTGCTGAGGATAATGGCTTCCAGCTACATCCATGTCCCTGCAAAGGACATGATCTTTTCCTCTTTATGGCTGCATAGTACTCCATGGTGTATATGTACCACATTTTCTTTAGCCTATTATTGATGGGCATTTGGGTTGATTCCATATCTTTGTTATTGTGAACAGTGGTGCAATGAACATACACGTGTATGTACCTTTTTAATAGAATTATTTATATTCCTTTGGGTACATAACCAATAATGGGATTGCTGGGTCAAATGGTATTTCTGGTTCTAGGTCATTGAAGAATTGCCACACTGTCTTCCACAATGGTTGAACTAATTTACATTCCCAGCAGTGTAAAAGCCTTCCTATTTCTCCACAGCCTCGCCAACATCTGTTGTTTATTGACTTTTTAATAATTACCATTCTGACTGGTGTGAGATGGTATCTCACTGTGGTTTTGATCTGCATTTCTCTAATAATTAGTGATGTTTAGTTTTTTTCACATGTTTGTTGGTTGCTTGAATGTCTTCTTTTGAGAAGTGTCTGTTCATGTCCTTTGCCCACTTTTTAACGGGGCTGTTTTTTTTTTCTTGTAAATTTGCTTCAGTTCCTTGTAGATTCTGGATGTTAGGCTTTTGTCAGATTGATAGTTTACAAAAATTTTCTCTTACTCCGTAGGTTGTCTCTTCACTCTGTTGATAGTTTATTTTGCTGTACAGAAGCTCTGTGGTTTAATTAGATCCAATTTGTCAATGTTTGCTTTTGTTGCAATTTGCTTTTGATGTTTTTGTCATGAAATCTTTGCCTATGCGTATGTCCTGAATGATATTTCCTAGATTTTCTTCTAGAATTTTTATAGTTTTGCGCTTTACACTTAATTCTCTAATACATCTTAAGTTAATTTTTGTATAAGGTGTAAGGAATGGGATCCAGTTTCAATATTCAATATATGGCTAGCCAGTTTTCCCAACACCATCTGTTAAATAGGGAATTCTTTCCCCATTGCTTGTTTTTGTGAGGTTTGTCGAAGATCAGAGGGTTGTAGATGTGTGGTCTTATTTCTGAGATCTCTATTCTGTTCCATTGGTCTATGTGTCCATCCCCAGATGCATGGCGGTTTCAACATATACAAATTAATAAACATAATTCATCACAAAAACAGAACTAAAGGCAAAAACCATATGATTAGCTCAATAGATATAGAAAAGGTCTTTGATAAAATTCAACATTGCTTCATGTTAAAAACTCTCAGCAAACTAGGTATTTAAGAAGCATATCTCAAAATAATAAGACAAACCCACAACCAATATCATACTGAATGGGCAGAAGCTGGAAGCATTATCCTTGAAAACTGGCATAAGACACATATGCCCTCTCTCACCACTCCTATTCCACATAGTATTGGAAGTCCTGCCAGGGCAATGGGGCAAGAAAAAGAAATAAAGATATTCAAGTAGAAAGAGAGGAAGTCAAACTGTCTCTTTTTGTAGATGACATGATCCTATATCTAGAAAACTCCATCATTTCAGCCCAAAAGCTCCTTAAGCTGATAAGCAACTTCAGCAAAATCTCAGGATACAAAATCAGTGTGCAAAAATTATAGTCATTCCTATACACCAACAATAGACAAGCAGAGAGCCAAATAATGAATGAACTCCCATTCACAATTGCTACAAAGAGAAACCTAAGAATACAGCTAACAGGGGAAGTGAAGGAATGATAAACCACTGCTCAAGGAAATAAGAAAGAACACAAACAAATGGAAAAACATTCCATGCTCATGGACAAGAAGACTCAATATTGTGAAAATGGCCATATTGCCCAAAGTAATTTATAGATTCAATACTATTTCCATTAAACTACCATTGACATTCTTCACAGAATTAGAAAAAAACTACTTTAAAATTCATGTGGAACCAAAAAAGAGCCCATATAGCCAAGACAATCCTAAGCAAAAAGAACAAAGCTGGAGGCGTCATGCTACCTGACTTCAAACTATACTACAAGGCTACAGTAACCAAAACAACATGGTACTGGTACAATTCTTCTAATCCTTGGCTTATACTCTCTGCAGACCAGGGTTGAATTTCTTGACCAGTACTCTGGGAAAATCCCTCTCTTTCTTTTCTTAGATATCATCCCGTTGTCTTGTCCCTTTCCTTGTATGTTTAGTCTCTGCTCTGCCTGGCTTCTTCTCTTTAGTCCATAAAGATGCTCCCATCTCTCCCACATTAAAAAGTCTATCCTGGACCATTTGCCACCTTTAAGAACTATCCAATCTTTCTTCCTCTCCTCCTAACTGAAGTCAGTAGCCATAGAAGTCAGCATCTATAGTCATGCCTTCCTTTCCACCGCCCTCTTCCCCATCCATTCACTCACATGTTCTGCCAGCCCTCACAGAGCATCCAGTATCTTTCAAGCTTCAGGCTTGGCACAGAGGACAGATCAGACAGAAAACAAGTCTTCAAGGGCCTCATGGGCTGCTTGCAGAAAAACAATCACATTAACACAAAATGATAACAATCTCTAAACAAATGTCACTATAGGGTAAGAGCTTCCTGAGAGAAATACAATGTTCTCTGAGAAGACTCATTCCTAAAACCCCCATGATCTGGGTTACATCTTCATGCTCTTTTGAAACCCTTCTCTCTTCTCACCTAGATCATCATTCTTCTCAATGTCAAGTCCAATAACTCTTCCTGCTACTTCTGCTTCCACTCACAGACCCACGTTACACTAAAAACTAACTGCCCCCTCACTCTGCTGGACACTCCACTATCCTGTGTTTTGCAGCTTCCCCAGCATTTTGGAGAATGGAGCTCACCCTGGCTCCCTCAATCACCATCTGTGTGACTACTCTCAGGTCTGCAAGTCCATCCCGGTCCCTCCTGTTGAGCTCAAGGCTCACTTTCAGCTACAACCAACGCAGGCATGGCCAACTGACCCCTCAAACTCAGGATGCCCAAAAACATACTACTTGTAAGCCAGTTTCCCCAGTGTGACCGAAAACCACAGAAATGATCTAAAATCCTTCTCTTTTCCTCACCTACTTCACTCCCATTACCACCAATTAATACTATTATGGGTAGCTCCAAAGTGTCCCTCAAATGTGGCTATTTCCCATTTCTGCTGCCCTAGTTTGGATGGTAATGAATGCTGGTTGACATGGTTTGGATGGATCCCATTATCCTTCATGCAATCCATCCTACCACCAGTTAGTGTTTTCCAAATACCACTCACCTCCTTCCTCAGTGAAGATAGAAACTTCCCATGGCATGAAAAGTGAAGCTCAGGCTCTGTCTCGTGGAAATCAATATTCTGCACAATTTGACCTACTTTCCTTTCAAACCATGAAGCCTCCACCCAGCTCATGATAGCATCTACATATTATCTAGTGATTACTGTCATTGTTGTTGTCATTGTAATTATTATTACTATTATTCTTATTGTCCTTACAAACACAGTGGTTGAACAAAATCCATCCATCCATTCATTCGTTTATTCTGTAAGGCAATTGAGCACCATCTGCATGCCACATGCCACTCAGGCCTTGCAGATCCATTAGCAAACAGTACAGGATAGGACGCTGCCCTCGTGGAGCTGGTGTTCTGGTTGGAAGAGACAATAATATTATTTGGTGTAAAAGTAATTGCAGTTTATTACTTTTAATAAATTAAAGGCAAGTATATATTATTTCGAGAGGAAGGCCAAAAGGCAGGGAAAAAATGAAGAAGATTAGGGAGTTACTTTTTTCTGGAGCGTTGCAGGGGAAGTCATTTCTGATCAGATGACATTTGAGGAGATACATGAAGGGAATGAGACGGCAGGTCATGCAGCTATCAGAGGGAAGAGCATGCCAGAAAGGAGACACAGCAGCCACAAAATCCCTGAGAGGAGAGTGTGCTGGGTGCTTCTGACAAACAGCAGAGAGGCCACAGGGTTGGAACTGGCAAGGGCAGATGGCATGGGTAGAAGACCAAGTTAGGAGGGATTGGCAGACCAGATCACACAGGGCCCTAGAGGCCATATGAGGACCATAGGTTTTATCACATTTTCTTCTGGGAAAAGATTCCATTGTCAGCTGTAGTTGGAGAAAGCCAAGTAAACTTATGGATTCTTAGTGTCTCTAATATGTTAACATTAAAGGAGGAAGTTTACACTATTTCCAAATCTGTTTTCCTCACAAAGCTCTTTGGTCAAATGAACCTTTACTCACATCTTTATGTGGAAATGACTTTAGGAATGTGGCCTGAAGTGTGAAATACGGAAATGTTATTGACTCTTCTCATAACAGTGGAGTTGTTCACAACCAAACAATTCTGTGTTCTTGTGCATGGAAATGCTTTTCATTTTAAATGTAGCTTTTTAAATTTAATGTTTTCTCTCATGAATTAGGAGTTTAGAAACCGAAAGTGAGATTAACATATGAATGCATGTGTTATTGTTTAAGCAAAGAAGCCTTTTTAAATTTTCTGAAAGTCAAGGGTATGTGGAGGCATCAGGGGTCTCCCCAGTTTTCTTCTGTCTGGTCACCTGAGATCATTTAGGCCTCAAAAAACCCTCTAGTGTTTCTCAGAAATTTTCCATTTCAAGGTTATAGACACTCTTCATCCAATAAACAGCACATCAAAATCTACAAAACCACCACAACAGTTCAATATTTCCTCAGACGAAAATTAGTAAAGAAAAATAAATTATTTTCTTAACTCATGGTAATTTTTTATTATACTACAGTGATAAAAATATTTTGGACAGTAAAGAATATGGAAAATGCTTACTGATATTATTTGCTAATAATAAATACAAAACAAGAATCTCCAGACTTTACTGAGTTGAATTGATTCCATACACCTCCTTAGGTAATATTTGGGATGCCACATATTTCTTAATGTGCTCATGACAGATAACCTAAGAGTCAACACAGCTTTGGTCGGCACTCTGGGGCTCAGTTCACATATGATAACAGCAATTTCTAACAACCTCATCCCTCACAGCCATCAAAATTAGATCAAATAACCAATATGGAAAGAACAAGCTGAATTTCTTTAAACATGCTAGTAGGCAATTATCCCTTTGCTTTCAAAATAGCTAATAATTAAAGTAAATTCAACCTAGTATTTTCAAATAAATTTGATATCCACAGAGAAATGCCATGAACAAATGCACGTTTTAAAATTTTTCAAAAAATTATAGCATACAGTTCCTAGACGGAATGAAATAGCCTACTAGAGAAAACACAGAGACTTTTTCTTTCTTGGCTTGCAAAAGAGTTGAAATAGCCAACAAGCTGTTTGAATTTGTCATTTTTGACTCAAGAAACCTGAATTAATGAACATACCATAAATAAATTACAATTTCCTATTTTAGACTTAAGTAAAAATTACTTAGATTGTGAAGATGTATAATATCGAGTGTGTAATATATAAGTATTTTATGCTAAAACAGAGTGAACAATTAATTGTTTTCTATTTTTCCTCTAATTTTCAAGATATTAGAAAAATAAAAGCAAAAGCAAAATTTTTCTTAAAAATGTGAGTCTAGATATTTGCAGATACGAATAAAAGTCTTGCAAGTACTAGTGAGGAAAAGTCAGTAATTTTTTCTGTCTATTTGTTTTGAGACAGTCTCGCTCTGCTGACCAGGCTGGAGTGCAGTGTCTCAGTCTCGGCTCACTGCAACCTCTGCCTCCCGGGTTCAGGTGATTCTCCTGCTTCAGCCTCTTGAGTAGCTGGGATTACAGGTTCCTGCCTCCACTGCCCAGTTAATTTTTGTATTTTTAGTAGAGTTGGGGTTTCACCATGTTGGTCAGGCTGGTCTTGAAATTCTGACCCCAAGTGATCCGCCTGCCTCGGCCTCCCAAAGTGTTGGGTTTAATAGGTGTAAGCCACTGGGCCTAGCCAAAAAAGTCAATAATATTTTAAAATATTAGAATACTACAACTTAAGAAGTTTTATTCAAGAAAGTAAGGGAAAGTGTGCATAAAATACATCATAAATAATTCACCCAATATATCCTAAAATAGTTTCTATAAAAACTCTGATTAGGAACACATTACAAAAGCATTCTTGCTTAACATGATAAAAAATAGTAATCTCAAACTAACATTAAACATTCTAATTACACTGAAATGCTAGAGTTGTTCTCATTAACACTAGGAAAAAAGTTCTGATATTCATTATCAACCTTATTAATTATTGTTCTGGAAGTCCAGACCATTCAAATAAGATAAAAAAAATTAGTTATGTAACTATTAGAAAAGTGTAGTGGAAAATAATCATTATACAGATGATCATTACTTAGAAAATGAAATAAAATGAATTAGAAGATATATTATGATTAAGAAAAGTTAATAAATTAGCTAGATTCTAAATAAACACACTAACAATAAAAATTATGCCTAAATACTCCCCAACAAAACAGTTATAAAGGAAACTTTTAAAATATATCATGATTTCCACTGCCAGCCAAAAAAAAAATAATAGGACCAGATTTTTCCTCATCTGAAAACAATCAAAAATCGAAATATTTGAAAAAAAAAATGTTTTCAAGACACTGGACATCAGAAAATGAAGGACAGGGACTCAAGGCATAGGAAATCAATTATTTGAACCATACAGTTGCTGCATCCTTCTACTTTGTTGAAATTTCCAAGAAGAGGAACTCAGGTGGAAACCTGGCAGTTAACCTGAATTAAGCAGGTGAAGCTGAGAATCCAGGGGAAGCTAAGACAGACAGAGCCAGGCACAGTGGTGCACCTGTAATCCCAGCTACCTTACTAGGGAGGCTGAGGCAGGAAGATAGCTTGAGCCAAGGAGCCTGAGGCTGCAAAGAGCTATGATCATGCCATTGCATTCCACCTTGGGGGACAGAGCAAGACCATATCTCTAAAATTAATTAGTATCTAATTCTTCTAGTCAGACTAGAAAACCTTATAGTTTACAATCACTGGGTTGAGTGTTCAAAAGGTCTTGCCTTCCTAGTGGAGAGTAATTGTTTTGACACTAAATGTTTCTCTGGTTTCACCTTTAAAAAGCTTAATGCCAGGATATTAAAATGTTTTCAAGTAACTTTACTGCCTCTCAGAACAAAGCTCAATAATATGTGTAAAAATACAGAAATATTGAGCCCTTATTTAGGTAAAATTCACAATGTCTGGCTAAAAATTACCAGGCATGTAAAAAAAAGCAGGAAAATACAACCCATAATGGGGAGGAAAAACAATCAATCTAAACTGACCCAGAGCTGACACGTTATAATTAGTAAACAAGACATTAAGCACGTATTACAACTGCATTCCATGTGTTGAAAAAGTTTAGTAAATACATAAAAGAGACAAATTAAGATGCACATTACAATGTGTGAGAGTGTATGAGATAACGTGGATGGGATTAGGAGGAAATTAAACAACATAGAAGAAAAGATGAGTGAACTAGACATAGCGATGGAATTCGTTCAAAATTAAATAGAGTGAGAAAAAAAGGATGTTCAAAAGAAACAGAACATTGGTGATCTCTGGGACAACTTCCTGTGATATAACCTGTATAACTGGAGTGCCCAAAGGAAAGGAGAGAGATGAGAGGACAAACATTTGAAAAAAAATTCAAATTTATTAAAAACTACAAACATACAGATTCAAAAAGGTCAATGAACTCCAAGCCCAAGAATTGTTGAAAAAAAAAAAGACCTACAATGAGGCACATTACAATCTAACTGATCAAAGTTAATTCTAAAGAAAATAGAGAAAAAAGGCATATTGCACACAGATAAAGATAAGTGTGACAACAGACATCTCACTGGAAACAATACAAGTCAGAATATAGTGCAGCAACATCTTTAAAGTACTTTTTGTAAAAACAGTCAACCTAAAATTACACACTGAGCATTTTCGTTCAATTAACTTTTCTTCAGATGAACAAAAACTGAAAAAACAAATCACCAACAGTCCTGCACTAGAATAAATGTTCCGTCTTTCAGGCAGAAGGAACATGATACTGGAAGGAAGTAACAATCTACAAGAAAAAAAGAATAAATAATAGCATAAATGGTAACTACATGACCAAATATGGAAGATTTTTTGTTATTATATTAACTTATTTAAAAGATGATTGATTGCATCAACAAAAATAAGGACAAGGTAATGTAGACTTTATGAAACAAATAACCCTAATTTGTGTAACAATAGCACAAAGGCTAGGGAAGAAAAAATGTAAGTATAAAAATGTAAGATTCTTGTGCTAGAGGTGAAGTGATGTATCACTTGGAAGTAAATTGTGACAAGTTAAAGAGGAATAGTGTAGACATTAAAACAACCATTGAAATAACAAAGCATAAAGCTACGACTCATTCATCAACAAAAGAGATAAAATAGAATCATAAGAAATATTTAATAAATCCAAAAGAGAAAAGGAGAAAAGAACAGATAGAACAAAAAGAAAACAAATAGCAAATGATATATTTACACCTATGTCAATAAAAACATTATTGCATTCTTTCATTATTTATTATATCCTAAATGCCCCAATTAAAAGGTAGATACTGTTGGATGATAAGGGAAAAAAGTCCAACCATATGCTACTTACAAGAAATCCACTTTAAATATAATGACATAATGTGGTTAAAGTACAAAGGTGGAGCTATATACATATGCCAAAGCAAATTTAATAAAAGGAGGAATGACCATATTAATCTTAGATCAAGTTTCAGAGCAAGCAATACTTCCATGAATAAAGACGGTCAAAAATGATGAAATGACCAACTCATTAGTAGGATATAAATTTCTCAGCATATATGTACCTAATAACAGAGCTTCAAAACACATGAAACGAACACTGATAGAACTTCCAGGATAAATAGACAAATTTACAGTTATAATGAAGAATTTCAGTGCCCTCTTTAAAATAACAGATGGAACAAATAGAAGTTTGGAGACTTGTGCCAGAAAATCAACCTATTTGACCTAACTGACCGGTATAAAAAATTCCACCAAAGAAGAATAAATTACACATTATTTTCAGATGCACAGAGAACATTTAACAAGATAGTCCGTACTCTGGGACATAAAACAAGACTCAATATGTTAATAAGATTAGTGATAAAGTATTTTCTCAGACCACATGGAATTAAATTAGAAATCAATAACAGAAATATATTTGTAAAATCACAAAATTTTTGGAAACTAAGTAACACATTTGTAAATATCCCATAGGTTAAACAAAAACTCAAAAGAGACATTAAAATTATTTGAATTTAATGAAAATTAAAATCCAATATATTAAAATTTGTGGGATGCTGCTAAAGCAGTACTTAGGGGAAAATGCATAGCATTAAATGCCAATGTTAGAAATGAAGAAATGCCTAAAAGCAGTAGCCCCAGCTTCCAACTGAAGAAACTATAAAAAGGAGAGAAACTTTAAACCAAAATAAGCAGAAGAAAGGAATCCATAAGAACCACGGGGAAAAAATCAATGAGATAGAAAAAGAGAAAAAAGAAAATCCACGAAATCTAAAGCTGGTTCTTTGAGAAGATCGATAAAATTGGTAAGCCTGTAGCCAGACTGATTTTAAAAATATAAAAAAAGACAGAAGAAACAAGTTATCACTATCAGGAATGAGAGGTGATATCACTGCAAATCCTAAACATATTAAAAGAATAACAACAGAATATTATAAAACTATATGTCAATAAATTTCACAACTTAAGATGAAGTAGGCAAATTCCTTGAAGATACAAACTCCCAATACTCACACAATAAGAAATAGATAATAATCCAAACTTTAAAAACTTTCCCACAATGAAAACCAGCTCCAGCTGTCTTTACTGGTGAATTCTATCAAGTATTAAGGAAAGTAATAATGCCCATTCCATGCATACTTTTCTGAAAAATAGGAGAGAAGCAACAATTCCAACAAGGTCAGTATTAATCTGATACAAAAACAACAGAGCAGGTCAACTCTTTCCAAATTGATCTATAGTTCCAATGTTGTTGGAATCAAAATCTCAGGACTTTCTTTTGTAGAGATTAGAAAGCTAAGTCAAATGAAAGGATTCCGAATAGGCTAAATAAATTAGAAGAATATTAAACTCACAGAACTTATGCTACTGATTTTGAGACTTACTATAAAACTACAGTGAAGAAGACAGTGTGGTATCAGTATTGGTATGGCATAGACATAGATTAATCAAAATACTACAGAGTTCAGAAATTGCCCCACACATATGTGATGAGTGGATTCTGACAAAGACTCACAAGGCAATTCAATGGCCGCATTAGATCAAACAAACCTCAATCCTTACATCATGCACTATACAAAACAGTCACTCAAAACTGATTATAGAACTATGCGTGAAACTAAGACCATAACATCTCTATTTTCAAAATAGGAGAAAATATTTGTGGCGTTGGGGTAGATAAACATTTTGTAAATAGAAAAGGGCATGGCTATAAGCAAAATGTGATTAATTAGACTTCATCAAAACTAAAACCTTTCAACACTTTTGTCGTTTTCAGAATATAAGTTTGGTGTTTATTTTATAAAATGTATAACTAATCATTCTTTGATTCTATTACAAGTAGAATTGTTTTCTTAATTTCATTATTGGGTCCTTTATTGTCAGTAGATAGAAACATTTGATTTTAGTGTATAGATCTTGTGTCCTGCAATCTTGCCAAATTTATTAGTCCTAACCGTTTTCTAGCTGATTCCTTAGGACTTTTTATATATAAGATCATATCATTTGCAAATAGAGGTTTTACTTATTCCTTTTTGACCTGGATGCCTTTTACTTCTTTTTCCTGCCCAATTGTCCTGGCTAGAATTCTAGTACAATGTTAAATAGAAGCAGCTTGAGTGAACATCTTTCTTGTTTCTGATCTTAGGGGGAAAGCATCCAGTTTTTCGCCAGTAAGTATGATGTTAGTCATGGAATTTTCATCGATGAACTTTATCAGGTTGAGGAAATTCCCTTCTATTATAAATAAATGAATAACATCTCATGTTCATGGATGAGAAACTTAATATTGTTGTAGTGACAATACTCTCCAGGATGATGCAGAGATTTAAGGCAATCCCTACCAAAATCATAGCTGGCTCCTTTGTAAAAATTGACAAGCTAATCCTAAAATTCATATGGAATTGCAGGAGACCCAAAATATCCACAACAGTCTTGAAAAAGAACAACTTTAAAGAATTTGTGCATCCTGATTTCAAAACTTACTAAAAGCAATGATAACCAAAACAGCATGGCACTGGCATGGATAAGCATGCAGATCGATAGAACAAAAAACAAATACATTTGTGGTCAATTTACTTTTGACAAGGGGACCAAGACCATGTAATGGGAAAAGAATAGTCTTTTCAACAAATGGTGCAAGGACAACTGGATAGCCACAAACAAAAGAAGAGAGAGAGACTCGCCTTCTATCATACACAAAAATTAATTCACAATGGGTCAAAGATCAAAATGTAGGCACTAACACTATCAAACTCTTAGAATATAATTTAAGAAAGTGAAAAAACTACCCACATAATGGGAAAAAATATTTGCAAACCTCATATCTCATAAGGGCCTGTATCTAGAATACATTTTTTTAAACTCTTACAATTCAATAATTTTTAAAAATAATTTTTAAATGAGCACATAAAATGAATGAATATTTCTCCATAAAAAATTTTAAAGTGGTGAGTAAGCACATGTAAAGATGTTCAACAAACAACTATTAGCCAGTTGTGATGGTGCACACCTGTAATCCCAGCTACTCAGGAGGCTGAGGCAGGAAGATTGCGTGAGCCCCAGAGGTTGAGGCTGCAGGAAGCCATGATCATGCCACTGCACTCCAGCCTGGACAGCAGAGCAAGACCCTGTCTCAATAGCAACAAAATAATAGTTTTTAAAGTAGCAAGGTTAGTCTTTTAAAAGTTTCTTAAGACGTATCTATTCCAAGTAACCACACACACACACACACACACACACACACACATACATACGCACACACAGACACACACACAAAAAAATGTTATGAGGGAAAACAAAAGATGATAAAGTCTGACAGAGAGTGAAAGACAAAAAGGAGAAGGAAGCTGAAGAGAAGTTTTGAATCAGGAGCCAGAAGAGAGGAGGGAAAAAGATCAGCCTACTTGGCCTCCAAGGAAGCTGGCTAACAGTTAGGGCCTGACAAGTGCCAAAGCAACTTGTTTGAGTTTGTCTTTAATTTTGTTTTCAATTGGCATGCAATAATTGTACATACTTATGGGCTACAGAGTGATATAGATAGATAGATAGATAGATAGATAGATAGATAGATAGATAGATGTAGATATATATATGTATCCTATGCGTAATGATCAAATCAGGGTAAACAATATATCTGTCACCTAAAGCATTTATGATTGCTTTATCTTAGAAACATTCAACATCTTCTCTCCTTACTCCTTAAACACATATAATAAATTACCGTTAACTACAGTCACCCTACAGTGCTACAGAACACTCGAACGTATTCTCTTTATCTACCTGTAATTTTGTATCTGTTAACCAACCTCTTCCTCTCTTACCCTTTTTCCTAGCCTTCCCAGCCTCTAATAACCATGATTCTACTCTCTACTTATATGTATTACGCTTCTTTTTATCTCCCACATATGAGTAAGAACATGTGGCAATGATCTTTCTGTGCCTGACTTATTTCACTTAACATGATGCCCTCCAGGCTCATCCATGTAGTTGGGAATGACAGGATTTTATTCTTTCTGTGGCTGAATAGCATTCCATTGTGTATCTATACCAAATTTTCTTTATTTACTCATCTACTGATAGACATTTAGGTTGATTCCATATCTTGGCTATTATGGGTAATGCTGCAATCAACATGGGGGTGTAGATATCTCTTCAATATACTGATTTCCTTTCCTTTAGATAAATGCCCAGCAGTGATATGGCTGGGTAATATGGTAGTTCAATTTTCAGTTTTTCTGAGAAAATTCCATATTGTTTTCCACAGTGGCTTACTAATTTACATTCCCACCAACAGCGTATCAGAGCTTCCTTTGCTGTGCATCCTCACCTGCACTTGCTAAGTGTCATATTTTTAATAACAGCCATTCTACCTGGGGTGAATGACATCTCATTGTGATTTTGATTTGCATTTTTTGAAGATTAGTGATTGTATTATTTTTATTGCAGTATTGTAATTTTTATTGTGGTTTTTCTAAATCTGCACTTAGTTGAAGCTGTGAATGTAGAATGCATGTTAGAGAGGCCCAGCTGTACATTCTCGCAGAAAGGAAGAAGAGGGAATGTAGCTATATAGGAAAAAAAGGTTTTGAATAATGTTTAAATTAGTTGTTATTACTCTAAAGCAGATTGTTATAAATTAAAATGTGCATTGCAATCCCTAGAGTCCCTCCTAAGAAAATAACTCAAAAAATAGAATAAAACAACAAAAGAATTAAAAGGGTACACTAAAAAGTAGCTACTTAACACAAAAGAAGGCCATGATCAAGTAACAGAACAAAAAAGACTAAGGCATGAAGGAAGCAAATATCAAAATGGCAGGCATAAATCATATCAGTAATTTTATTAAAAAATAAGTAGATTAAAATCTCCAATTAAAAGGCAGTTATTGGGCGGGGCATGGTGGCTCACATCTATAATCCCAGCACTTTGGGAGGCCGAGGCAGGTGGATCACTATGTCAAGAGATCGAGACCATCCTGGTCAGCATGGTGAAACCCCGTCTCTACTAAAAATACAAAAATTAGCTGGGCATGGTGGCGCCTGTAGTCCTAGCTACTCGGGAGGCTGAAGCAGGAGAACTGCTTGAACCCAGGAGGCAGAGGTTGCGGTGAGCTGAGATTGTGGCGTTGCACTCAGCCTGGGTAACAAGAGCGAAACTCGTCTCAAAAAAAAAAAAAAAGGCAGATATTGGTATAACAAAAATTGTTAAATGATCCAACTATATGCTATCTTTAAGAGACACAATTTAGATTCAAAGACACAAATAAACTGAAAATAAAAGTATGGAAAAGATTTGCTAAAAATAGTAAACAGAAGGCACCTGAATTAGCTCTGCTAATAGACAAAATAAACCTTAAGGCCAAAATTGTTATTATAAACAAATGATTACATTTTATAATGTAAAAGGATGAATCCATTGATTATTAGAAACATATATGCACCTAAAAACAGATAAAGCATGTGAGGCAAAAACTGACAGACTTGAAGAGAGAAATAGACAACTAAACAATAATTCGATGACTTTAATGCCCTACCTGAAAAAATGAATAAAACAACTAGACAGAAAACAAATAGAAACCTTGAACACCATAGTCAAACAACTAGACCTAAAAGACACCTGTAGAATATTCCACCCAACAACAGCAGAATATACATTCTTCTCAAATGTATATGGAACATGCTCCAGAATACATCATGCGGTAGACCATATTGAAAGTCTTAATACATTTAAAATTATTGAAATCATACAACAGAATGAAGTTCATAATCAAAAACAGAAGAAGATTTGAGAAATTTACAAATATATGGAAATTAAGCAATGCGTTCCTAAATAATGCCTCAAAGAAAAAAATAACAAAGGAAATTTAAAAATACTTTAAGATAATAAAAATAAAATCACAACATACTAAAACTTTTTGTGATGCAGATAAAGCTTCACTTGAAGGAAAATCTATAGCTGTGAATGTCTATATTAAAAAGGAAGATCGCTCCCAAATCAGTAACCTAACCTTCCAACCTAAGATAGTAGAAAAAGAAGAACAAACAAAGCCCAATGCAAGCAGAGGAATAAAACAATAAAGCTTAAAGCAGAAATGAATGAATTAGAGAGTAAAAAACAATAGAGAAAATCAACAATCCCAGAAATTGATTCTTTTAAAAATATCAACAAGATTGACAAATCTTTAGATAGACTGGCCAAGAAAAAAAGAGAGAGAGAGTGGGAGAGAATATTCCAATTAGTAGAATCAAGAATAAAGAGACGGCATTACTACCAACCACACAGAAATATAAATGATTATAAGGCAATACTATTAACATTATATGCCAACAAATTAGATAACCTAGATGAAATACCAAAACAACAGCTCATGAGCAAGAAAAAACCTGTGTAGACTTATGACAAGTCTTTTCAACACATGGTGCTGAGACAGCCAGACATCAACATGCAAAAGAATGAAGTTAGGCCTATACTTCATACTATACACAAAACAGAATTCAAAATGAATCCAAGACCTAAACCTAAGAGCTGAAACTATAAAACTCTTAAAGGACAGCACAAAAGTACCTCTTCATGACCATGGATTATGCAATCGTTTCTGAGATATGACACCATACAACAAAAGACAAAAATAGATAAATTGGAACTCATCCTAGGGTTAAAATATTTGCATTTCAAAAGACCCACAGAATGGCTGACTCATACAGTGGCAGCTGATACTGGCTGTTGGTCTGCAGCTCAGCAGAACACACACCTGGTGCCTTTGGTTAACTTGGATTTCTCACAGCGTGATGGCTGGATTTCCAGAGGTATGTCCCAAGGGCATCCAAGAAGCTCAGGGGGAACAGCAAGGCTTCTTAGGACTTCAACTAGCAAGTCACATAGCATCTCTTTCACACTATTCTATTGGCCAAAAACAAGGGTCAAAGTCATCTCAGATCCAAGGGGAGGGGACTACACAAAGGTGTAACTGCTAGAAGGCATGGTTAATTACGGGGAAGAAGAAAGATGAATTTGAGGAAATGGTACCTTGGGAAAACAACTGAATTTTATCTGTACTACACTGTTTTAATCTTCGAAATGAAGAGATGGGTCTAAGTAAATGAGTTTTCTATCCTTTTCTTTAACAACTTCACTGAGGTACAATTTGCATGCTATAGAATTCATCCATTTAAAGCATACAATTTGATGGTTTTAGTATATTTACAGGTATATGCAACCATCAACACAATCACTTTTAGAACATTTTCTAAATGTTATCTCAAAAAGAAAACCCATACCATCAGCCATCACCCTTTTCTTGTCCGAATAAAATATTTGATGAAATTCTTGTCCATAGAATGGATGGCCGTGGAGCTGCCGTGACCGGGGTGCAGGTAGGACCCCCAAGTTGTGCCTTCACCTCCTTCCCCACTGTACCACCAGCCACCGCCAGCTGCTCCTGGGAGTTCCACAGCTCCACGGAAGGCAATTTGAAAACCGCATGAGGGCCGATCTATTCTTATTCTCTATAGTTGTATTCTTCCAGTAGCAGAATATCACAGAAGAAGTTTAATTTTTAGGACAGAAATGATCAAAGAGGTTTTTGAATGTTCTTACATTTGTCATGATGAGGGGTTTAACATAAAGAGATGTAAGAAAGGTGGCAGAGTTTGTCAGGGTCAGGATGATTCATCTCCAAGAAGCAAAGATGGTGTTGTAGTAGCTAAGCCTTTGAGATGGAGTTATAGAATCCCTAGGCACGTGGGTGGGAGCAGGGACATGGGAGGGGCATTGAATCCCAAAATCTCAAAAATTACAGGAAGGTAGCCAAGTGCAGAGGAAACACCACAATGTTAAGATGAAACTTCAAATATCTAAAATTGACTCAAAAATAAAGCAAATTCCTAGGAAGAATGAATATCCCTGGAACACTGGTATGCAGGCTCCGGTCAGACACCTTCCACCTGTCCCTCCCCAAACATTCTCCCTTCCATTTACTGAGAAAGGGTTTTGCCAAAACAACATCTAATCCTACAATAGATGCCAGTGGGGCCAGGCAAAGTGGCTCACAGCACTTTGGGAGGCCAAGGCAGGCGGATGACTTGAGGTTAAGAGTTTGAGACAAGCCTGGTCAACAGGGTGAAACCCTATCTCTACTAAAAATACAAACATTAGTCAGGTGTGGTGGTGCACATCTGTGGTATCAGCTACTTGGGAGGCTGAGGCAGGAGAATTGCTTGGACAGACCCAGAGGCGGAGGTTGCAGTGAGCTGAGGTCATGCCAATGCACTCCAGCCTGGGCAACAGAGCAAGACACCCTCTTAAAAAAAAAAAAATGAAAGAAAGAAAAGAAATGCATGTCAATGGGATGATATCACTGACTTTATACCTCCCATCTCAGCATGGGGCAAATACCAGTAATGTCATATTGAGTGGCATTCATTGTTTGTAACACCTTGAATTTATAACCAACTGTGATCAACCTTTCTTTGTTCTGAACTGAAGATTGGAAAGGAACTTCAGACAGATACCAGGAATCCATGAATTAGTCAAAATAAAATTTATGTACGCATGCATATTCTTTCTAGTAGTTAGACTGAAAAATATTGCACTGATACTTAATTTTTATATTATGTCTTTCTCAAAAATGTGGAGAGAGTCTCCCTCTCGGTAGTGCAAAATCCAACAGTTTTCTTTCACTAACCTATTTTTCTTATTAACTGTGAACAGCCAATGAAATTTCCTTTCTCTAAAAGAAAGGAAATAACAGAAAAATCACTTTCTATTCATTAAAATCCACTCGTATAAGAGATCGACAAAAAGGGGTGGATTTGCGGCATGGTGTTCCAGCGGAGGGTTCTGTTGCCGTGGCTTTTCCCCCAGCGCCTGAGAGCTGAGTGTGCTCTGGAAGGAGGAGCAGAGGGAGCCAGTGGCTGCCTCTGGACCCCATCTCTTGGCCACCTTTCTGCCTCGTGCCGTCTAAAGCTACAGGACCTAACAATGTGATTGGAGCCTCCATGCTCATTGTTCAGATTTCCCGGTGCTTACTCCCTGGCAGTGGCCTTTGTGAAGCTGTCAGTGTCTACCTCCCATAAAAATGGTGGCAATTCTTGAGACAGGATGTTTCCTCATTATCTGCAGCTCTGATTCAAGCCACGCATTCCTCCCCTGGCTGTTACTTGCTGTGTCTCAGTCACACCTAATTGCTCCTATGTTGTGTGCACGGTGAAAGGTGTGTCCCGTTGCCCACACTCCTCACACAGGCACCTAACGGGACTTGCTTCTCCTTTAGGCTACGTGGAAAGGGAGATGCTCTTTTGGACCACAGATCTTCATCCGGGTTTTACAAAATCTTGAAGTCATTTCTTTCCTGGCACATGAAATCTTCCCTTCACAGCCAAAACATTTCCAATAAACATATATTCCTTCTTATTTCTTGGAAACAAATTAAGTCATTCCAGTGCATCAGCAAGAATCACTATTGTGCCAAGTATGTCATACAGCCATGGAGAGGTGAGCTGTGTCTCAGGAACACTGTGCAGATCTCCTGAAGACTTTGCCTTTGGCTGTGGAAAAAGAGCATGTCATCTACTCAGACAATATATACTTGCTTCTTGACTGATAACTAGTTTTCTGTGGCAACTTTCCAGGTTGAACTCATAAGCTTTTGATCTATCAGTGCAGAATACACGTTTCAGAATTCCAATTCCTTGAGAAGTCTGAGGCCTGAAGAGGAGCTACGTGATTACACATGCTCCTCTCCATCTGCCCGTCTGGGGCACTGTCTCAACCCAAACCCATGTTGCCCAGATGCCCCCACCATTGCAGGTTAAGCCCTTGTCCCAGTGCCTGTCAGGGCCTGGTGGCATGACAGGGCTGCTTCTGCAGTGTCCTGCAGGCCTGGGGAATGCACGTGTCGTGTCTGGAATTCTTCTCCATCTCAGGATATTTCTATCCACCCATTAATTGCAGCTCCCTGTTATGACCTGGGATTAAGCCACAGTGGGAAGCAACTCTTTTGGCAGCTTGATTTTCAACTTCAGTTCAGTTTCCCCAAGTGCCTGATGTACATTAACCGATATCACACTTGACATTCATCTATTTTGAAATAATGATTTGAATTGAAAGCTCTCACCTCAAACATAAACAACTGTAGAATATGTTTCCGTGTAAGTCTTCTGAGAAATTATCTGATTTTGCTGCAGCAGTCATTGATTTAAAATAATACTGGTGCAAGACAGAACCAATCAGTAGACTCTCCTGACATAAGCTAAACATCTTTACTCCCTAAAATAGAATTATGTATGGTGTGGAAATGTATTGGAGCGAAATTATTCCTGAACATAACAATGACAATCCAATTTCCTGGATTTATGATGGGTGCTTTGGGAATTGTGTAAGTGGCCTAAAAGAGTTAATGTCCCTCCCAAAGTGCTTTATTTTAATGTTTGGGAAGTTTATAATCTAGTATACTACTATATTGCTTTCCAGAAATACCTCATCATTACAAGCCTCCATCCATATAAAAATATTTGCTTTTATGGATGAAGATGTTCTCTCAACAAAAATATTAAATGGGGCAAGTTTGCAACTTCTGAAATCCAATCACTAAGAATTTGCAGTTCTCACATTAGCACAATAATAAAAATAACATATGTGGATATCTACCACCATTCTGGCCACAGGGCCGTTTCAATGGTTGGTTGAACAAGGAAAAATTGCATTTTCCTTCCACCCACTCTGCCTTCTTTGCCATTTGCAGCCTGTCTCTGTACAGCGTCACTGTCAATCCACCATCAGCAAGAGGCAAGGAAACTGGGAAAGTGGAAGAAAGATCATAAATTGCCCATGAAAATTACTAGGACAAAAGATCTTCATGAAGGATGAACACAGCTCTGTGGAAGTGTTTAGCCGTCAGGTCCGAAATTGGGAATTAGACAGGTCAGGAGGGAATAAAAAAAGATCACTGAAATAATTTGGGGAAAACTTCTTGAGGGAGCAAAGATGACTTTAATTGGATATCTAACAGAATTTTCACTACTAATTTCTGAATAAAAAGATGCTACTTTCCCATAAGAAAGACAAATATTTGTGTTCAAATTATACTCATAAACTATTCCCTGACCATGCTTCCATAAATCATCTCCCACACATGCATCACAGCCTTTGAAACCACTGAAAGTATTCTGGGAGCAACATGCCTCCACCCTTCCCTCGGGCACCATAAATATAGTCCATTATCAGCCAGCAACAGTGATTCCAAATCTGAGGCCCCAGAAGTTGGAGACCGGACTATGTGCAGAATAGGATCCAAGCTCAGACGTTCCTTGAAAAGTTTAGACTCCAGCTCTTCTGACTTCTTGAGCCTGCCAAGTTGGAATGGAAACCTCTTGAGAACATATTTTCTTGCAAAATTCAAAAAGAGCTTTGCTATGAGCCAATAGCTGGAAATGCCGTGAGAGCAGGCGCTCTTGGAGATCTGATTTCTTACAGCATTTTGGCACCTCTGGTTCGGCTCCTGGCGGGCAACCAGAAGCTGGAGAGGTAATAAAACATGGTACTCCCCCAGGACAGCTCTGGGCTAGCTCTTTTCCGGAGAGAGGACGGCTCATGCCAGGAGAAGGTCTGGACCCCTCGCTTTTGCTCCTCTCATTGGAAGGGACACAAGGACTATCTCTGGACGTCTGCACTGACACCAACATCGTGCTTTTCCTGGTGACAGGCACCAAGGCGGCTTCCTTTATTAGGTCAGCCAGTGCATGCTGGGCTTCTGGATTGCCTGACCCGGAACACAGTTAGGAGCACGAGTGATTACAGAGGCAGCCACTGCAAACGAAAGCTTAATTTGCCAGCTTCAATCCTAAAGCGATTTTTAAGCAGTAAGTAGTAGTTTATTCCCCAATCATTTTTAAAATAATTGGAAATAACCAGCCTATTAGATTTCAGTACTTAAGGTTCTTGCCGTGTTTATATTTCTCTTCTTTTACCTGCTTCTTTCTACTATTCCTTGTTCATCATCTTCTCTCAGTAGAACAAAGGGACAAGACGTTAAGGAGCCAAGTCTGCAAAAGTGGAAGAGGTGGTTCCATTCGCACCACCGGCACAGACTCTATTTCCACCCCTCCAGTGTATGTCCAGAAGGCAGAGAGTGTTTGAATGTACTTCAAGAAGGTGTCAAAGTGAATGGCATCTGCAACACTTAACTCCGTTGGAGGAAAAGAATCTCACTATTCAGGCCAGTATATTACCCTCCCTGTCAGAACAACTACACCTCAATTCTCATCAATCGACTTCTCGATTATCCTCCCTGGTTATGAAAATCAGAGCCTGTTAAACTTTAGATTACAGAGAGAAATAGCCAAGCTCAAATTGTCTGAGACAATTTATGACTACCCACCAAAAGGACCCACATCGATCCAGGGGATGACTATGTCTCATCAGACACCATGGTCCTGCACAGCCCCCAATCCACATGAGGGTACATTATGAAGACTTTACTGTGGACAAAGAAACTTGGGCCAAGGTAAGGCATGAAGCCATACTGGCACCTGGCCCATTAAAGACACTTAGAGTGGTAGGTTGACAGATAAAATGCAGGATGTCCAGTGAAATTAGAATTTCAGATAAACAATGAATCATTTTTAGAATGAGTATATCGCGTGCAATATTTGAGACATACACTCAAAAGTTAGTTATTCTTCTGAAATCAAATATAACTGGGCATTCTGTATTTTATTTGCAAAATCCGGTCATCCTAATTTGGAGTTGCTGTGGACAGTGACACAGCCAAGTCCATTTGTGCCCAGACCCATCAAATTGCATCAGAGGCCAATGTGAGCCCCTCGGACTGAGCAGGGTGCTAGAGAGACACGGCAGGAATTTCACTTCCGATGCCCCTCACCCCCATCCACTCCCAAGGACCTCAGTGAGATGCTCTGTGACTTGAAAGCAGCATTCTCAGGAAATTAAGCCAAGATGCCTGAAGCCTGAGAAGGAAAATAGATCCAACTTGAAAAGAACAAGTTAGACTTTAAATAAGGAAATGTTATTAAGTGAAAGCAGAGAGACTGGAAACCACCACCTTTTCAGAATGACTAGAGGGAAAGAAGTATCTCATAACAGAAAAAGAAAATAAAGAGCAAGAGGCAGAGGGAGACGAAGACATCCCGCCTTCCTGGAGCCCTTGCTCTGATTCCTCCACTTCACCACAGCTGAGGAAGACCCTTCAGATGGGCATCGTGCAGCAAGGCTTGTACCACTTCCCTTACGGAGCTTTTAAAAGTCTTTTATTACGATTATTACTATGATTGATGCATAAGGAACACAGTGTCGTTGCATAAATTTAGAGAACTTCAAAAAGAAGAAACTAAAAATTACATTCCCAAGATTAAAAGATAACCACTGTATATCCTTCCATCATTTATCTCGGCATGCATACAATTTTTACGGCATTGGAATTATAAAGCATATAACATTTTGTAACCTACTTTTATCACTTAATATATTGTGAATGTTATTGCATATGCTTAAATAGTTTCTGAGAATATAATTTTTAATGACTACTTAGTATTCCATTGCTTTTAATGGACCACAATTTATTTAACCCATTTTCTCTCATTGGATATTGATGCTGTTGCCCATTTTTCACTGTTAGAGAGAGCCCCACACAGTCTCCTTGTACGTACAGCTCTTTAGGATTCTCTAATTATTTGCTTGAGATAAATACCTGGAAGTGAGACTCCTGGGTCGTGAGGTGTGAATATTGTTAAGGTTTTAATTCATACCGTCAGTGTATCCTCCAGAAAACCTTATACGCAATATCTAAGAGTTGCTGTTTTCCCGTAACCTTGCCAACACAGGGCATTGCCTCTTTCAAAAATCTTTACTATATTGATCGGCCAAAAATCTTTCTCATTATTTAAATTTTTCATTTGCTCATTTCTAATGGGATGAACATTTCTTCAGATGTGAAACTTTTGGTTTCCCAGTACCTCACAAAATTTATTTTTATACCATGCATGCTATTAAGTGTGCCTGAGCATTGTGTGTAAAAAATGCAATGTACATGGCTTAATTTTAAAACACTTTATTGCTAAAAACGGTTAAGGATCACCTGAGCTTTCCTGAGTCATCACCCTGTTGCTGGTGGAGGGTGTTGCCTTGATGTGGGTGACTGTGAAGGCATCGCTCGGGTGGCTGTGGCAATTACTTAAAATAAGACAACAGCAGAATTTGCCACATCTATTGACTCCTCCTTTCAAGAAAGAACTCTCTGTAACATGTGATGTTTTTTGATGGCATTTACCCGCAGTAGAACTTCTTTGAAAAACAGAGTGAATCCTCTTAAACCCTGACATTGCTTTATCAGCTAATCTCATGTAATATTCTATGTCCTTTGTTTTCATTTCAACAGTGTTCACAGCATCTTCACCAGGAGTACATTCTGTCTGAAGAAACCACTTCCTTTGCTCTTCCATAAGCAGCAACTTCTCATTCATTCAGGTGTATCTCAAGATTGCAACAATTCAGTCACATCTTCAGGCTCCACTTTCTAATTCTAGTTCTTTTTCTATTTCTACCACATCTGCAATTACTACCCCCAGTGAAGTCTTGAACTCCTCAAAGTCATCCATCAGGGTTGGAATCAACTTCTTCTCAACTCCTGATAATATTGATATTTTAATCTCCTGAATTATGAATGTTCTTGATGGCATCTAGATTGGTAAATCCTTTCTAAGTTTTCAATTTACTTTGCCCAGATCCATCATAAGAATCACTATCTATGGCAGCTATAGTCTTATGAAATGTATTTCCTAAATAATAAGACTTGAAAGTCAAAATTACTCCTTCACACATTGGCTGCAGAATGGATTGGATCCTGTTAGCAATCAGAGAACCAACATTCATCTCCTGGCACACCTTCAGCAGAGCTCTACGGTGGCCAGATGCATTGTCAATGAGCAGTAATATTTTGAAAGGAATCTTTCGTGTGTGTGTACAGTAGTTCTCAACAATGGGCTTTAAATATTCAGCAAACCATGCTGTAAACAGGTGTGCTGTCATCCAAGCTTTGTTTTCTAGTTATAGCACACAGGCAGAATAGATTTAGCTTAATTCTTAAGGGCTCTAGGATTTTTAGAATGGTAAAGCAGCATGGGCTTCAACTTAAAGTCACCAGCTGCATTAGCCCCTATCAAAAGAGTTCAGCCTGCCCTTTGTAGCTTTAAAGCCAGGCATTGACTTCTCGCTAACTATAGAAGTCCTAGATGGCATCTTCTAGTATCAGGCTGTCATGTCTATACTGAAAATCTGGTGTTTAAAGCAGCCAGCCCAGCAATCTTAGCTAGATCTTCTGGATAACTTACTGCAGCTTCTCCACAGCACTTGCTGTTTTCACTTGCACTTTTATGTTATGCAGATGGCTTCTTTTCTTAAACCTCATGAACCAACCTCTACTACAGGCTGCAAACTTTTCTTCGGCACTTCCTTACCCTCTCAACCTTCATAGAATCGAAGAGAGTTAGGGTCTCACAGTGGATTAGGCTTTGGCTTAAGGGAATGTTGTGGCTGGTTTGATCTTCTATCCAGACCACTCAAACTTTCTCCATATCAGCGATAAGCTTGCTTCACTTTCTTAAAATTTGTGCGTGAACTGGAGTAGCGCTTTTAATTTCCTTCAACTTCCATTTTCCTTTGCATTGACAATTTGGCTAACTGTTTAGCACAAGAGGCCCGACTTTCAGCCTGTGTTATCTTTTGACTCGTCTTGTTCACTAAGCTTAATCATTTCTAACTTTTGAGTTAAAATGTGAGATATGCAACTCTTCCTTTCACTTGAACACTTAGAGGCCATTGTAGGACTACGAATTGGTCTAATTTCAATCTTACCATGACTTTGGGAAGCCCAAAAGGAGGGAGAGACAAGAGAATGGCTGATCAGTGGAGCAGTCACAACACATCCAACATTTACCAGTTAAGTTCATTGCCTTACATGGGTGCAGTTCATGACACCCCAGAGCAATTATAAGAGTTTCATTAAAGATCACTGATCCCAAGTCACCATAACAGCCTTAATAGCAATATGAAAGTTTGACATACTGCAAGCATCACCAAAATGTGAACAGAGATAGGAAGTGAGCACATACTGTTGGAAAAAATGGCACCATAGACTTGCTCCACGCAGGGTGGCCACAACCTTCAATTTGTTTAAAACAAAACAAAACAAAGCAATATCCACAAAGCCCAGTAACATGAGGTGTGCTTTCCCTCTCCACTGTTCTCTTCCTCCATTAGGAATTAATGTTTTTTTGCTGTTCTTCTAGAACAGGCTGAAATCAATCCCAAATTCGAATTGTGATTGGAATTGCCCTGAAACAAGATACCCTGTGCATTTCTGGCCTCTGTGCATTATTTAGAACCAAGGGCTATATCTATTTATTCAACACTTCCTTGACAGCTCTCAAGACCTGCTGTGCTTTTCTTCACATAGGTACCTGGTATATGTCACTAAGTTTACGCCTCGAATTTAGTGCCCTACATTGATCTTATGGATTGAAAATCTTTCATTTTCTCATTTTCCAGCTAATTATTAATGGAAAATAGAACCGTTTTTGATCTGTGCATGCTACTTTTCTCTAAAAAGAAATCATTGACTATTTTATTTAAAATATTCTCGTAGAGTTTCTAGATATAGATACATTTTTTAAAAACTCTATTCCTTAATCTTACTTCTCCTTCCTGGCTTATCACACTTGCTGGAACTCTCAGACTGATGATCATAATGATAGTGACCGTAGCATCCTTACCCCATCTTGACATTAACTGCAGGGCTTTTGGAGGACCCTCATTAAATGCAACTGAGCTGCTGATTTTCTATTGTTATTGTTTTTTTTTTTTTTCCTGTCAAGGAATTGTTCTATTCCTTATTAAGTTTTTATCAGAAATTGATGTTGAATTTTATCAGATACCTTCTGGGAATCTATTGAGGTTTTTCTTCTTTTAATGTACAGATGTGATATATTTTATTAATAGATTTCTGAATATTAAAACATTATTATATTCCTAGAATAGACCTATATGCTATATGAAAATGTTGTTTTCTACTTGCTATTTGCTATATATTATTTAGGATTTTTTGGGTTTTGACTCAACAGCTATGGACACAGCTCACTAGGACCAAGTGCCACCCAGTACTCTTACTTCCTCCTCCAGGGAGCTGGGTCTGGAGTTTTCTTATACTTTTTCAGATTTTAGATTCAAGCCTCAGATCGTTCTGTGAAATGCACCAGGAAGCATTCTCTTCCTGTGCTTTGCAGTCATTCATATGGCAGGGTAAGTATTTGTTCTTACAAGAGAAATCCTTCACTTCCAAACTCTAAAAGATTCTAAAATCAATATAGAAGGCCAAAATACTGAAAAGAGCAGGACTGAAACAAGAGATTAATGTGAAAATGTTGCAAAACTTAACAATTAAACCTACGGCAACTTTTGAAACTTTTCTCCATGGCTATTACCCTGTAGGAATATATGAAAATTTATATTTCCCTCAGAAAAATGTTCCATTTCATTGACAGTTTATCACCACTAAGTTTTAATATATAGCATTTCTTTATAGATTTATCACCATTATTTATAGTTTTATGAATTCTAGTCGCTTCTTTTTCTTTATTCCCTCAATCATGTTTATTAAATTTCTCATTTCTCCATATTTACAGGTTTTTCTTTTTTCCTAAATAGATCTTTCAGTGGTTCATCTTTTTTAAGGTGTCGTTTGTTTTTAAAGTTCTTGAATTTATCAAGTTTACTTTTTCCATGTTTTGGTTCATAAATTTCTCTTTTGTAGTCTTATTTTTCTAACATCTTGAACTTAATATCTTGGATTTTCTAAAACTATTAAAATAAGTAGTTATTAGGGGTTTTTATTGTTGTCTATTCATATTTATTAACAAATATATTTAATCGGTTGTATTTGACTCTGAAATGACTTTGGGTTTCATGTTTAATTTTTGTATGTCTTTGTTTTTCCAGCATCCTTGAATTAGAGACTTTTTTAAATTTAATGCTGGGGGAGTATTATTTTAATTTTTAAGTGTATTACAGTTTGTGGTACACTTTTGTTATTAAGATTGGTGTCCATTTTTCTGTGGCTACAAATACAGTCTGTACAGTTTGTTACTTAAGAGATTTCACTAAGTTTTTCTTTATAATTAAGAAATTTTGATCATCAATTTTTATAAATATATTTGGATGCTATCCTCACTCTTTGGATGGTACAAAGTTCACTACCCCTTATTAAACACAAATCAGTTCTATTTATTATATGTTGTCCAGTTTTTTATATCTCTGTTTAATTTTGTCAATTCATCTTGTCCTATACTAACTGTGGCAAATGAAAATTACTCACCAGGTTAATCCTGGTTTTGTCCATTTCTTCTTGTATTTGTATTTTTACTTTACCTATTTCTATAATTATATTTCACATGTAGGAAGAGACATTGGGTAATATCACAGTGTTAATGTTAACTTAAAAATGTGGTTATAAAAAGGGATTATTCATATGTATTCATGGTGCATTGTACTTTTTGTCTATATGAAGATCATTGAAACTATTTCAGCTCTTACTTTGATATTAATATTGTTTCTACTTTTCAGTTATTTATATTTACTTGACAGGTCTTTGTCCAAACCCTATTTTCCAACCTTCCATGTCTTTTTATTTTACGTCTTTTGTCAATAGACTTTAATTCAACTCTGCTTTTCAATCAAGCCTACAAGTTCGTCATTTGAGGAATTTAGCCTCTTCACATTTATCCCTGGACTTATTTCTGTTGTGCCTTATTTATTTATTTATTTATTGAGACAGAGTTTCACTCTTGTTACCCAGGCTGACGTGCAATGGCACGATCTCAACTCACTGCAACCTCCGCCTCCTGGGTTCAAGCGATTCTCCAGCCTCAGCCTCCCAAGTAGCTGGAATACAGGCATGTGCCACCACGCCCAGATACTTGGTGCCTAATTTTTTTAATATGTTCTTGTTGCTTCCATTTGTTCATCTTTTACTTAAGAGTTGCTTCCTTAGCTCTTTTTTTCCTTTTGCGATTTTCAAAGAGTAATTCCTGTTTTTATTCCACATGTGGTTGTTTTTACATCCCTTTTTATCATATTTTTCTGGAGTTACCATTAACACGGTGATATTACCCAATAAGGCAAACAAAAGTTCAACACACATTTACTTTTTCTTTCCCTATCTCATTTGCCAACTTTCGCTTTTATTATCTAGAGTAGATAATTAGATAGTAGATAATAGCGGGAGTAGATAATTAGTACTTAATTATTTGCATAAGTTATGCATTTGGCTCTTAATAATTACATTTTGTACCTGGGTTGCTTTTTAATCATATGAGCAACAGTTACTTAAACTCTACGTACTTTGCTGGTTTTGCTCTTTACCTCTTTTCTTTTACACTGTGACTTCCCCATCCATCCATAGCTGGCTGCAGCGTGTCTTCAATAAATTTAAAAGCAATGTACACAAGTGTCATATTTTTGAGGTTCTTTGCATATCTCAGAATGTCCTTTGCTGTAGCCAGTTCTAATCAACATACACATAATGTGCACCTTCAATGTGTCTGGCATCTTGCAGTCCTTACCTTATGGAGTTTGCAGACTAACTGGATGTTACCTAAAAATGGCTCATTGTCAGGGTAGAAAAGACTTGCATCAAAATATTGTTCTAAAAAAACTCTATAAACACTTACTCGTTGTCTAGTCTTTATTATTGCAGAAAAATCTACCCACTATTCAATTTGTCTCAAGGTACAGATGATCATGGGAGATGGAGGAATACTGGAATTGAATTGTTTTATGTTTTAGGTACAATGTTCAGGTAAGTAACAAAATAAATGAAACCATTCATAATCTCAAGCAGAACAGAATGTGTTCCAATAAAAGTGAAAATGGATTTGATCTTGTTGTAGGCAGAAGCAGCTCATAACGGTTTGAGTTTTACCTCTTTGTAAGCTGATTGCTTTTTAGCCTACAGGCATATTTCTTTTTATCATTAAAATTCAAGTTTTGTTAAGTGTGTTTAGTACTCACAAAGCCCTTTTGGTTCCTCAGACATAATGTTGGCTTCTCTGTTCACTCTACTCTCTTCTTCAGGAATTCCCATTATACATATATTGGATCTCTTGACCTTCCAGGTCCCCTACTTAATTTTTCAGCATTTTATTTATTTGTCCTTTTTCTCTAAGCTTTTCTATGTTCTCAGGTTTATCTTCTATGTTAATGAAGCAATTGTCTACAATTAACTGCCCACATTGCAGGTTTAAATTTAGCAATTATTTGTAAATAGCCTTTTAAGGGTCTTGCTTTTTCCTCTGGGAGAAAAAAAATGCCAGTTCTGATTTTATAGGTGCAGTGTCACCCTAAATTTTGTGAAAAATAGAAAAGAGGAACTTTCTAGAATTTTCTATTTCTCACTGCCATCTCATTTCACAGAAAGCCATTTGTTCTGAGTTTTTAAAATTTCTGATTGTCTTGTCAAAAGTCACCATTCTTTGCTTATCCCTATAAAGAAAGGTTTCTTTTGCCCGTTTTTGAGTTATCACGGTTTCTGTGACTAGATCAATATTTCAGGCACAGACTAAAGGACCTAGGAAAAGTTGAGGGCTCTACATCCGCTCTTTGAGAGTGCTCGCCCAGCAGTGCGGCTTGGAGGAAGCAGGGCCGGTGCCCTTCCGTGGAGGCGCTCCTCTCTGTCTGAGTCTCTCTCCAAACTTCCAGGAGCAGAGTTTTCCTTCTCTGCAAGGTGTGGCTGCTGGCAGGGTCCAGATGTGCCCTCCTGCCACCTCAGTCCCCGACCCAGCCCTTCTAGCCGGAGAACAGCCCTGCAGGTCTATGGGGTCTTAGAGAGTTCTCAAATGCACTTTCCTTCCTTGATAGGAAGACATGGTTACAATCAGTCCTTCCTTCCATGTGTGCAAAAAAAAAAAAAAAAAAAAAATGACAAAATGTCTTGAGTTTCCTGCTCTGGGGATGCTCCTGTAGGGGGCAGCTCCAACTTGGGTTTGCACGACTTTCTCCTGTCTCTAGTCCTGTCCATGGGAAGCTTGGTAGTGAGGATGGGGAAAGCTGGCACCCATGAGCCCACCGAAGGCAGCCGTGCCCAAACCCACCTGAGAATGAGGAGGAGGGGCCTCACCCCCGCTGCTACCCCTAATATGTAAGAGAGGCTGCTGGGGTCCTGAGCCCAGCACGGGGCACTGTGGGCAAGGTGGCCCAGCTCTCCCAAAGGAGCTGACCTGCGGGGTTCCAGCAGGAGGGCTGACTCCAGCCTCTGCCACTGAGGCCGTTCCTGCTTCCAGTGTCCACAAGGGCCCAAGTTCCCCAGCTGGAAGGAAGGAGGGTGGGAGTGACCCGGCTCTTTGGCAAGGCCTTCCGGGCCAACTCAGGACCCCAGCCCCCAGCGCAGCTCCCCCAGCCCAGCTCGCTGCATCCACGACATGTTACCCGTCTCTGTAGGGAGAGCTGGTGATTCTTTCATTAGGAAACATTTTTATGTTGGCCTCTCCGACTCAAGGAGCCACGGAAGGCAAAGACTGGCAATTTTCACATCACAGTGAAAACAAAATTTCCTCTAGACAGCCAACACCACCCTGAGAGCAGGGAGGTAAATATGCGCCTCCCCCTCGCCCGTTCTCCTTTTCCCCTTTTGTGTGTTAAGAAGCCCCTGTTTTGCGTGGCTGGCAGGAAGGCGCTGCGTGGGAACGCCTGCAAATCCGCAGGACCCCGAGAGTGGGGGCAGCGGCGTTCTTGATCTCACTGCTATCGATCGCCTCTAATGAGCGCCCGTGCAGCTGCGGCTAATGGTGGTGCGTCTGGTGTTCGGGGCAAGTGTGGAGAAGATTATCAACCCAAGGGGCTTCACCGTTGCCGGACGGCCCCGAGCCCTCGGGGCGAGGATGCACTTGAGAGGTCACTGAATCAAATGAGGAAAGATTCAGTGCCTGCCGCCAGAAGAAAGGCAGCAGGACTGAATTTTTTTTTCAATGGAGACTACAGGCATCAACAAAACCGTTACCTTCTGCTAGTCATTAGTCCCTGACCCTTCACCGGATAAGAAGGCTCCTACCGGAGCCGCCTCGTCCTAATTATGACTCATCAGACGGCAGCAATCCTACCCAATTAGTGGGGCTTAAGCGAGGGGCACCTGATGGAACAAGGGTCCGACCCCCGTGCGAACCAGGGAAGGCTGAAGGCCTGATCCAATGCCCTCCACCCTGAGTCTGCCCTCACCTGGGGGGGCCAGGCTGCAATTTGATCTGATGCGCTTGATATTTCATTCACTGTGTTGCTCGTCACCCCCCTCGGAGATCTGACAGGGGCCAGATGAGTGGTCATCAGAGGTGCTGAGGCCAGTGGCCTTCAAGGGACAGCTAACCGGCAGATCCCATAGAAGGCTCTCAGTCAAAAGTCAGCACAGAAAGGGAGCCACAGGTATTAGACAAGATAAAAAAATAAAATAAAATAACTGGCAAATGCCTTCAAGGGGTCGGGCATGTTGCGCATTCTGAACTTAATAGCATAATGGAGTAATTTCAGCTGGGAAAAGAACTCAGACCCAGCAGGAAGGGTGAGCACGCTGAGGCTGGGAAACGCAAGCGGCGGGGAGGGGGCGGGGAGTGACAGCGCTTGTCCTCTGCTTTACAAAAATGCCCAAACCACTATGTATTTTAACGCTGTAAATAAGCAATTTAAATATTATCCTAGTTCCATAATAAGTAACATGGTAACGTGATACCCTGTGGTTATAACAAATTATTTATTAGGTTTTTTAAAATTCTAAGGCAGCGTCTTTGTAACCGGGAGATTTACATTAGGTCAGATCATTAAAAATATGGGTGTGGACTGGCCCCTGCCGTGCAAGGGAACATTGATCTCTGAAACACGACTGACAACCACGTTCTCTTTGTCAGCTTTTTTCTACAGGAGCAGGAATGTCTTTGAAAGTGGTTACCCCACAAAAAGTTCAGACCCCCAAAACCCACCCTTTATACTTCCAGCCCCTCTTCGCATGTCTGGCAGAAGGAGAGAAAAAGAGCCCAAAAGACCTGGGCTGGTTGCCCAAGAAAGCCCTTCAGTTGTAATACAGGTGTTTGCTTCCAGCGACCCTGCGAGGCGGCTTGGGGAGCATCGAGTTCAGTAAAGACCATGATCAACTTTCTCAGGACCCAAAATCATGAAGTGCATTCACCTTTACCAATGGAGCGTAAAAAGCAGTGGTGGCTGAGATGGCCGTTATTAATGAAATGAGCCTTCTTATGAATAGATTAATTACATTTTTATTCCTTAATAAGATCCTTATATGTCTAGCTTAGAGGCCCTTTCTTTAGCCCAATGTAAGATACCACTGAACTTACCAAGAAATAGAAGCAGACACTCCTGACCTCAGAAGTTCAGACAAAGTCAGAGAATATTGCGGGCCAGCATGTCTGTGGTTAGGAACCAAGCATGAGAGACAAGCAGGGCTATGGGTGCTCACACGGGGAGCCTTGGGTGCTGGGATGATCACAGAGGACAAGCAGAGAGCACATGGGCAACGCAGAGCAAGCTCAGAGCAGGCAGAAGATGGGAAAGGCTCCAAGTGCTAGTATAGAACAAGCCGAGGGGTGGGGCCAGGAGCACTTGAGGAGAGCGTTAGTACATACAGGATGCTCCCAAACATGCCAACAAAGAGCACACACCCACAGAGCAGGGTAGATCAAAATATGGGGAAAAAAAAACCACGGCCGGGCTCTTTATGTGTGTTTTTCTTTATTTGTAAACTTTCTATAATGCACCTACATTACTCGTAGGATGAGAAATATAAGTTTCTGCAAAAAACTACACAAACTGTGAATGGGCACATCCAGCTGTGCAGAAAAAACAAGTGTGAGGTCAAGAGGCGGCTACAGCTAGACGTTGGAGGCCCGGAGAGTCAGAGGGAAGAGTCACAGCACGGCCACAGGCTTTCCCAGAGGCAAGCTCAGCAATGCACAGGTCAGGAAGCCCCCACATGGCAAGGCTCTGAGTCTTGTCCTATTGTTGCTCCAGTTCATTCCAAAGCCACTACCCCATGGCTCCCACTCAGTGACTTGGCTCTGACCACCTTGCTGCAGGGAGCAGAGACACAAATGACCATTGGAAAGGATGAAGTTGCTGGCATGTGTGATGCTTCTAATCAATGTGTGGAGAGCAGCAGTCAGGTTCAGGTTTGTGGTCTATGCAGATCATCTCCACGTGCCCAGCGTTGAGCTGGGCATGGGAGCTCATGGGGCAGGGAGTGGGGACTATGGGAGTGCAAGGACAGATCTCTGCCCTCAGGAGTCTGAATTGTCTGGGGAAATTTGCATTCTCCACGCTCCTTCTGGTGCAATGAGCCAGGTAAACCCCCTTGTTTGTCCACATCATCTATGATACAAAACCCCACTGGGCACTTAGAGTCTCATCTGCTAGAGCTCAAAATTACCCGGAGTCCTGTGTATCCCTCAGCTCCTGGGTGGCCGCAGTCTCATGAGTCCTCCTGTGTGCACAGATCCATCATCTCGGACCTAGCGCAGGGAGGCTCCCAGTCCACAGAGGGCACAGCTTCAGAGTCTGCAATAGACTTACAGTTTGTGATCACAAGCCAAATGTCACAAGGCTAATTAGAGGGAATAATCTATCCAAAAACAGTCCTTGCAAACCAGGAGATGCTGGGTCATGCAACAATAAAGAGAGCTGCTCTGGGTCTTACAGAGGGCCAGGCTCCTGATCCCAGCTCAGCGAAATGAATACCAGTTAGGCTGAGCCAGCCTGCCCCGGCTCCTCTCCCCAGCTGCAGGCCACACATCTCTACCCATGCTGGCCTGGAAAGACAGGGTAGACGTTGACGGCCACTGAAGGGACCCCTCAGCCTCCTGCAGGGATTCTGTCTTCCCTCTCTTCAATATATTCTGCAGCAGGGACATTGCTCAGTTGACTAGTGGGAGCCAACAAGGTACAGGCTTGGTCTTAGAGGCTTGGGTTCAGAAGGAATGATACACAGGTAAATGGACACGCAGAGGAAGAGGGTACAAATGCCGCAGCAAGACAGCGATGGAAGAGAGCCAGAGACTCCTGTGCCAACTTCCAAAGTTAGTCAGGGAAGCACCATTGTGGCCATGTGAAGATGAGACCACAGGACATCCACAGGACAGGCTGCAGTGGTGCCTCCCCGCACCTGGGCCAAGGCCAGCCAAAGCTCAGTGCAAGGGTCATTGTTGAAGAGGCCTAAAACAGGTGAGGTGGACACCCCAAGAGTGAGTCCCTTGGTGAGCACCTGATAACTGAAGAATGTCCCTTCCCAACCGGAAAGAAATGGATCAAATAATACAGGAGCCAGGAATTCCCAACCACAAACCCACACACAGGGCATGCAATGGTGTTTTTCCCTTCCGATTTCTCACTCACGTGAGCCTCCAGTCCTACCTTAACGACAAGTTAATTAAGAATTGAATGAATCTAAGAAGCCATGATCAAATACAGTTTGTCTTGGCCAAGAAGGTAGCTAGGGTCCAAGATCCGGAAGGGATTCCACTGTGCGTAGAACTTTTTGGAGGGGATAAAATTCTCACAACAGAATGCATCTATTGTCATTTTATTCTTGATCATTCTGTGGTATTATAAAACCACAGAAAATCAACAAATCTTAGCTCTACAAAGAATGTTAGAAGCTTGGCAACCCAATTCCTTTAGTTCTCAAAAGTACTTGCCCAGGGCTCCAAAAGCTGGTTGGAGGCAGAGGGGAGACTAGCATCAGTCCCCCTGGTGTCCGGAGCTGGGATCCTCCCTGCCTGGCACAACCAGGAAAGCTTCTGGCCTACCCAGGACCTTATAACCGCATTTCTGGAGGCACATGCAGTCTTGGCTCCAAACGCAGTCGGCCTTGACATTGATCTCAGCTGTGCAAACTTCTGCCACCCAGGACTCTCCCTACCATGTTTGACAGGGAAGCTTCGGAAGGTCACGTGGTCCTCGGCTCTGGCCCTGCTGACCTCTCCATATGCCCCCTCCACTTTCCCATTCCCACCCTGTCTCTGATTCACATGAGAGTCTCTGAACACTTCACAGTCCTTTCTGTTTCTGGACCTCACACATTCCTCTCTGCTTGAATCTCCTTTTCTCTCTGCAGAGCCTGGGTCCTTCCAAGTCTACACCAACAGCCAAAAGTAAAGTGTGACCTTCTCTAGGAAGGGTTTCCTGATGCCTCATGCCTCCCTAGCCCCCAGCAAGCATGGTTGTCTGTAGGGAAATGATGAGCACTGCACTGAATTCTAACTGCAGGACCAACAAGACTGTGATTCTCTTGAGGGCGAAGATAGCTTTTATTTTTCTTTCTATACTTAGCATCCAACAAAAGCGTGGTCCAAGGGAAGTGCTAAATAATTGACAAACAGCTAAAAATAAAACTAGCATTCACTAAGGCCTATCATACTACATTAACTCATTCAATCTTCATAATAACAACACATGAGATATACATGAGTTTATGTAAAAAAAAAAAAAACTGGGGTTCAGAAAGTTAAAACACTTTGACGGGGTGCACAGAGCTGGTCTCCACAGGGAGCCAAGATTGAGAGGCCAGGGTGGCTACAAAGTGCAAAGAAAAAAGCTAGAAGACAGGGTTCTAAAAAGGCCTGTCACGGAACTCCCTGCTTCGTTCTTACAGATGCACTGACTTTTCAGAGTCTCTGACTAAATCCATGATTTTTTTAATAATACATTATGCTGAAAGGATGGCCAGAGAATGGTGCAAACTAAAAAAAATAACTCCATTCTATGGACCATATGGGTGCATGCAGAAAAAAATCAATAGTTAACAAAGAATTCTCATTATATTCCATTATTACTATATGTCAAGTTAAGTAAATATGAGCAGGCTGCAGCCAAACCAGCTGACAGGCAGTGGAGGGAGGCGGTATCAGCATTTCAACATGAAGAGCTCCATGGTTTTATCTCAAGATAATGCCAGTGGATAGGAAGATCAGTGCAGAGAAATCCAAGGGACGATTCCTCCCAGACCTGGGATCCTTTCCTCATCCCTCTAGAAGAGCCTCATTGGGGAATCCACAGGCAGACCTGCTGCAGTGGATGGCCCAACGGGTCCTGGGTGGGGACGCGGGGCTGGAATGCAAATCTTGGCACCTGGAATCCTATTTTCCCATTATCTTTCATGAAAAAGTTGGCCCCCAAACAATGACAAATCACACTTAAGGTCACAACAGTCCAGGTGTGGTAGCTCACGCCTGTAATCCCAGCACTTTGGGAGGCTGAAGCAGACAGATATTTGAGGTCAGGAGTCTAAGACCAGCCTGACCTACATGGTGGAACCCCCGTCTCTACTAAAAATACAAAAACTAGCTGATTGTGGTGGCGCATGCCAGTAATCCCAGCTGCTCAGGAAGCTGAGGCAGGAGAATCTCTCGAACCTGGGAGACAGGCAGCAGTGAGCTGAGATTGCACCATGGCACTCTAGCCTGGGCAACAGAGGAAGGCTCCATCTCAAAAATAATAATAATAAATAAAATAAAAATTTAAATTTAAATGTTTAGGTGAGTGAGATCCTTGTGACTAAACTGTTCTATGTTTGACTGTGGTGGTGATCACACCAATACACAAAATGGCATAGAACTAAACACACACACAAGTAAGTGCATGTAAAACCTGTGGAATCTGAATGCAGTCAGCAGGCTATGTGAATGTCAGTATCCTGGCTGTGATACATACTGTGGTTATGCAAGATGTCACCTCCGGGTAAAGCAGATACAGGATCTCTCTGCGTTGTTTCTTACCATGGATGTGACACTACAGTGAACTCAGGATAAAATACATTTTTCTGAAAAACTAGTCATTACTCAGATTAAGATTCTGGACATACCAGGCGCCATTATGAGAGGTAACCAGCTGGCTGAGTTGTGTAGCCATAGCATTTGCAACCTCACAACCAAAGAATTGTTTTGCTGTGTTCTGTGCTGGGGCTTCCATTTGCACTTCCCCAGACCTTTCCTTCCATGGCACGGCTCTACAGTTAGATGGGTTCCCTCAGAGCGGACCACCGAGAGCCCAGGCTAAGGCTGAAATGGCCGAGTCTTCCTCTGCATCTGGGCAGCCTGCGATGCACAAGCCAGGCCTGGCGGAAACGGAAGGACTTCTGCACACTGCACTCTTTTCTCCTGGAAAGCAGGCATCCTAGGAGCAGAGGCAAAGCCGCTGCGTTTTGCGTTTTTAGCATCAGAAGTGCAGCCAGCTGGAGGGCGTCCTTGTGCCTCCGTCCTTCTCTCTCTTCCAAGCAGCTTCTTTCTCTCCACATCTCAAACCCAAAGCCTAGCCCTCAACCCACCAAGCAGGGCGGAAAAGCCCTTCATGGGGTCTTCTCTGGGCGTGCGCTTCTTCCCAGCCTGCGACAGACAAAACCAAGACCGGAAATTAGGATAAAATAGATTTCAACTTGAAAATGCTGGCACACTGTCAAGGTCTATCTCTCTCAGGTAGTGTGGGTCACACATATTCCCACCTACACAAATCCTGCAAGGAGAAGACACCATATTGCCAGACCAAAAAAAAAAAAAAAGAAAGAAAAACAAAACAGATGACAAAAAAGAAACCCTATTTATAAACCAAATGACAGATCAGGCCCAACTGAAGACTGAGGTTCAGCCTGTCAGGCCTCGCTGTGCCCTCCAGGCCGGCTGCCTTCTGCCTGGCTCTCTCACAAGCAGATTACTCCATCGCTCCAGACTTTGGTCCTTAGAGTTCCTGATCAGTGAGAAAGCGAGGATCCCTTCTGACAGCTCCAGTGCAAACCCTGAGAGAGAAGGACTCTGTGTGTCCCAAGGAAGGTCACAAGCCTATCTTTTTTTTTTTTTTTTTTGAGATGGAGTCTCACTCTGTCACCCAAGCTGGAGTACAGTGGCACGATCTCGGCTCACTGCAACCTCCACCTCCCAGGTTCAAGTGATTCTCCTGCCTCAGCTCCTGAGTAGCTGGGACTACAGGTGCATGAAAACACCACCAGCTAATTTTTTATTTTTAGTTAAGACAGGGTTTCACCATGTTAGCCAGGATGGTCTTGATCTCCTGACCTAGTGATCCACCCACCTCAGCTTCCTAAAGTGCTGGGATTACAGGAGGCATGAGCCACCGCACCCAGCCTGTGAGCCTATTCTTAAGGTGATCACAGAGGCTATAGAGATAGAGGAATTCGATTGGCCATCAGGGGCCAAGAGCACACTCTGGGGCTTCCCAGATTGGGAGTGCAGATAAAGGGGGCATCTGATATTAAAGGTGAGTGCAGAGAAGGAGGGTGTCCAATTAACCTTCATATCTAAGCAAGATTCTTTCAGAATGTAAAAAGTGCTGAAATATGTACATCTAGGAATATGTACATGCTTACAGTTACTGATGGCTGGTTGAAAGACAAATTTTTACAAGATAAGTCAGATGTAGTTCTATTTTTAACCTAAAGTTTTCCAGCTTTGCAGTTCACATTCAGATTGCATTTTTTAAAATACGTTTTCAGGGAATTTAATTTGCAAAATAATTTTAAAAGAAAAGGTAAAATCCAAAACCGCTTGCTTTGAGTTCTAAATTGAGACTTCTGGATATGCTGGTGACTTTATTTATTTCTTGACTCAACTTCATTGTCTGTAACAGTGAGAATGTACTCTGGGATCCAACTGCCTTGGATAAAAAAAATTCAGTCCTACAGTTTCTGGGGAAAAAAATTCTATTTTGGTCCCAAGGCCATTCATTTTATTTATAAAAGAGGAAGCCATATGAAATACACAAGTACTGATTCTCCTGTTTTGTTTAAGAAGCTTCAAGCTTATGTAGAGATCAAGTACTGCAAGTGCAAGGAATCTGCTTAAAGATCACAGATTAATGCAGATCATCTCTTGTTTGCCAAGAACACATATACATTTGAAAATGAATAATTAAAAAAAACTTTTAAAAAATATTTTATAAAACAGTCCTGGTCAAATTGCTTAGAGAGACCACATGTCACCTACAGGAATTCTTCACCTTCTGGAAGTGCCCTCTTTTAGGAATAAGACTTTAGCAAGTGTCCGGGCACGGTGGCTCACGCCTGTAATCCCAGCAGATCACAAGGCCAGGAGTTTGAGACTAGCCTGACCAACATGATGAAACCCCGTCTCTACTAAAAGTACAAAAATTAGCTGGGCATGGTGGTGCACACCTGTAATCCCAACTACTCAGGAGACTGAGACCGGAGAATCGCTTGAACCAGGGAGGTGGAAGTTGCAGTGAGCTGAGATCACACTATTGCACTCCAGCCTGGGCAACAGAGTGAGACTCCATCTCAAAAAAAAAAAAAAAAAGACTTTAACAAGTGAGGACTCAATTAAAAATTTAAAGTGCCAAGACTTCCATGGAATCTTGGGATTTCTTATTCATCAATGCTCATTTGGTGACAATGACAAAAATAGAACTCACACAAGCTGGGAGAGAGAAGGAGACGCTTGATGGATGAAGCTGGCAAGTTACGGCAAGGGGAGCAGGGGACAGTGGGATTTGAGAGCTGGATGCAGCCAGACCCCTCCATGCTGGTTGCTACCTAGGTCAATTGTGTTCCCTCAGTTGAGCTTCTTTGTGAGGCCAGGACAATGGCTTCTGGAGGCTTCTGGAGGCTTCTGGGGGCTTCTGGGCTCATATTCCAGCTCCACAACAAGAGAGAAAATATTTGCTTTAACTTTCCCAGCTTCAACGAGACTTAGATTAGACTTTGCCACATGACCAGGTCCAGATCTGTCACATGACTAGAAGAATAGGGCACTGTGATTGATTCAGCCTCAGTTCCACCAACCCTCATTCCAGGAGATGGTAGGTGTGGTGGGGGAGGTCTGCACGATCGCCTTAGATCCAGGCAAGCAAACAGGGATCCAGGTCAGGGCTCAGTGTTAGAGCAGCACCACTCAGAGTCCAAGGAGCAGTGAGGTCCACACACTGTTCTGTTGGTTATGAGTCTATGCCAAGACAAGGAGCTTTACCAGGTTATAAATCAGCACACTGCCTCCTCTATTGAGAAAGTCTCACACAAAAAGTCAGCTCAACCAGTGTATTCAGAGATGTATTTGGCTTCGTGCATTTGAGTGATGCTTCTGCATGTTACCCTGAAAGGTGCTGGAGATGCAGAAATAAATCTCACACACACACACACACACACACACACACACACCATTTCTGATCATCTGGCAAGAGAGAAAGGCATAATATACAAAAAAATATATAGTGCAATGATGGCTAATGAGCATTAGATCAAGGTAATCATGGCAAACCCCTGAATGAAGGATCTATGATCTCATTCAAAACAGCAAGCCTGTTCAGTGGAGCTCTCTAAAGAGCTTGTATGGCCAGACAGTGCCACCCCGTTCTGGCGATCTTATGGGTCCATCCCTAACAGGCCCCCAGGAGAAACAATCAGCAGGAGCCATTAGGACTCCGGCCCTGAGAACTGAGTAACCTCTGGTCCTTACCCTGTGCTCCAGCACAGTTCCAGCTCTGCATTCCAACTCGTCCTCATTGCTGGAGCTCAGGGTCTGACCTTGAGCTCTCCTCTGCTTTCAGACGTGAAAACCCCTCATGGACCATTCCGGAGCCATGCCAGAAAATTACCCGTGCTAATTACACTGAAATAAAGAGTACTTCTGTGCCAAGCAGCAAGCCTATGCTATCTCTACAGCAACTGTCAGGGAAAAAGCAATACAGAGTCGCATTAAAAGAAAGAACTGAAAGTATTGTACTCTCTCAGGAAATTGAAAGAAAATTCACATCTTTACTTTTGTCTGCCAGCAGATGTCTTTACCTTGGAGGATGCCCTTTCTGCCTGCAGATGGGTCAGGTAGCGGAGGGCTGGCTCAAGCCAACAAACGCACTTGAATTCCCCGATTCTCCAATCTCTCTGAAGAATACTTAATCTTAATGATATTTCTTGCAGATACACATTAATTCTGCATTGTTCCAGTCACAGAAAATGCCATCTTCTTGGACCACGGGATTAAACATTCACTTCATGTTTCCATTTCCAAGATTGAGTCTTTCTTTTGTCAGGGACACAGCTTTGTCACTGGGGCGCCAGGCTTCCTCAACCTCTGCTCCCTCCCTGGGTTCTAGTGTCCTCCTGCGGTTACCCGGTGGACCTTCCAAAGGCTCTGCCTCATGCTTTCCCTGCCCATGGCATTAAAATGGCCTTGGTTATTTCTCTTTGTGCCAAGAGCTGGCTGGAAACCACCTTAGTAGCCCTCAGAATGGGCCACAACTGCCCCCCTCTTCCTGAGGGTCTTTGCAACAATGAGCTCCAATTCTAACTTGTTCGTGTCATTCTAATTAGTCCTTCTAACAAGAGGCAGAGGCATAGATACAGAGAGAAGAGACATACAGAACAAAAGAAATATCACCATAAAAGACAGACAAAATTCCGAGACGCACCAGGAAATACTCAGAATCTTCACTAACCAATTTTCAAGTCTTCCTTTCCTGGTATCTTAACTGCTTCCGGGTTTTCTCTCAGCCAGGGAGCTGTTCAGTGCAAAACCAAAATCATAAGAAACGCATCGGTATCAATGCAGGACAAATTAGCAGTCAATGAGCACAATTTGTACGAAGTTCTCTCTGATTAGGAAAACAATACCTTGTTGCCTTCATTTCACAAAATTATTCCGAAAGAAGGCCGCATGCAACAGAAAATCCAGTGCTGAATCATGAAAGGCAGTGGATCAAGGTCTTTCATCTAGGAAATCTTTAGCTAAAGAGAGAGAGAGAGAGAGAGAGAACATCAATCAGATATTATTTCCAATTATTTTTCAAATTGGAACAGAGAAAGAAAACACACACACATATAAGCCTGACATGGTGTTACTTGAGTTTGTTGCTGGAAGGAAAGTCCTTGCTTATATTGAAGTAAAGTTCTGAAAATAAGCAAAGAACAGATTTATTGATTTTGGGGGAGTCTGGGTGTAAAAAAGAGAGAGAATAAAGAAGTGCTCTTTGCCCGCTCTGTCCAAATGACATCCCAAGTGGCCTCCCTAATGGTGGGGGAGGGGAGGGGGCAGGTGCCTACCCGGGCACATGGACAGAACTGCCCTTAGGCTAGGGCTAATGGTATTGGCTGAGCCCTGCTGTAAGCCTCTCTTTTCTAATAGCCAACTTTCTATGTGCGAGAAGACAGACAGATATTGATTGGTCCAAATGCCCTTGAGTTGACAACATCTGAAATGAAAATCCACAAGGCTAGCACAAACTTTCTGCAAGTTCAATTTCTAGAATCTGATTATGACACTGGACTGTGAAATCATTCACACATGTAAAAGGCCTCTCTTTTTTGTACCCCCATTTGGCACCTGTAATTGGAGGGAGTTAAGTGGCTTCATCAGGCTTGTTATTCAAATATCCAACAGAAAGAGGCAACTGCAGGCTAATCTTGGGGTGATTAAAGGAAGAAATGTTCTCCCGCTGGTGCAGGGCTAATGTCAGCAATGAAATGGACCAAGGCCTCATGCCACTCCCCACCTAAATAAAGGAATTACACACAGCTTAAATACGCACTCTCTAAGAAGTTCATGCACAGAGCTGCTTTCTGAAGGTGGTTTCAGAGCACCTACAGAGAATCTCATGATTTCATTACCCATGCATTTGGGGGGGATTAGAGCCCCCATTTTGCAGTCCCCATTACTCTATCACAATTAAATATTTTTCCTTTTCCTTCCTCCCCTAAATAAGATGCTGAAGCTGCAATTCACGATTGTTAAAGTCCTGGGAATAGCAAGGTTTGTGGTACTTTATCCAGCTCTTATTAAAACACGCCTCTGTATCTACAAATTCCCCTTGATCAATACTTCGACTGCGGTATAAACCTTAAATAAAGCACTGTTACACTTGAAGTACACACTGTTCTTGTCTTAGTAGGTTATTTAGAAGCATCAAAAGGCAAAACCTTTTGGAATTGGCATCTGGACATTTGTGCCAAGGAAACTGCAGATGGAATACACATTAAATTTATTCCGTCATTGATTGGAAATGCTGATCCTTTATGGCTTCACGTTTCTTTCCTCATTAATCTTAGTTAACCCTCTCAAAACAATGCCAGCTTTGTCGGTCCAAGCATCTAAAACCCACCATGCAGAGAAGGCAGCTTTTTAAGAAGGGTTTGGTTCCTAGCATGAGTAAATCAGCCAACAACTCCTGTCTTAGAAATGCCACTGCTTTCTTTTTTTAAAATATTAAAACAAGAAAGAACAGCCTTCTGCATAACCCGGGGTTGGGTGGATAAATGGGAGGCAGACGAGAAGGTGATGTTGGCAGATCCCAGAGGAAATCCCATGGATAGCCAGAGAAGAGATGAGAAGGAAGCTCGTGGATTTGTTGCTACAGCACCAACCACATGTGTCATTTTCAGCACAAACCCAATGTCACCCATGACCAGAACCTGACACGGCCAGGTGCACACAGGAACTCTGTAGGTCAATGTTTCATGACTTCCACAGCTCTAGAAGAGGTGCTTTCCAGTCAAATATACGTCTGGGTTCTGGGGAGAAGACAATGGTTCTAAACACAAAAGGAATATTCTCAGATGTAATGATTGTGTTCCCTGCACCCCAATTTGGCTAATTGCTATGATACTAACATTCCATTTTTCTGCCAAACAGAAAGAAATGCTTGGCATCCCTACTTCCTTGCCCACAGCAGCACAGGGACCTTAGATAAGCCTCATGCTGCCAACAGCTGGCCCAAACTGCCCTGCTGCCCCTCCGAATAGGCCACAGCTGCCCTATTCTTCCTGACAGACTTGCAACTGTGCGCACCAACCCCAACCTCTTTCTGTTTCTCTTACTGGTCCCTTGTAACAAGAGACAGAGAAAAAGAGAGGAAGAGAAGAAGCACTATGAAAGCTTGAATGCAAAATTCTTAAGCCTTCTAATTCTAGAAGAAATAGAGAATTCCTAGAAAGAAATAGTAACAATCACCACCTATTTACTACAGCAAAAATTTTTAAATATTTAACAAAGGACTTAAAACCCTATCTGCTGCCATGAAGCATGCATTGAGCTTACCGCAACCTTATGAATGGAGCTCCAGAAGGTAAAAGCCATTTTTGAATTCATGAAAAGATCAACATCTGAATATACATTAAAGATAAAGTCTAAATAATTCATAAGAGGCAGAAAAACACCAGCCTAACTTCTAGGTGGATGTGGGAGCCACTGGTCCCTGCTGAGGGGACAGAGCCCTGGGGAAGGAGGCGCTACATGGATTACGCTTACATTGCATCCAGAGGCCTGCCTTTAAATGGCAGGCTGTCTTATTGGAAGGAAAATGTAAATCTCCCAACCCGGAAGAAGATGTGAGCTCAGCACAAAATGGGAAACATTGGCTGGAAAGTAATGGCAGAACTTTTGGACAAGATACAAAAAGTTAGTCCTCGTATGATTTATCTTCATGTATCTAGATGTTTGTAAACAGCGGTTGGGATCATCCTTGAGTACCATGATTTAGAAAGGCCCTAGATGCCCAGAATCCGCCTTGGGCACAGGACGGGAATAGCATTCGCCCTGGGACTGAGTAGAACCCCATCTACCCCGTCACCGCATGCCATCACCAACAGAGGGCCATCTTATGGGATCTGTCGGGCTTCCCTCCCCTTCCAAGCAGGAATGAAGAGCAGTTGAGTCACGGCAGCGGCCTGAACTGTGGCTCCATCATCTTCTGCCCAGGTGACAAGTCCTCTAATTTCTGCACACCTTTGTCACCTCCACTACAGCTGGAGATTCTGTCTCCTACCCAGTGGCCTTTTGGCCCTCAGAACAGCCCCCAGGGTGCTCTAGAAGGCTACATTTGTATTCTTCCTCACACCCCCAGCTACGGATGACTCTTGTCTACTTCCGAGGAAAGAGAAAATCACCCATTATAAGAACAGTCGAACAAATGAGCAGGGAGATTTGAAGGCTGTTCCCAAAACTGAGTTGGAATGTGCGTTTGAGCAATGTCCCACTTCAGTGGGGTCACTTGGCTTTCCAAAGTGACTCTGGAAAATGTTACAGATACCAGGGAGCCCTGGCCTCGCTGTTTGCAAAGCCACCTCTCTGCCTTGATCTGAAAGTCAGAGCTTATCAGAAACACCCAAACATCTGGAAAATTCTTTTTTCTCTCCGACTGTGAACGAACCCACTGCCAAATGAGTGTGCCAGAAGACAGTCCGATTACATTACCGGTCTTGCCTGTCCCATCCGTGAGATACCAGCTTTGTGGCCCAGTGTTTGCTCTGCCTGTGAGCAGCCTTGACAGAGAGCCCTGCCTGGCCAGGGTGCTGGTGACAGGCACCTCATCACACTCCATGGACACTTCTGACAGAGACAGGACCCCTGGGGGTGGAATGCTGTGACCTAATTGAGTGGCAACCCCACTGCGGCCATGTCCCTGCCACCAGCAGGGCCCTAGGCTTTGCACAGCCACCCCAGACAGTCAATCCGCAAGCCGGGATTAGGTCCCCACAGCTTCTCTGGGCTGAGTAAGCAGGAGTTACAGTGTGGCCAGCTACTCACAGCGGTTCAGTCCAGTTAGGCTGTCCACGCTGGGCCAGCTCCACACTGGGGGCCAGGCAGAACCTGCACTTTACATTCTTTTTGTTGTGGTGGCGGTTGTTGAGATGGAGTCTTGCTCTGTCACCCAGGCTGGAGTGCAGTGGCACGATCTCGGCTCACTGCAACCTCCGTCTCCCGGGTTCAAGTGATTCTCCTGCCTCAGCCTCCCGAGTAGCTGGGATTACAGGCACCTACCACCACACCCAGCTAATTTTTTGGATTTTTAGTAGAGACGAGGTTTCACCATGTTGGCCAAGATGGTCTCGATCTCCTGACCTTGTGATCTGCCCACCTCAGCCTCCCAAAGTGCTGGGATTACAGGCATAAGCCACCCGTGCCAGGCCCACTTTGCTTTCCTAGAGGAGAAAAACACCTTTTGGATTGAGGACAAAAGATACACTGAACACAGCCTTCCAGTTTTTTCACATGAGAAAGAACCTAGAAGACAATGAGCTTCACCAGAAGCAGCCAAATTCCAGGGCAGAACCCTCCCCTCCGCCCCCGCTCCCGCTGCCCCCCCCCCCCCCCCCCCCCCCCCCTCCACCACTCCCCGCCCCTCCCCACCACCATGCCTCCACCA
>NW_022436953.1:31238985-31301167 GCF_009761245.1 Sapajus apella | reverse complement strand
CCCCTTAGCCTGACCGCCCCTTAGCCTGACCGCCCCTTAGCCTGACCACCCCTTAACCTGACCGCCCCTTAGCCTGACCGCCCCTTAGCCTGACCACCCCATCAGGCAGGGCCTAAGGGCAAATTCCACTTCCCTAGTGTGTGTTTTCTAAAGCAAATCTGCCTCCCCCTGTGTCATGCCCCAGTCTGTCCTTGCAGGCATCCCCATCAGCCTGGGTGCAGGTGCATCACACAGGGTGCTTCATGTTTCTGAATATACCCATGGGTGTCCTTTCCTCTTTGGTCCATAGAATCCAGAGACTCTCCCCTTGTACACTTTGCAGCTACAGCTGGAGTATCAGGGGCTGGAGGGTCACCACCCGTCTCTACCACACAGCCTGATGCTCCTGCTTGGAGCCAGTTGACCAGATACAACTTGGCCCTGCACACATGGTCATCCAGACTTTGAGACATGGAAGGGGGCGGGGAGTCCAGAACCCACCCACCTGGTGCACCCAAAACCTCACGTGAGCGACCCCCTTTCGTTAAGACATGAGAGGCTCTAACTAATATGAAAAGAAAGAAAAAGTTATCCAGGAGAGGAAACAAGCCAATGATTGCCATGCATTCATGCCTAGTCACCAACCAGCACAAGAGAGCTTTCGGTGTCAATGCATGGAGAAGACATGAGGGGCTGCAGCCAGAAAGGGGCCTGGGGGTTCTGAGGGTGAGCCAGAAGAAGAGGAGGGAAGGACAAAGGTGGAGGGATGGAGTCTCAACCCCACCCTGCCCCCAGTTTGTTCAATGTCCGCTCTGTTCTTCCCAAACACACTGGCCCACCTGGCAAGCAACCTGCACAATGAAGTTTCAACATCAAAATATTAATAATGAGGCACCTTCTCAAGGATCTCCTGGGAAACTTACCTTTGGTTAAGGAATGCTAGCCCAGGAAGGCAGTGGGAATCCTGCAGTAAGTGGGCTTGTTAAGACCAGCTGGCAGGGTCCCAGCAGGCTGCTGCACAGTCGATGAGAATCACTAAACATCATTGCAAAGAGTGCAGAGTAATTCCACTGACCAGAGAGAAAAGGAAGATGAAGTTAATTGGCGCCACAAAAGTGAAGACCAAACCCCAGACTTGCCACAGAGGCTTCACCAACCAGAGGGCTTAGAGGAAATCCGAAGGAGACCAGTAGGTTGCAATTATCCATTCTTTGTGGCCTCTGGAGGCCATGGGTATCTTGGTGATCACAGCCAGAGAGTGGCTCCCATGTGCAGGACTTCAATAGCTCCACTCCATGGGCCTCTGGGAGTCCTGTAGAGACCAAATCACATGCATACTGGAGGAGACAGCAGAAGGGGATGAGCACAAGGACAGAACTTACAGCTGTACCCTGAGGTTCCCATTGTGGAGCTGGGAACCCCTGGTACCCAAGGGGCGGCCCCCACTGGACCCAGCAGCCAACTGGGAGATGGCACAGGGAGAAGCTTTGGGAGCCTCCAATCCACTTGAGACTTTGAGCCCAGACCCACCTTTCCAGAGAGGCAGGACAGGCAGAGTGGGGACGTCACTGCTGAAAGAGAAGAGCAAGCAGCCAACCTCTTCATTCCTCTCCACCGAATGTTTGCCGCTGCCTGGGAGGCGACCTGTTCCTCCCCGTGCAGGGATGCAGCTTCTGTTTGCAAGTGGTACAGTGAGATTTCGCCACTCCTAAAGGTCCTTAGCCCTGTGCTGGGGGTTGTCACTCTAGATCCCACTTCCCAGGGCAGGCGCCATACCTGTCGCGCCTGGCTGAGAAAAGGGCTCCGCATGAGCATTGCACAGTGCCCTTGAACTGCACAAGTCTACACTTCACACTTGGGCAGCAGTCCTCAGAAAGAGAAAACTTTTGGTTGGGACATGAAGCACCTTTTTCCCTCTCGTGCAGCCCCTGGAGTGGAAGCGCCCCATGGAGATGAGTTCGCACATTTGCCGGTTTTCTTCCTTAAGTTGACATAAACCAGCATTTGGTTTCGATCCAACACAGAAGAACCTAACATCAGTGCTGGAAGCAGTGGATGCAATTCATGGTTTAAAATGGAACAAAAACACCAAATGAGGGTGTTTTGGGGGCCTCTATGGTTGGTAATAAAGTGCTTCATTTTAACTGCTAAGGACCAGGTATTGCACAAGCAGTGCTAGCTTAGAAGAGGCTGTCTTCTTCACACTGTGCACACTAAAATAGCTAGACATGGCATTTCCATTCTATTCCACTGACTCAGGGACAGAAAAAAAAATCGCCCTGAAAAGCACACTGACTTTAAGACCTTGCAGTGCATACTGGCCACTGCCCAGCTGTAGGGTCCAACACTGATTTGTCCTCGATTTCTTTCCCAAATACCAACCCAAATAGAATTAAGTGGGCTCTGTGATGCTGACATGATTTGCCTTTATATTCCTCCCAAGGCACTCTCCCCGACCGAAGCGCGGCTGGGCAGTGGGGTTGCAGGAGCCACAGGCTGCCCTTGCTCCCGCCTGCTGAAGCCGCCGGCTGCTGGCTGCCACACACCGCTGATCAGCCGGCCCCCAAGGCGATGGCTTAACAAGCCCCAATAGAAGCGGACGGCAGGGGCTTCTCTCTTCCCTCTGCAAAGAAAACGAAATGGACAGAAACAATATTGGGAAGTCATTCACCCCCACCCATATCCATCATCACACAGGAATGGGCTGGCAAAGGATCGTGACCCATGTGAAGGATTATACAGCCAAACCCATGGCCACCTCTGCCACCGCCCCCCATCCCACCCAATTAAGAAATCCCAGTTTGCTTGGACACCATCTGGTTCTCAGACTCTCCACCCTCACACTCTTAGCTGCACCCCTAAAATTACAATAACCAGAAAGGAACCTACCAGAGGCTTTAAGGATTAATTATTATATCACCTATGAAAATAAACTGAAATTATTTTCTTCCTAGGCCAGGTGCAGTGGCTCACGCCTGTAATCCCAGCACTTTAGGAGGCCAAGACAGGTGGATCACCTGAGGTCAGGAGTTGGAAACCAGCTGGCCAACATGGTGAAACCCCACCTCCACTAAAAATTCAAAAATTAGCTGGGTATGGCGGCAGGTGCCTGTAATCCCAGGTACTCAGGAGGATGGTAATGAAGAATTGCTTGAAACCCAAGAGACAGAGGTTGCAGTGAGCCAAGATTGCACCATTGCACTCCAGTCTGGGCAACAAGCGAGACCCCGTCTCCAGAAAAAAAAAAGACAATAGTATACTCTAGGAAGAAAAATTCAGAACTCCATCTCAGATTTTAGGGTTAGGGCTAGAATGACAGTTTGGGTTAGACTGGAGTGTAATTGACAAAGGAGCAGTTTTGGGTTGTTTTTTTTTTTTTTTCCTTAATCTGGGTGGGATAAGTTAATAAAATTAAACATATCTAGAGATAAAGGTTATTTTTATTCATCCTAAAGTGAATGGGAAGACAATAAAATCATTTAAACAAAGGGACGACATGATAGGGTTGAATTTTAGAAAGATCAAGAAGAGAGGCAGCCGGGTGTAGGGAGAGCTATGCGGTGGGCTGGGTGCCCTCCACGTCATCCCAGTCACACGGATGCAGAAATCACTGGAACAGAGAGATGCCTGCCCTCATGGGGCTTACAGTCTAACTGGGGGAGACTGAAAACAAGCAAATTAATGAAGAAAACATGTGCACCAAAGTGCTGGGGAGGGAGATATGCAGGGAGGGGAAGGGCATCTATGGGGTGAGTGGGCCCGATTTTAACGACAGTGTTCACAGTATCTCAGGCCCTTTCCACATAGTTTGAGACTTTTATCAAGTTGTCGTCCATATGTTGGGGCCACCAGCAGTGGATGCAGGAGGGTGCTGAAGCAGAAAGAATAGCAGGGGCTGTAGGTACCGTGGCCACCGTGCTCAGGAGAGCAGCAGCCTCAGTAGGAGAGGGACCATGACCTTCAGATCTGCAAGGCAACCACAGTGAACCCTGACGTTTGAAACTCACCTCCGGTGCTATCCCCATCCACCTGGCCTGCACACCTAACCCCCTACAAACCAAGGGGCCTTAGGATGCCCATGGCCCACGGCTCAGCTGGGGGTTCTGGCTCACGTATTGAAGTGGTCAGCCGGTTATTCACTCCAGCAGTCATTCTAAAGATGTTTATTGAACATCAGAGGTGCTTGACACTAAAGCAGGGAGAACAGCAGATGCCAAATCACAGAAGCGAGACAAGCCCAGACTGTCTTAGAATGGCCAGGTGGTTCAGTGTGGCTGCAACATGGGGGTGTGGTCAGAAAGGGCAGAAGTAAAACCGGAGGAGGCTGCTGGGACTGGGCTAGGGCAGGCCCAGTAGGCCACAGTGAGGACCTTGACCTTTCCTGCAGGCAGTGGCGTGCAGGGCATCAGGGTGGAGCTGGCACTGAAGCGGGGAGGTGGGTTGGGAGAGTCGTGGACAGGGATATTAACAGGAGCCCACTGCAATCATCCAGGGGCAAAACAGTGAGGCCAAGCATGAAGAAGGGCAGTGGGGTTGCTGCAGAAGGCTGGGGAGGCAGCGCAGGCTGAGGGGGCAGGCATGTCACTCTGAGAAGACATCCTCAGGAAGTTAAGTGTGTTCCGGGCTGCAAGTAAGTGTCAACTGGAACAGGGGTCTCACCTCCGGGCTTGACTGGAAGGAGTCAAAAGCCTGTGCTCATGGTGGTTGACAGGATTCGGTTCCTCACAACTGTAAACGGCTTTGGCTTTTCTGCTTGCTGCTGCCTGGGGGCCACCCTCAGCTTCAACAGGCTGAGGGACAGTTCCTGTCCATGTGATGTCCCCACTTGCTTCTTCACAGCCAGCAGGGAGGGAGAGACCCAGCATTACTGACACTATCGTCTTACCTCATGCAGTAATAATCACAGGCATCCCGTCACCTATCCTGCGTTCTGTTGTTTAGAAGCAAGTCACAGAAGGCCACCAAGGAGCACAGAGCCACCTTAAAATCTGCCCTCCAAGGAATGTCATGCTCTTCACTAATGCAGAAGGAGGGGAGGGCAGATGAGTTCTGATCTAGATCAGGGAGTGAAGGCACCTGTGCATCCCCAGAAACAGGGGTCAAGTTCTCAGCAGCAAGATCAAGGATGGAGAAAGAGATGCAAGAACCAATGACCCCTGAGTGGCAGGTGAGCAGGAGGGGCTGAATGGGGCCGTCCAGGCAAGTGTATGGTCACAGCCAGTGTAGGCAAGAGCAGCTGTGTCTCCCTGACCCCGGCTCCTTTCCAAACACGAATACGAATTGTTTCCTGCCAGGAACCGGGAGGGAGATTAATCAATAAAGCTGCTGAAAAAGACCACATATTGCATGATTCCATTGATATGAAATGTCCAGAAAAGGTAAATCTATAGAGGAAAAAAGTAGACAGTGGCTCCCTGGGGCTGGGATGGGAATGGAAGGAAACCACAAATAGGCATGAGGGATGTTTCTGGGCTGATGAGGAGGTCCTAAATTTAGAGAATGGTGATGGATATGCAACTCTGTGAATGTACTAAAAATCGTTGACAAACAGGCACATTTTATGGTATGTTAATTGTACCTCAATAGAGCTGCTTAAAAGCCACTGCTGCCAATCGCTGGAACCCAGGAGGCGGAGGTTGCAGTGAGCCGAGAGTGAGCCACTGCACTGCAGCCTGGCGACAGAGCAAGACTCCGTCTCAAAACAAACAAACAAAACACTACTGCTGACAGATAATACTGCAGGCAGCAAAAGGGTCAGGGAGGGGTCACACAATAGCTACACAAACAGGGGGAAGCACTTTGCTCACAACAAGCCCACCCTCCTCCCCAGGAGCCATAAACTCAGGATGGGACTGGTGCAGCCATGTTGGGGGCACTGGGCAAGACCTCCCAGGCCGCACACTCAGGAAGAGCTGCACCGGACCGAGCGTCTCCTGGAGAGCAGCAGTGCAGCCCTCACCCTTTCACTCATCCAACAAAGCTCCTGAGAACTGGCAGGTCCCAGCCCAAGTTGCTGACAGGGCAGGGTGGACACACACACATAGAGTCCCTTACAGGACACAATTGCCCCAATGGAAACTCCTCCTGAGCACAGCCAGACCCCCAGGAAAGCCAGTGATATCCAGGCCCACCCCAGTCCACAGGAGAGTTTGTTTCATTCTTAGTACCTTGGGTGGTTGTGAGCTACGAAACTTCCCGTACTGAAACCATGGTGGCCTCTGGGCCAAACAAAGGTTGAGTCCAGCTAGTCCCTAATCAAATATCCAGGAGGCAGAAGCTCCTGAACCTCCCTCCCTGCTGTCTTCTTGCTGCCTGATATGGTTTGGCTGTGTCCCCACCCAAATCTCATCTTAAATTCCCACGTATTGTAGGAGGGACTTGGTGGGAGGTAACTGAATCATGGGGGCAGGTCTTTCTCATGCTGTCTGGTGATAGCAAGTCTCAAGAGATCTGATAGTTTTTTAAGGGGGAGTTTCCCTGCAAATGCTCTCTTTCTTTGCCTGCTGCCATCCATGTAAGACGTGACTTGCTCCTCCTGATCTTCCACCATGACTGTGAGACCTCTGCAGCCACCTGGAACTATAAGTCCATTAAACCTCTTTCTTTTGTAAATTGCCCAGTATCAGGTACGTCTTTATCAGCAGTGTGGAAACAGACTAATACACTGCCTTTGCCTTTGGGGATCAGCACCATATCTTGACGCTGAAGTTACCCAGGAGAACCAGGTCACCAGGGCTCTGAAATCAGAAACAACTTTCCCCGATAGTAAAGAAAATGTCTGTGACAAGAGGGAAGTAGTTGAAGACTATCAGTATAGCTCGTGGCTGAGAGACAGTAATAATAACATCTGATATTCACAGAGCTCTCACTAGGTGCCAGCACCACTCTAAGTGCTCTGCACATATGTGCACGATCTATTGCTGCATTTGCTATTCACACAACCCTAGAAAAAAGGCGTGATCCCATGTTACAGAAGAGAAAACCAATGCTCAGAGCCAAGCCCCTCCTGACACATCACCCTGGCCCACAAAGCAATTGCCACTCCCGTCTCCCTGCGGCCTGTCCATGACCCTGTGTGGAAACGCCTCCCCGGTCTTCTGTGTAACATCTCACAGACCCACAGACATGCCCAGAAGTCACCACAGTCAGCACAGAAAGCATTCCAGTATAAGCTTTCCTACGTGGTAAACGTTTTTTAAAGCACTCACCTCAACTCTTTCCACGATTAGATAAAAGTCCAAGCAAGTTGTAAGGCAAGCTAAGGTTATTTTACAGCCGCACAACCCAGCTAAGTATTTTAAGTGCAGCCCAGAATTATAAATCCCATCTGCAGAGGGTGGCGCCTTGGGACTGAAGGCAGGTGGATAGAATTACACGCTCTTAGACCTGGAAGGAACCTGGCCTGGCTAGTCCAAGGCCCTAATTAGAGAAATGAGAACACTGCAGCCCCAAGAAAGGTTGTAACCTGCCCAAAGTGAGCCAGGGAGGTGACGGGGCAGAAGAGGGCCCCTTGCCCAAGTTCCAGACACGCTGCTCTATGTCTGATTAACTCGTAGCTGAAGGCGGAGCAGTGTCCCAGACACCTGACAAAAGTCGTTTCCTACTAAGGGTTCTATTTAGTCCTTACACATGACCTGTGTATTTTCTCTCCTGGAATTTGATATCTTGGGAAACCTGCCAAGGACTATTCACCAGGGAGAGTATGTAAAACGGGAAGAGGGAAATCAGAGCAAGAAGGTGCTGGCAGGCAGTCACAGGCTGTACGGTGTCTCGCCGTGCACTGCGGACTGGGCCCCATGACGTTTGTGCACAGCCTCAGGCTGTAGTCTCCACAGTGAATGCACAGCCCGGGCCTGGCCCAGGGAGCCAGCCTTACTGGGGAGCTCCTGTGCGGCCCCACAGATGCAATTTCTCTCTCCTGCACATGCCTCTGAGCACGAGGCCACGCCCACCTCTCTGACCTTCCCATTGGCTATTTTTCACATTACTTAATGTTTAGAAGTAGCCGGACGCGGTGGCTCAAGCCTGTAATCCCAGCACTTTGGGAGGCCGAGGCGGGTGGATCACGAGGTCAAGAGATCGAGACCATCCTGGTCAACAAGGTGAAACCTCGTCTCTACTAAAAATACAAAAATTAGCTGGGCATGATGGTGCGTGCCTGTAGTCCCAGCTACTCGGGAGGCTGAGGCCAGAGAATTGCTTGAACCCAGGAGGCGGAGGTTGGTGAGCCCCCGGCTTTCCCCAGCCCCCCCCAGTTGGGCAAAAAACCAAAAAACCCTCTCAAAAAAAAAAAAAAAAAATGTTTAGAAGCAAATATTCTAAACTCATCAATCAGTAAACCTATGTCCAGAGTGATATTAACAGCAATTATCATTGTCAAGGCTCCTTAATTTTTTTCTGAAGGATGGCTTAATCTATTACACCATAATAGATCAGGATGGAGGCCACTCATCATTCTGAAGACTACCTGACACATGCAAAGCCACAATAAAATGTGAGATGAGGGCTTCGTTCTGATTCACAGCTTGCTTTCCTTATTTGTTCCTTTTTTCATTCATTCCACACTCACCCTCTGGGTGCCTCATCGGTGCTAGGCACCAGGGTGAAAGTGACCTTGGCAGCCCCTGGTCCCAAGGAGCTCACTGCCAAATTATAACAGACACTTGCTAGAAATGCAGGTTCCTGGGCTCCTCTCTAGAGATTCAGATTCAGGAATCTGAATTATTCAGCACTGCACCCTTGGTGAGGGCTGGTGATATACAGACTTTGCAGCAAGAAATACCTTGACACTGCAGGTGGCGCTGTCCAAGAAGACAGAAAATGAGGGCCAGACAGCCAACAGCACATGTCTCTGCCTGCATCGAAGGGAGGAGAGGGAGGCTCTGGGAGGAAGCAGTATTTGAGCATCTTTTAGGAAGAGGAAAAGTTTTCTACATGGGGAAGATGTGAAGGGGGCAAAGGCTGGGAAGAAACTGTGCAGAGTGTGGTAGGGAGATCCCACGGGTCCACAGCTAGAGCGACCAGCCCAGGCCACAAAGGCCAGAACAAGGAAGCAAGAATCCACCCCTCAGCCTGGGCTTGCCAGCAGCAGACACAAACACCAGCTTGCGTCCAGGGACTGGAGGGCTCAGCACACTTGTCCCTGTTTGGTGTCTTCGGTGAGAAGATGGGGATGACCAGGAAGAGGGGAAGAGAGGACACTTTGCTCAGAATAGCTCTCCACACACTGACTCACTAGCCCCTGCATTTTCCTCCCAGGCTGTCTCTTGCTTCCTTGAATAAATATTCAGAACATGTAACCATCATAAAGTCATTTCTACCACTGAGTTTATTTAACGCAGTCCAGCCCCAAACTGAAAACCCAAGGAGACCGTCAATTCAGCCTCAGCTGCGAGTCGGAGCGCGCCGGAGTCCGGACCGTCCCAGGTCCCCCGGAACTTTCCCCATGTTAATTTATTCCACATACAATCTCCTCCCGGTCCGGAGGGAATCCAGCTTCACGGAGGTCCTCTTAGCTGAAGATTTATCAAACCAGAGTATATGCATGGTATGAACATCAGATCCATTATCTAAGCTGTTGGTTTTAGTCGAAACGTCAAGAAATGATTTAGTATAAAATCCATCACAAAAGCATTTATTAAAAAATCTTTTGCTTCTCTTCATCTACACACATTTACTACCCTGCATACAAATGTCAGTGGTTCAGCCTAATATACTTCTTCATTTATTTACTGTTCATTCCTTCTGGATAAAAGCCAAAAGCCACGTCCCCTGTGGGCTGCGGCACAGTCAGGATGAGAGAACCCGTCTCATCACCCAGAGGTCAACCAAAGTCAGCAAAGCCACTTGACTGGGCACTGCTTGGTGACAGTTCACCTCTGAAGGCCAGGCCTTCTTTGGTGAATGGAGTGGAGTCCTCTTCACACAAAGGTTTTACTTACAGATGGAAGTTAATCAAGGTATTACCAGGACTTTCTTGAGGAATTAAATAAACAGGGACTTGACAGCCAAAGAGACCAAAGTATGTCCAACGTGCTTTTGTCCAAATATAGAATGTATAAAAAAATCAAATCAAATAACTCACGACTTCCCTGCCTCAGTTCACAAACCCTGAATGATCTCCAGTGATCTCATCTTGTGTTGACCAAATTCTCCAAACGAAGCCAGTTACCATGGAATCACAGAGTTCTGCAGTGGGGAAGATTGACTTTGCACGTTGCTCCCTTTAAGAGGAGAACACCGCCAGCACTCCAGAGAATCTGAGCAGGCTGCCCAGGTCACACAGCTGCTTGGTGACAGCAGCAGCCCTGGAACCGCGAATTCATGGTTTTAGATTAGATGTGTGTCACTCGGCCCTGCTAGAGGCGAGCGAGAGGAGATTCCAACAGCAGAGAGAGCAGCCAAAATAAGCAAACAAATACAGGCCATTGAAACTCAGGGGGAGCTTGGATTTCAGGGCCTCAATTGCGAGCATGGAAAACCACATTTCACCTCCAAGTAACCCTCATCTGCTTTATATCTACACCCGTCACATCATCCCTTACAGCGGGGGTTATCAATGGCTTCCTTACGGACCTTGTATTCTAAATTGGCAAAGCAAACATTCAGCTGTTAAAAACACTCCAAAGGAGACTGGATCACTAACAGCCATTTTCCAACCTGAAGGCAAGCCAGGAGGGCTGTCCAGATGCCCAGGCCCTCGGGGACCATGGCTTCAGTATGAATGCACCCCCAGAGCCAGTTTTGGAAATGCAAGGACAAAATGAACGCGAATGGTTGTCTGTCTGCATTTAGGGGTTCTCCCTGCTCTCAACTTGAGCCAACTGCCCAGAGAGCAAACCTCACCTCCCACTGGCCTCTCGGCAACAAGAGTTGTGCCCAAATCCAGTCATAAATGCCTCTTGTGTTCATGTGCAGAGCCACAGGGTCCAAGTCATGTCCCTGGCCCCAGAGCTTCCCTCACAGCCACCCTGGACAAGCTGGGGTGAGGATGCTTGGGCACAGGCTGGAGGGCAGGCTTAGAAGGGAAGAAGGCAGGCGACATGTGCCCACGTCTTAGCGGGTATAAACCCAGAACCCACCTACCCCCACCAGCCCTCAGGTTTCTACCTTCATTTCTTTCCCCTCATTTCTGAGTTTCCGTCTCTTTCTCCATCCCCTTCCTTACATAATGAAAACAGTGCTGATGATGACACTGATGAGATTGGCAAGGGTATTCTTATCATATCAACCCAGAGGAGGAAAAGCTAACATTTCTGGAGCACTTCACTAGGCTCCTTGTTCTATTCACATACTCCATCTCCCCAAGGGTGCAAGGGATCAGGCTCAATAGTTATAACCGCATTCTTCCTTCCAGCACTCTCCACACCACACACTTTCACATACTGGCTGACTTCCGGACTGTCTGTCTCCACCACCAGGGATTTATCTGACCTGTTCGCTGCCACATCCCAGTGCCCAGTGGAGTCAACACATGCGACTGAAGGAAAAATGAACTCCCATTTTGCAGATGGAAAACGGAGGCTCTGAAAAGTTGCAGAACCCAGGTCAACCCAGGCAGGAGACGGGAGTCAGGCTAAAGTGTGATGAGGTCAGGCACATGTTCCATCCTTTCCTTCTCTTTAGAACTGGAACGTGTCAGGCTTTCTCCCTGCGCTCTTTCCTTTGCATCAATGCAGCCTGTTCAGCTCCAATCCTGGAGCAGTTCCCACCCCTCATGGTTTATTCTGGATGGAAAGATGACTGGGATTTGGTGCCACCCTGGCCCCACCCCTTTGGCAGGCATGACCTCAAGCGGCTCGCGTCCCACTTCCTCTGGGCACCCTCTGGTTCACAAGTTATTCCTAGCATGAAATACATCTGTATCACTTAAAGAAAGCAAGCTCAATTATTTAACTCCACCAAGATTCAGTTCAAATAAGAGTTACAGTGTACATCTGAGACTTCTGGGAAATTGATTTTTCTGCTTAAGATCATTTCATAGGGTTTAGCATTAAAACCAAATGGGGCACAAACTGATCTCTTCGAAGATAGTGAGTTTGTTTCCGTATTCTAAAGACCAGCCCAAGCGAGAGTCCTTCTCCCACCCATGTCTGCCGCATGTATTTTGCAATCTTAACAGACCATGGTGGACCGCCAAAAGTCATGTTTAAAGCAGCCACTCGGTCTCCCTCATCACAGTGCCGCCCGGCCAGATGTGCCCAGGGACAACCAGGGAGCCGGGAACCGCATTTAGCACTCAGCTGACCTTCTGTCCACCTTTGCAGAATGTCTGCTGGAGCCAGGAGAGCTTGAGTTTGATTTTTTTCTATTTCTCAGCCATTTTCAACTGGTTCCTTTAATTTCCTCCTGAGAGTTAAGCACTGATTGACCAGGGATTTTAAACTGAAACCTCTCACCAGAAAATACCATTGATGGTTCCTGTGATGGAAAATCATACTTGGAGCTTATCTTGATGTTTACAATTAAGTTAGCTGGTCCTGGTTTCTGGAAGGACGATAATACTTAGTGTAAACTGTTTGTTTTCAAGTTGAGAGGGGAAAGAAGCTGTGTAATCACCTGAAGACAAATGGTCTTAAATAACTTTCCAGAAGATGACAGCTGTAAACGGAAATGATAAGATTTTAAATTAAGAGCATCTGAGGGTCCATCAAGGAAAGCAAAAAAAAGGCAGGGAACATGGAAGACATCAACACAAGCCAATGACGGTTGCATCCAGTTTTCCTGCAAAATCACCCCTAAGTGATGTTCAGTGAGGGAAAGTATATGTTAAGGTGCAGGCTGAAGGGTTACCATTATTCCAAGAAAAAGGGACACATGAGGCGGGGCACGGTGGCTCACATTTGTAAACTCAACACTTTGGGAGGCCGAGGTGGGCGGATCATGAGGTCAGGAGTTCAAGACCAGCCTGGCCAACGTGGTGAAACCCCATCTCTACTAAAAATACAAAAATTAGCCAGGCATGGTGGCACTCGCCTGTAGTCCCAGCTACTCGCAAGGCTGAGGCAGAAGAATCGCTTGAACCCGAAAGGCGGAGATTGCAGTGAGCCGAGACGGCCCCACTGCACTGCAGCCTGAGCGACAGAGCGAGACTCCGTGAAAAAAAAAGGTGGGGAGGGACACATGAGGCTGTGGGGTTTGCTTGGGAATGGGGTTTAACGACAGAATTCAGCCAGAATCACAGGCCACAGTTACCGACCCAGCAAGCTTGGGTGTGGCTCCCAGCCTGGGGGGTTTTCAGTTTCTCAGTAAGAACCATGGAAGCCCCAGCTCTGGGGTGGGCACTGAGGGCTCACAAGGGAAATTCCTTGTGAGTGTCCAGCACATGCTAAGCATCCAACAAATGGCTCTCACTCTCTTGTAAAATGTGCAGCACAGTGGCTGGCATATTGGAAAAATAAAAATAAAGGAACAAAGGTGGTCCCCTGTCCTCGGCCTGTCTTCTCCCACACCCCAGATGAAATCTAACAGCCTGGCCTTGCCCTCGAATGCTTTGGATGACGGGCACAGCGTGGAGGGCTTGACCTTGTGGTCAGGATAGATGGGGCTCAGGAATGAAGCCAGGGGGTGCAGGAGACATGAAGATCCCTGAAGTCTCCACCACAGTCACTCATCTGACTGAGGCGATGATGTGCTCAGAGCTGCCCTCTAGAGCAACAGCATTCCACAGAACTTTCTGCGATAAGAAAAATATTCTGTTTGTGCTGAGCTCTTGAATGTGGTTTGAATGTGGTAACTGCCACTGAGGAAAGGGAGGTGTAATCTCATTTTAATTAATAGCTTAATGGGTTGATTGATAATCAATGAATTGATTCCATTTAAATGGCTACATGTGGCTGATACTGTATTGGATGTCATCGCTCTAAAACCAGACTAGACTGTCGCCTGGCGCTGGCAGGTAAGACCCAGCCCAGGGTGGTCAGAGGCTGCATGAAGGCCCCGGGATGTTTCTGTCCTCTGCTCTCCTGCCCTCCCACTGGGAAGCAGATCTCCACCTCTGGCCTGGACTCCTGCACACAGAGACTTCTGGGGACAGTGGGCTCCCAGCCCCTCCTGTCACATGGCCCAAAGACAGCCTGGCTCAGCACAGTACTGGATGCTGTCAACCAAAGGGCCTGCTTGGGCCAACACAGGCAAACTGTGAGGAGGGATCTCAGGGTGGTCCCCTACACCCCAAGAAGGTGGACCAAGCTAAGGCCAGCCCCACTTCTGGCCTGCTGCAGTTTACCACCCAACATCCCCGCTGTGCTGGAAGAAAGGATGCGGCCCCAAAGTTCTGGACCTCTCTGTGGGCTCAGGTGGCAGAGGTGAACCAGAGCAGCCACAGAGACTGCTACTCTAGGCCCAAAAAACCCTCACATACAAACACACACATACATACGCACAGATGTACATGTGCACATGCGCACACACAATACATATATGACACATATGCACACATGTGTGTTGATGCACACAGATCCCAGGAGAAGGCAAGTCCTTACAGCAGCAGCACAGAGACCAGTACTTATCCTCTGCTTCAACTTCCCCATCTGAAAAATGTACATTCATTAGTAATAATAATGCTTACCTAGTTGGACTATTATGAGCATTAAATAAAATAGTAAAATAACGAGACATGAAAAGCGCTGGTGGTTGTTTTGATGGCGTGAAGGACACAACATTGGGGGTGGAGAAGGAGGAAAGGCAAATCCCAGCTGAGCCCCGTTCGAAGCCCACCCTGATGGTCCCTCCAGCTTTTCCCATGGGCCTGATGGTCCTCTGTATGCTTCCAGCGTCTGACATATTACAGGGCCTAATTTACAGGAAGTTCAGGAAACAACCTGAACACCCCTCAGTGGGAGGAGGGAGGAGAAGGAAGGTCACTGGAGCTTAAAGACCTGAATTTAAGTCTCAAGGTGATAATGGTGGTCCCCAGGTGGACACAGCACTCTGAGCCAGAGGTTGAGCTGTCGCGGCCACTTCTGTAGTCAGCCCCTGACTCACACCTGGGGAACGACGGGTGAGTGATTCCCACTGTCATCAACAACCCCACCAGGCAAGATCATCATCTCTGCTCCAAAGAGTAAGGAGCAGAGGCCCGCCCAGCTGGCAGGTGTGCTGGTGTGAGTCCCCCAGGCTTGTCTCAGCCCCGATCCCAGGCCTCACATCATTACACACCCATCTCTATTTTCTAGGGAGCTAATCTTGGAAAAATCATTGCCATCTCTGAGCCTCCATTTCTAATCTGCAACATGGAAAGGAAACTCTACACCTATTTTCCAGTATCTTCAGAAGACTGAATGCAGAAGTAACGTGTGTCTGCTCACCAGCCATTCCAAGTTTATGGCTGAGCACCCCTTGAGTCCGAGGGCAACTTCCAATTCCAGGTGTCTTGCCCAGTCTCCCATTTCCCAGCCAACCAGAAACCAAGCCCCTAACAGAATTATGACTGTTCACCATGTGAACAGGAAAAGTCTCCCTCTGCAGAGATCATGCCCCTTGTTGACAGGCTGCTCTGAGCACTGCTCATCTGGGCAAAGCCAAAGAGAAGAGCAGAAGCTGAGACCAGCTCTGCATGTCTCAGGACAGCCTCTCTTCCTAACAGCCCAAAGGACATGCACGATTTGCCACTCCGTCATTCACTGGACATCACTGGCTGGGACTCAGCCCTGCACGTGGCCAGTGCCTGAGGCTCAGACAACCGGAAGCTGACCCTGCGTTCATGGAGCCTCCACTCAAGGAGCTGCAGGTAGAAAGCAGGTCCCTGCAGAAAGCGACCTTCCCCTGAAACTCAAAACCAAAACCTTCAGTTAGGACATCCTCCCCACCCCAAATTCTGAGAGTGCCTACACAGATCTGCTATGACCTGATGTTTGTGTTTCTCCAAAATTCATGTGCTGGAATCCAAACCCCGCCAGGTGTGATACTAGGAAGTGGAGACCTTTTGGGAAGTGATTAAGTCATGAGGGTAGAGCCCTTGTAAATGGGATTAATGTCCTTATAAAAGAAGGCCCAAGTCAAGGCGGCTGGATCACCTGAGGTCAGGAGTTCAAGACTAGCCTGGCCAACATGGCAAAACCCCGACTCTGCTAAAAATACAAAAATTAGCTGAGTGTGGTGGTGCACACCTGTAATCCCAGCAACTCAGGGGGCTGAGGCAGGAGAATCGCTTGAACCCAGGAGTCGGAGGCTGCAGTGAACTGAGATAGTACCATTATACTCCAGCCTGGGTGACAGAATAAGACTTCATCTCGAGGGAAAAAAAAAGAAGGCTCAGAGTCCTAGCTAGTCCCATCCACCATGTGAGGCAGGAATGGGAAGCCAGGAAGAAGCAGGCCCTCACCAGGCGCTGCAGCTGCTGTGCCTTGAACTCGGAATTCCCAGCTTCCAGAACTGTGAGAAATAAATTTCTGTTGTTTATAAGCCACCCGGTTTATGGCACTTTTTTAATAGCAGCAAAATGAACTAAAATTAGGTCAAAAACTCAAAAAAGAAAAAAGTTAAATTTCTAAGGACAGCAAATCTAGAACAAGTTAAGATCAATGGTGTGATGAAAAATGTAGAGAAGGATTTGGAGAAAACAGAATCACCTCCCCGCAGTGGTGCTTGGCAGAAGTCCCTGGCCAGAGCTGAGATGTCTCACCCTCCCCTGAGGCCACACAGCCCATCCAAGTGCACTGCCCTCAAATTTAGATGGCCCATCCCTTGCCTGTGGCTGACTCTCAGCACTGGGTAAGCTAGCAGCTCTGACCTGCCCAGCATTGCTCCTCCCAGGAGACCCACATGCTGTGACACGTCCTCACCATTTCAGAACCTACAGGAGGGCAGGGGTTGCCCCCCAGACCTTGCAGTCCCTCTGAAGTGTCTCCTCGCACAAATTTCCTGTTCCCCTCCTCATTCCCCTGGCTCTACCTTATCTCTCAGGCCAATCTTGCTCATCAAAATTCCTCTTAGGGACAACCTCTACATCTACAGATTATACATACTGCTAAGCTGTTTGGAGCGGACAGGTGAGGCCCCTAAAAGAGCAGGTTCCAGATTTGCCCCTAGACCCTTCCTAGAGAACATGGCTCTAAAGAAACCTTGATTTCAGACTTTCAACCTCGAGAAATGTGAGACCATAAATTTCTGTTATTCTGAGCCATCTTCATTTGTGCCAATTTGTCACAACAGCCACAGGAAGCCAACATACTGCCCTGTTAAGCTGTAACCTCAGCCCGGGCTTGCTGCCCCCCTTCACTTTCACTTTTATAGCATCTGGCACTTCCCTGGTGGAGAGTAGGTGCTCAGTAAATATTTGTGGAATGGGTAAGTACGTGTGCATGGGAGAGACAAAATATGTGTGATTTTGCAGAAAAACTCTTCGGGATTAAGAGGTGCCTTTGGAGGCTTTGCAGTGTGGAATCTGCCTTGAAACTTCCAGCACAGACAGTCCTCAGGAAAGACCTATGCCCCTCCTCACTAGCTCTGCTGTACTTTCACTTTTCCGCCCTCAGTCTGTCCTTCCTCCTTACCTAACCACAGTCATCCCAGCAGCTGAGGAGGAAAGTTAGTCCCGATCCCTTTCTGTCCCTCAGTTTAGATCCAGAATGCAGTGAACCCTTTAACTTATTAGAGTCTCTCTACTAGCTGAAGCCATATAATTTAAACTTCCCAGTTGAATCACCCTGACAGATAAGGGATCTCTGCAGCCTAAGATAGACAGAATTTTAAAAACAATTCCCAGCAGCCCTCACCCCACATAACAACACCTCCCCTGTGAGTGTCAGGGAATTGTGAATACAGTGAGATGTGGAACTGGTAATTATATTACATTCTGGAGCAGAGGGGATTTTGTAGATGTGATTACAGTTACTAATCAGTTGACCTTAAAATATACAGATTCTCTGAGTGAGGATGATCTAATCAGACAAGGCTTTTAAGAGCAGAGAAATTTCTAAGGCTGGCAGCAGAGGAGGAAGTCAGGGAGGTTGCAACTGTGAGTAGGATGGGGGCACCCTTGCTGTTCTGAGGATCAAGGACCCACATGGCAAGGGATGTGAATGGTATCTAGCCATTGAGAGCTTCCCCAGCCAAGAGCCAGCAAGGCAGCAGATCTCAGTCCTACAATTGCAGGGAGCTGATGGCTGATGACAACTCGGATGGGCTCAGAAGCAGATTCTTCCCCAGGGCCTCAGGATAACAGACCAGCCACTCCAACACCTTGATTTTGGCCTCGTGAGACCCTAAGCAGAGGATCCAGCCAAGCCCATTGGACGTGTAACCTACTAACTGTGAGATAATAAATGGGTGTTATTTGTAGTCATTTGTTAAGCAACTATAGAAAACTAATAGAAAGCCTGATATTTTGTAAGAAGATACAAATCTGTAAAAAGGCATTATTCACTCACTCCAACAAGAGCAGTGAGAGAGTTAAGAGCAGCTGCAGTGAGGGATGCCAGACCCTCGAGTGGAGTGGGCCAAATGCAGCCTGCGGGCCCAACCCAGGCATCGGCTTTTCCAGTACAGCCCACCAGCTAAGGACGGTTACTACATTTGCAAATGGTTAGAAGAAAAGCAAAAAGGAAGAATAGTATTTCACAGCACATGAAAACTATATGAAATTCACGTCAGTGCCTACAAATACAGTTGTATCAGAACAAAGCTCATTGACTTACATGTCATCTACAGCTGCTTTCTAGCTCCAACAGCAGAGTTGAGTCGTTGCAAAGAGTAGCATAGCTTGCAACTCTAGAAAACTTACTATCCAGCCCCTCATAGAAAATGTTTGCCCACTCCCAATCACTAGAACTTTTCAAAGCACTATTGTGAACCAGATACGCTGGGCAGCAACCAACCGAGGACAGAGCTCTGGGCGTTCTCTGCGTGGACAAGCACGGACAGCAAACTGATTCAGGAGGCTTCTCGTGTCTTCTTGGCCACACACTGTCAAGTGGTGTGTGGGAATCATTTACACACATGCACTATAACTCCTCTATGGAAACAACAATACAAAACTATTTCACGGCTTCTAAAATAAATGAACTAATTTTTAGATTAGAATTGATTTTAGAATAAAACCACAGGACCCAATATCTGGCACTCTGTAACTTGTGGTCTCTGGGATAGAAAGATTGACTCTCCATGCAGAGTGTTTGGCATCATCTGGTGACAGCTCAAAGTCACTTTAAGTCACTTGAGGCAAAAGCCCCAGGAGGTTGACTGGGAAAGGCTGATAACTGAAGGGGTCTCCTCTGAACTCCAAGGGGCCACAGCACCTCTGGGTCCTGACAGCCATGGACTCCACCAAAGAAATATCTGGGCAGAAAACAAGCAGTTTAAGAACAGATTAAATTCTCATCAAAGAGCACAGTCTCAGCAAAGTCCAGTCCGTTTTTCTTGAAAGGCTTTCTATTTGATCTCTATAATTTGACCATTAATATAGGAATACCAAAATGGAATATTCAGGGGCCAAATCAGGCAGAGAATTAGGTCTTGTGCAATCTGAACAAAAGATATTTTATAACCAAAGCCAAAAAAGAAGAAAATGACATGGGTAGATAGAGAAAGGCACTCATAGAAGTGCTTCCTTCATGCAAAATTTCAAAAGGCTTAGTGACAGCCCTGAGAACCTGTCTGGATATCATTTTATGGAAAAGCAGTCACAATCTTATCAATTGGAAAAGCAAGAAGAATGTATGTTCTGTCATTTTTAGCGGGAAAATATCTGCTTGATTTTCCTTGTAGCCACTTTGAAGACCTCTCAACTCAGAAGGGAACCCCACATTCTGACAGATTCCCCATGATTCCTCCCATCAATTATAACTTCATCTTCCATCCTCTACCCAGTGACGCACTCAGCCCTTGTGTGGGTACCAGGTATGGAAAGGCTTGGAGCCCTCCCTCCCCCATAGCTGGCAGGGCACCCTTGAGCAAGTCACATCACCTGCCTCCCTGAGCCTCAGCATCCTCATCTGCAAAATGGGAATGATGCCCAACCTTGCCCTTTCCCTCTAGCATGATCAAGAGAGTCTATTGAGATGAAAAAAAAGCAAAGAGAGGTAAACAAATGGGAGCTATTCTTATATTTGTCACTGAACTTCACAAGATGATGACCAGAACATACCAGAAAGCACTTCTGTGTGTGTTTGTGCACAAGAGCACAGTTTTTCTCCTTAATCTAAAAGGCAAATATACTCACAGGAAGCAAAGGGCTGGCTGCTCAAGGCGTAGAGACGAAGCACATTTTCTAGCCACCGCCACACCCCCCACCCACAAGGAAAATGTGAAGGGTTTTGAATCCATCCCATTCGGTTTTTCTGCTGTTGCAAAGCAAATAGAGCTCACAAAACAGAAAAACTATATCGACACAATCCCCAAGCTAAAATAGAGAGAGATATTGCTGGGGAGAGGGGCAGAATGCTGAAACTCCTTCATGCTGAGGGTTTATATCAACCCAGAGTACCTTAAACGCATTCGCTCTGGAAAACACCAGATATAAAGGAGGGCCGGGCTCCCTGCTTTGCAGGGGTCCTGGGGGCTTGGCCCAGGCCAAGTTCAGGACTCTCTACTCTGAAAGGGCAACACAGAATTCCCCTTGGCAAGTACTATTGTGGGCTTGCCTCAGCTAATATCGTATGAATAGAGATGTTTTAAATGTATTAAACATTGGTCCCTTTTTTAGAAATTACACTGACAGAGCCTTCCTTAAACATTATTTGAATAAAGCCTCATTACTCACAGTCCAGAGAAGTTCATTAGGAGGAGATCGCTTTGGAAAGGAACCGAGGAGCTCGCCTTTCTTCTCAGCAGTGAATTACATTAGCTACTTCCTAGTTATTTAAATCTTGAAATAAAAGATGTAAACGCTACAGTGACATCTTAAGATCATTGCGAAGGCAGGTCTTGCATGCACAAAAATGCCCAGCTGGTCTGCAGATAAAACAGATTGATAATTAGTTGCAAAATGTAACATTTCATCAAGAATATTTTGAATAATCCAATTTATCTTTGTCAGATATGCAGCACATATTTTTCCGGGGAGCAGCTTTGTTCTTTAACATAATATTATAATTTCAGGCTGCTAATGAAGGCGCCCGCCGGCCGGCGGGGCCTTGATGTGTTGCGTGGCGGGGAGCGCGCCGCGGCCCCGGGACCCGTGCGCCTGAGCGCGCCGCGCCCCGCTGCCGCCACCTGCCCGGCACAGCGCGGGCTGCGGGCTGCGGGCCGCGGGCCGCGGGCGATCAAAGGGCCGGCGGGCTGCGGGGAGGGCGCCCCTGGCGGGCGGTGCGCGGGCCGCCGGCCGGCGGGGGCTCCACCGACTCCCGCTTCTAATTAACCGATGGAAACGCGCGCTCCCTGCCCGCGACCGCGAAGGCGAAGTCAGGCGGCCGGCGCGCGTGCAGGCTGGGGGTGTGGCTGCTGGGGCTCCGGCTTCCCCCGGGGGCGCGTCCGGGGTGCAGCCTGCGTGGCCTTCCCCGGAGTAGCAAAAGAGATGGGGGGTGGGGAGCGGGAGCAGAGGGACAAGGGTGGCTTGCAGGACGTGGGAGGGGCTGCAGGTACATCTAGAGCTCCGCGGACCCCAGGAGCCAGGGGACAACTAGGGCCACGTGCTGGTCGAGCCTTCCTGGGGCACTTTGGCACTTTGTATAAGGCCTATTGGACACCGATAAATGAGAACTGCTTAGCATTTGTGCGGAGAGCCCCAGCGCTCAGCCCAGGACGGAGCCTCCCCTAAGTCCCAGAGCGACCCTAAAGGCTCTCCCAGAGGCCTGGGTTGAGATGAGCAGAAGCGTGCTCGCTCACATCCTCCAGTGACGCCACATCGCCCATGTTTCACCACACAGGCCCGGAAGAGGGTGTGGCTGGATGGAAGAAAAGTATCGTCACAACTTGAAAAATTCGCTCCCCTCTTCTACAAGGCGCATGAAGTTTGGCAAGGCGGAGAAAACTCCAGGTCTAAAGAACGCCCTTGGACGGTGTGCACACGCTGTATGTGCACACAGTGTCTTTTATTCTAAATGTGCCGTTTTAGCTGCGTGTGTGCAAACCTCACACCAGTGTTAGACCAGTGCTGACATTGCTTGGTGATAGTTGGCATTCTCAAAAACAAATTAAATTCTAGCCCCAAGATTAAAGTTCTTTGTCTCCCAGTTCTGAAATGATCAACAAGAAATGTGATCAACAAGAAATGGGTGCTGCTCTCCTCGTTGTCTGCATTGGAAAAGACACGGTTCCCAAAGCCTCCAGGACACACTGATGGACTCTGGGCGTCCAGAATACAGGCAGTGGTTACCACGTTACCTGGTCAAAAGGTATAAGAGTGAACTTGAGTGGATTCAGAAAATTCAGAATACTTTGGAAAATGGATCTGTTCACAAGACCAAACCACTTGGCTCACTGGAAGACTACCTGGTAAAGACTCCTCTTTACCAGGTTATTTCTGCTCCTGCAGTGAAGGGCCGCCGTCCCCGTTTTCAAGTATATGACAGTCTCAAGGATCATGGTCAGCACGTTAGGCTGAGTATATTGACTTGAGCCTCTCCTGACTCGTGCAGCTCTTACAATACATTAGAAACATAATTCAGCCTGAAGTGGGTGTGCCCTTGGCATGGACCCTGACGGACCAAGATGCTCCTTCTTGCTTTGACTTCTTCCAGGGTGGTGTTGCAAGCCTTCCAAGATGATTACCTGCCTTATCCAGACTTGAAGGTCAGTCCAACGGGATCTCTTTTTCAAGCCACCTTCTCCTGGGTAAACTCTGACCATGTTTGGCTTTTCTCAGCCTCCTGACCTGCTAATGCTCCCCATGAATTTCTCATTTTCTTCTGTCCTCCCCTTCTCCATGGGCTACCCAGACCCCTGGAGCTGTAGACCTCCCAGTAACCCTAATGGACAGCCAGGGGGCCAGTGTACCTTCAGGCTTCCTGCCTCTCCCCACCTGCCCTGCACAGCCACCATTCTCTTCCTGGCCCTGCAAGGGACTCCTCTGAGTACCAAGGAGGATAAGGGAACAAATGCATATCCTGGCCATTGACATTGTGTGCTGGCTCCTAGAAGTAGCTGATAGCCCCTCTTCAGGACCCTTTTCCTGGCACACAGGCCTTTTGGGACCTAGCCAGGCCCCATGGCCAGACGCATGGGTTCTTCAGAAGTCAGCGACCCTGAGCTTCTTTGAGGGAGACCATCAGAAACACTGGGAAAACCCACTCACTGTATCTCAGAGATGTTCATGTCAGCCATCTCTTCTCCAAGAGCCAAGAGCTATTTTAACAAACCCATGAGAGGGTGGCCCTGCAGCCCACTCCCAGCTTCAGGACCAGGCAGGGACCCTGAGATGGCCCACCCTGCACCCCCCTCTGTCAAGTATGCACTCCCTTGCTGGCAACCCCATTGTACCATGGTTGGCTCTGCCCAGCTTCATGCTTCACCAGGTTAGGTGACTCTTTGGTGTCCCATGGGCTCAGTCATTGAGCAGACACTCAATGGATGGGTATTGACCTAACCTGCTCTGGTTCGCTCTGGGGCCAACAGACCAGGGACAGACGCAAGCTGGCCCAGCCAGCTCCCATTGAGTACCATCCCAACACACACCAGAATGGCACAAATGGAAACCCACTGACCCTCAGGCTCCTGAGAGGTGAGAGTCACCCTTGCCCAGATCAACAGGCAGAAAAGCCATATGCCATCAACAGGTCCCTGTCCCCAAAAGGCAGACATTAGAGAGCAGGGCATGACTGCTTCCAATGAGTTTTGCCCAGGAAGGGTGTCCCTCTGTCTTCCTGTCTTTCCCAGTGCCCTGCCTTGCTCAGAAGCCTAGAGACTCCACAGCTGGCATCTAGAGCTAGTGTTAAGGTTAAGCTGCACATGACTTCCCCAGTCACCTGGTCTTCATTGTCCCTCCTAGATGAACCCTTGTTTGAGAAGAGCCAGCCTACCCACTGTCCCAGCCTCCCCTACCAGGGAGGGCCTCCTCTCCTCTCTCAATCAAGAAAGCGAGGCTCAAACACCCATCTTCCACACAACACTTGGGAGTCTCAGTACCACCGTGTGCCCTCAGCACTGGCACATAGCACTTTCAGCTACTCACTTTCAGGTACAAGTCTGTCATATAACTTCCTCTGGGGCCCAGGACTTGCAGTGCACACATGCATGCCCACCCTCTTCCTGTACCCAGTGCAAGCACAGAACAGCCCTCAGTGGACATTCACTAACGTGTCCTTGTCTCTGCCCTCCTAGGCCAGTCATATGGGAGGAGGCCCAGCCTGCGAGCCGGGAGCACTCTTGGTGGGTAGAGCCAGGAGGTGCTGGATACCAGCCTGAAGTCTCATGCATCTGCCTGTTGATCGACTGGACTCACTTTGAGGTTGAAAATTATTCAAACTGGAGCTTGGCTTCAGGTAGGGACAGAGACCTTCATCGTGGTCGTCAGCTCTGGTGTGCAAAAGAGAAAGTCAAAGACACCCAGAGAATGCCTGCAGAAGGGGGGACCCCATGACATAGAGCCTGCTCTCCCAAAACACACTGTGCCCATTGCTTCTGGTGGCAGTTCTGCTGCTGTCATGTTACGGGGAGAGGGTCTCAGCTGCTTCTCTGCAATCTCGTGAATGTGGCTGAATGAGTCAGGATCAACTCAGGCTTATGTATGACCCAGTATGACCCAGAACCCCAAATACAGTCATGCACCACATAGCAATGTTTCCGTCAATGATGGATCCCATACCCCATGAGGGTCCCCTAAGATTAGAACGGAGCTGCAAAATTCCTATCACCTGGTAGCATAGTAGCCGTCATACCAACACTAAGGCGTTATTCATGTGTTTGTGGTGATGCTGGCTGGAGTAGATAACCCTGCTGCACTGCCAGCCATAGAACTAAGCCCAGCACATGAAGTTATGCACAGGACGTAATACTTGGTAATAATAATAAATGACTTACCACACTATACTTTTTATTGTTATTTTAAAGTGTACTTTTTTTTTTTTTTTTGAAACAGTGTCTCCCTCTGTTGCCCAGGCTGGAGTGCAGTGGTGCAATCTCGGCTCACTACAACCTCCACCTCCCAGGTTCAAGCAATTCTCCTGTCCCGGCCTCCTGAGTAGCTGGAACTACAGGTGCCCACCACCACGCCTGGCTAATTTTTGTATTTTTAGTAGAGATAGGGTTTCACCATGTTGGACCAGGATGGTCTCAAACTCCTGACCTCAGGTGATCTCTCTGCCTTGGCCTCTCAAAGTGTCGTGATTACAGGCATAAGCCACCACGCCTGGCCTTTTTTTTTTTTAAGTTAACTGTGAAACAGCCTCAGTCAGGTCCATCAGGAGGTGTTCAGAAGAAGGCATTGTTGTCCTAGGAGAGGGGAGCTCCATATGTCATTGCCCCTCAGACCTTCCAGTGGGGCAAGACGTGGAGGTGGGAGACAGGGATGCTGGGACTCCTGACCCTGTGCTGGCCTCAGCTACTGTGTGTCCCTGTGTCTTTGTTTTTATCAGAACCGTGTGAAAGTTAAAAAATGATTAATTTAAAAAGGAAAAAGGCTTGCAGAATAAGGATATAAAGAAAATGTTTTTGTACAGCTACGCAATGTGTTTGGGTCTTAAGCTGTATTATAGGAGTCCAAAAGTTAGCAAAAACTGTTTAAATTTATAAAGTAAAAAATGTGGCCAGTCGCAGTGGCTCACACCTTGGGCAATCCCAGCACTTTGGGAGACTGAGGCCGGCGGATCATGAGGTCAACAGATCCAGGCCATCCTGGCCAACGTGGTAAAACTCCGTCTCTACTAAAAATACAAAAACTAGCTGGGTGTGGTAGCAGGCACCCGTAATCCCAGCTACTCGGAGGCTGAGCCAGGAGAATTGCTTGAACCCAGGAGGCAGAGGTTACAGTGAGCTGAGATCGCACCACTGCACTCCAGCCTGACAACTGAGCCAGACTCCATCATAAAACAAAAAGATAGATGCTACAGTAAAAATTTACAGTAAGCGTATTATTGAAGAAGGAAACGTATTCTGATAAATGTGGTATAGCCTGGGCGTAAAGCGCGAAGTATACAGGAGCGTATAGTCATGTCCTAGCCTTCACATTCGCTCACTCACTGACTCACACAGAGCAGCTTCCAGTCTTCAATACTGCAGGCCCCATTCATGGTAAGTGCCCTACACAGGTGCACCATTCTATCTGTCATATGATATTTTTACTACACCTTTTCTGCACTTAGCTATGTTTCCTAGCCTAGGTGTGTGGCGGGCTGTGCCTCTGGCCTAGGCGCGTGGCGGGCTGTGCCATCTAGGCTTGTGTAAGTGCACTCTGTGATGTTCGCACAGTGACTCTGTAGCCTAACAGCACGTTTCTCAGAATGTTTCCCTGTTGTTAATTGATGCATGACTGTATAAGATAAAGCGGGGTGAATAAAGCCTCAAGGCTTACATGGAACTGCTGGAAGAGGCACCAGCAAGCAAGAGGCAGTGCAGCCGCACAAAGCAGATGAGAAACTGGGGAAGTGAAAAGCTAAGGAGGCTCTGCCGCCCTCAGGTGATCGCCCTCCCATCACTAGCCCGCGGGCTCCCAGGGTGTAGCAGTGGACCTCACGACCCAGAGACCACAGCGGCCGGCACACAGTGTCTATCTAAGCATCCCAGGGTGGGGCAGTCTGCTGGCCCAACTGCTTCCCTGCAGTGTGGGCGCCAGGCAGCGCTGAGCAGTGCAATGACCAGACTGGGAACCCCAGCTCAGGGCCTTTCTCTTCTCTGACCAGATATCAGCGTGTATGTACCTGTGTGTGCATGTGTGTAAAAGTGTGCGTGTTTGTGTGTGAGAATGTGTGTGCATGCATGCATGAGTGTACATGTGCATATGTGTGTGCACATGTGTGTGTCCGTGTGTCAGTGTGTGTGCATGTGTTTGCATGCATGCGTACGTGTGCACGTGTGTGTGCATGTGTGTCCGTGTGTGTGCGTGTGTGCACCTGTGTGAGTGTGTATGTGAGAGTGTGCATGTGTCTCGGTGTGTGCACGTGTGTGTGCACACACACACACGTGGGGAGAGAGTCTCCTTGGCCCATCCTTGTCCCTCCCTTTTCATAATGTCGTCTGTGTCCCTGAATCAAAGTTCTCTCCTGGAATCCTCTTCTCAGACCCCTAAGAACTCCCTGTTTTCTACTTCATGTCTTTTTCTCAGGTCCCAGGGATTCATAAAGTTAGTGTTCAATCAATAAAACCATGGCCCCCGCATGGGCCTGGGGCCGTCCCCAGTCTGGCCCAAACCATCTTTTGTGCCTGGCCTGCAGCAGAGCCTTCCAGCACTGCCTGGCCTAGACCATACCAGGTTCAGGCAGTTCATGCCTTTCCCTGCCCCGCCCCATTCCCTCTGCCCACAAAGCCATCTGCCCTCCTCTCTCTCCCTTGTTGCCCTACACAGCCTGCCAGTGCCACTTCCTCTGAAGGGGCTGTTCAGGTGCCCCCAGCAGCACTCACCTCCCGAGGCAAACCCTGCTTATCAGCTATTGGCTCCTAGAGCCAGAGTCCTGTTACAATTATCTGTGGGATTTTCTAAGCCACTCCCACTGGACTGTCAGCTCCTGTGGGCAGGGACCAGGTACTCTGATTACTTAGCATCCTAGCTCTCAATTAAAAATTGCTGAATACATCATTCACAAGAGCAAAGCTCTGGAATCAACCTAAGTATCCATCAATGGACAATTAAATAAAGGAAATGTGGTAAATATACACAATGGAATGCTACTCAGCCATAAAAAGGAATGAAATCATGTCTTTTGCAGCAACATGGATGGAACTAGAGGCCATTATCTTAGTGAAATCACTCAGAAACAAAAAGTTGAATATCGCATGTTCTCACTTACAAGCAGGAGCTGAATAGTGTACACACATGAGCGTAGTGTACACACAGAGCACAGACACTGGAGACCCAGAACGGTGAGAGGGTGGGAGGCGTGAGGGGTGAGAAATCCCCTAGTGGGTAGAATGTGCACTATGTGAGTGGTGGACACAGTGAAAGCCCAGACCCCACCACTATGGAGCATATCCATGTAACAACACTGCACTTGTATCCCCCAAATCTATAAAAACTTTAAAATAAAAAAAAATCTAAAATATTTTTAAAAAGAATTCCTGGATAAATATGTGAATGTATCCAACAAGAAAAGCCTTTAGACAGACACCATTGAAAGGTATCAATGATTTAGGTTTGCATCAAACAATAAACCTCTAGACATTAGGTAAGAAAGAAAAATAAAATATATTTCAATTTATCACAGAAATAGCAATTCGCATGAGTTTTGGTATAAAGCCGAACAACTAAGGTGAAAATGATTTTTTAAATGTGAACTAAGGTGCAAATAATTTTTTATTGGGTGCCAAGCAATTCCAGCCACAGATCTCCTAGAAAAGTCCAATATAAATACACTAAATAATAAAAAGCCAAGCAAACATTCACGAAGGTTTCAGTGCTTTCTCTGTCAGGCACGAATTTTCTCAGGACGACAGGATGGTGTGACGCTTCTGCCATGGTCATATGAGGTCCCACAAACCTTCACTGAGTGAGTGACTGGGTCTCCACAATGGCCCCCTGCCCGGTACAGGCATGGATCAAGTGTCCCCAGCAGAGGGTCAGCCCCATACAAGGTGGGTGGGCAGATGCCACCACGGTCACTTGTACGAAGCATCCTCCTTCATCTAAGGCCACAGTCACTTTGTGGTCAGTACCCTGAAGACGCCGACATGCACTGGCATTTCTTTATGGAATTGTCCTGCACCCAGCCCACAGCAGGCAAGCCCAGGGCAATGACACAAGAGTCTGGTGAGTGCTGAAGGCTCTAGGAAGGCTTCCCAGGGAACTGCCTGGCAGACACTCACTGTTCCTGTTATCCCAGGCCCTGGCCCTCAGCGTGTGCTACAGCAGCTCTTATCTGGAGTGCTTTTCTCCCCAGCTTTCCTTCCAGTAAAGTCTCACTCAGTCTTCAAGGAGAGAGGAGGACAGGGAGGGACACAGAAAGGTAATGGTGCTTCTGTCCTAGGGGATGCTCAATAAACATTGCTGGACTGAAAGAAAAACTAAATTAGACCCTCACGACAGTGCCTCCTTGTTCCTCAGTTGTAAGTAATTCTTATGTATCTGAGTTTTTATCTTAAAGTTTAAAATCTTTATTAGAAGAAAAATATTCATAAAATTCAGTTATTTTTAATGCAGTTTTGGCTTTTTTTTTACCCTTTTATTAAAAACTTGTTGCTTGTTCATACATTTTTATTTTGGCATTGATTGCATTTGTGAATATTTTCTCTAGGAGAAAGCTATATTAAGAAATGAAAACATTTTAGACCTCCCTGCCTCTGGCCCCAACTACCCAGAAAAAGGTCAGACACAAACATCTAAGCTTGAAACTCTAAAAAAGTAGACAATCAAATCTTACATGCGGGAGACTGGAGGAGTTCACTAGTTCATCCGGACCAGGAGGTGGACAAGAGGGTCCGAGCTTGGGCAGGTGGTTACCGAGGAAAGAGGTGAGTCTCACCCCACCCCCACAGGTGAAACCAGCAGGGATGAATAGCAGCATTGTGGTGGGAAGGTTCTGGGGGCAGGGGCAGTTCCATGTGATGTCTGGTGTCCCCCAAATAGTGCACAGCTGCAGATGACCAATCCTCACCAGAGGCAGGAGAGAACCCAGCTGACCAGTGCCGACACGTGGTGCCCTGGGAAGGGGGACAGGCTTCAGAGTGGACTGAGCCCCATTGAGCCTCATGCTGACAATCCTGTGACCCATCCTCTTTTCAGGGGTGTCTGCACAAGCCTCTTTGTGCTGAAAGAAACAGGGAATGGCTCAGAGAACTTAGCAGAGGGTGCTGGGGGCCGAATGTCACCATTTTCCTTCTGCTCCCTCCAAGGAGCCCTCCTGCTGCACGTGGTCCTGTTTCCCTCTTAAAGTTCCTTGTATTTTTTCCTTTGGCGTGCCTATCACAACTGGTAATTAATAATGCAATCATTCATTTATTTTATATTCTGTCTCACTCAATCTATTATAAATCCTGAGGGGGCAGAAGACTTGTCTGCTTTATTTTCTCTGCTCTGCACATAGTAGGTTCGGGAAATATTTATTGGATAAAGGAATGCATCTCCACATTAAGTGATGTCTCATTCAGCTTCCAGAGCTGGAGAGATGGACTAGGAAGCCCCAGAGAGGCAACGACGGTATCAAGGTTGGGGCAATGCCTGTGCCATCCCAGGGATATGACTCAAATGGAGCGAATCCATCCCTCTCACAATGCAAACAATTGCAGCACATTCTCAAGACAGAATTTTCCAAACACAAATTCGTATTGCCATAGACATTGACTCCACAATTTCTCACCCAGATGACTCGACTCTGAAGGATTTCACAAATGAAGGAATTCACAAAGGAAGGAGTTGAAGTAAGTGGCAAAATCCTGCGGGGAAGGTGTTCAGAGACTACTCCCTAGTGGGGTGGTGGCAGGCTGCCATCAACAGTGTGGGTCCTCTGGGCTGGAGAGAGAATTATCCCGACTGCCCGGAAGAGTTAGGCCACCACAAATCTCTGCTCATATACGCAACGGGAATCTGCATAAACAATATGTAGACAGCCCCAAACACTGAAATTAAAGAACTGTTTCTTTCCAACAATTTGGTCTGCAGCTCTGACTATTATCTGGGGATAAATCAATTTGCGGCAGCTGTAGACAGCCATTTCCGTGCGAGTCCTGCTCAGCTTAACTGGAGAAGCGTGTTAAAAGTTAAAGAACCTTCATCACATTAAGAACATGAATTTTTCTAACCATAAATTTATTTCACTGAATTCCTGAGCTCTAAAGTCACCTTACACTCTTCCTTGTAAATCAGAGGAGGTATACCCACTTCCTGATGTTTGCCAATTTGCTATTTTCCTGTAATTAGGGAAAAATGCAATTCGCTGGGGTTACGAGCCCCAATGAGAGCACAGGATTGAGTTGTTTAATATCTGCCTGACTGGATGCGTTATAAAGAATGGCTCTATAGGGGAGTAAAAGGGCAAGAAGAGATTGTTATCTAACACAGGATGATAAGACCGGACGTCAGGCGTGATTGTAGTCTTCACTGGAGTGGCTTTGGTCATTCCACATAAGTGGATGGTGCTATCAATTTATGGCACCTAGTGGTGGAAGAATACAGAACTGGAAAAATGAAAGCTAACAGAAAATAAAAATTAAAGGTGCTGGGAAGATCTGCCTGCTGTCAGGTATGTGGAAAGATCTCAGATAGGACTGCAAGTCAGGCAGAGGCCCAGGGTATCAAAACCGATCTCTTTCAGAAGCACGGGCTACCAAACCTTCACAGGCGTATTTGGTAGAAATTATGAAGCAAACGGAACTGACAGAACAGCTTCCTCAATCTCTAATGGTAACTAGAAAAAGGATCACTTTACTGTGTTCATCTGTAAAATGAAAGTGATTTTTATATATCAGACCTTCTTTTTAGTCTTCCAAAATATATCCTAAATTCTACTTTGTGGCGTATATTGATTTCAATCTTGGGAAGCATTTTTCAGTAAAACTCAGCTGCCTACATAAGGCATGATTACATACTGCACAAGCAGGAGCGTGTTATTTCCTGCTTTGATTACCAATACAGTGGCTATTTTATAGAAATTATTTCCATTGCTTTTGGAAAAACAGATTGATATTCATAATTAAGATAAACATAAATGAAAAAGATAAAATTAGTAAGTGCTTATGTAGACAAAATAAACCTTCATCAACCTTTGGCGCATGATAGATGCTCAATAAGGATGTGGAAGATTCACTTTTTTTAAAAGGGATGTAATTTAATTTAAAAAATGGAAAATGTTTCCATTCCCATTCATCTTTAAAAAGCAAAAACAAAAAGCCCCCAAATCCTCGACTATAATCAAGAGATAGCAAAAAAGTAAATAGGAAACAAAGAGGGCCATTTTGTGGAAAACGAAACGTCCCTGTTAGGGGGTGTGCTACCCTTCTGTTCACTCCCCAGCTCCTATTTCAGTTCCCCAATAATTTTAAAGGTGAGCAAAATGGACCCTTGTATGTATCATCCTAATGACCCTGGCCTTCATATTTAAAATGTCATTTAGAGATAGTTTCGGGTTGGCAGCTGCTGATGGAAAAGAGTAATAAATAATCCTCCTTCCATTTGCACACAAGCCCTGCATGCAGAATGTGCTAGAAGTGCATTTCCAGCAGGACACCTTGGGACCCACTATTGGAATGCCACCCCATTCGATGCCAGGCACCCGCTCACCAGCTCCAGGAGGGAGTGAAGAGCAGCTAGCCCAATTGGAGCTATCAGGGAATTTAGGAAGACAGAATGTAATTACCTGAACTGGAAGCCAGCCAAGGCACTGGGGCTGTTCAAAAAAAAAAAAGTCAAGGAAAAAAATATCCTTAATTCTCTTAGCTGATAACAAAAGCCAAATGCGGGCTTTCTTTCCGTTTATGATCTGGCGGCATGGGGTATTTAAATCATCACCCAACAATAAATAAAAATAAATTCCTCTTCAAATTTCTAGCAGGCCCCTTCCGAGACACAGCACAGCTCACTCAGATTCCTTTGTCCATGTGTGGGGTGGGTGCCGTGGCGGCCAAGGCAGGGTTCATTTCCTTTCACTCAGCGCTCAACAGCGGGTTCTGCCCACTGGCCGGCCATGTCACCCTCTCCAAAAAGCAGAAACCTTATCAAACACCACAGGGAGGAGGTCAGATATTGTTTCAACCATTTGCAGACCTTATTTGTTTTTTCCTTTTAAAACTGGGCTTCATTCTGATGCAATGAAGAGAATAAAATAGTAATAATGCACCAGGGATGTGACATTTTATAAAGACCGTTTGCCAGGAAGAGTTGTGGTTTTTGTTTTGTGTGTGTGTGTTTTCTTTTTTGGTTTTCGTTTTTTTTTTTCCAAGAGGGTAAGACTTAGCAGAGGGTGCTGGGGGAAAGGAGGATGGAGAAAGAGAGAAATTTGCCTCAGAAGGACTGGAGGTCATCTACATGCTGAAAATATTAATCAGTTGGCTACAGAACCCGCTGGAGAGGACGTGGCGCCAAGATCGTCCACAAGCATGCGAGGATGGTTTCCTCGGGAAGATTTGTCATGCTCTTAACTTCATAAAAAGCAGAGGCGTAGTTGGGGCTGATTCTGAAGACTTGCACAGCTCTTGGCCTCCCTCCCTGCCAGAGCACAGTCAGCTGCTAATGACCCGCCCCTCTCATAACTGCACAAGTTGTCAACATGAAAATTCCAGTTAAGCTTACAGCTTGTGGTTTTCCCTGGAAGGGGAAACAAAGGAGTCCAATACAACACCTCAAACTTTTGGGGGGGAAGTACACATTTGTATGGCCCAGTAGACCAGAGTTATCCTTGTAAAAACTATTAAACAAAGAAGTCCAGTCTACTAGTTCATTTTTAAACTGGAAAGGCCATTTCTTTTACATCCTGAAAACAGTAGACTCCAATAAAACTAAAGTGCAAAATTTACTATTTCATCTGATTACCTACATTTCCGTGATGTTGAAAATCTCAGTCATTTCAGAAATAGGTCTTTTCTTTTCTTTTTTTTTTTTTGCTTTTTTTCCAGCAATCTAAGATACCTGCACATTATTTTTAAAGAGAAAAAAAATATGATGTCCATAAAGTCTAAGTGTGGAACGAATGGGGGATGGGAAGGAACAAAAGCAGAAAAACTAGCAGCTGTCTGAGGCATCCCTGTGAACGCCTACTCTGGCTTACTTCCAATGCAAGGAGTGCCTATAATAACTAGATTAACCCCCCAATCCTCATTGTTCAATTTCGCACCACTACGAATGTTTCTATGATGCTTGATCGATTTAGAATTTTAAAGCAAAATGCCTTTACTAATATGTTTCTATTTCTACAAATCTATGTTTAGTCAAACAGGAAAAAGCAGATTTCACTCTCAGCTTCGAGTCTGACCGCTTACTTGTTTAGGGGATGTTATATTTTGGGAAGCTTTGGCGAACTCTTGCTGTTGCTCAGCAAACACAGTTCAGATCCGCTGGGAAGGGAACAGTGATCTCTTTCATGGGAGGTACAGGCAAACTGGGGATCGGAGGAAAGAAGCCTCTAAATTTTTTTTTTTTTTTCTGATTCTTCTGAAAAGCCGCTGCTCCCTGGACTTTGCCACTGTCCTTCGGATTTGAATCTTTAGGGAATCGAACACTCACACCCAGAGCCGTGACGTTGGTTTCCAGTTGGAATATAAAGGGCCTGGCCCAGCACAGCTATTGATCACGCTGGCTTCGTCTTGCTCTGCCCCTCCAGGGTGCATTTTTGGGGATATGTCTTCTTTTCCAGACATAGGAGCCCCAAACACGGGTGACCCCAGTGACAGGACCCTCTCCCCACTTGCGGGAAATGAGCAGCAAATGAACCTAACAGACACCCCCAACCCACGCCAACTCCCATAAAATCAGAGTGTGAAGCATGGGGGAGAGAGGGATTCTTATTAATAATTCATTCCCAGCAACCCCCTGGAGCAGCTTCGCTATGATATGCTATGCAGAATGCTTCAACGTGCTAATTAATATTTTCAAAGTGTTCCATGGGCCCCTTTTAAAAGCATTTTTGCCATCCATTGAGTGTTCCGCATTATAAGTAAAAGATCAATGCTGTCCCCCAATCCTATTGGTGTGCTGTCTAACTAAAACAGGATATTTGGAGTCAACATAATTTTTTTTCTCATTTTAATATCCTTCCTCAAGTGTTGGGCTGGAAACTGGCTTCTCTTCTGAGACCAGCTGTTCTTCCCAATGGTAGTAGAAAGACACAGGCCAGGTAGGCATCCACGTGAACTGCCCTGAGCATGGCGTCACCCTTGCCTCTTATCACTCAGCCTGAGGCCAGGGACAAAGGCTTGAAGGAGAGGGTCAGGTCCCTTCAAAGGCAAGTGTCCCCAGGAGCGGTGGCAGGAAGATCACTCAGAAAGGGGCCTTAGCCCAGAGCTCCAGGGGCCCTCGGCTCTACCTTGCAGCTGAGCTGCTGATGGATGGACAAACCCAAGCAGGAGACCAGGGGCAGCCCCAGCACTCCCAGGAGCTGACCACTGTTCAGAGACAAGACCTCCCCTGCACAAGACCGTCAGGGATGGGGGCTGTATCCAGACTGTCCCGGAGCTCCTGCCCCTCAGCATAGGTCAGGGCATGAAAGTTCATCTGCTTGCTTGAGAACAGGACCACCCGATTATGACCTTTCACGGGCAGCAGCAGCCATGATCTCTCCCAATGATACGTCAGCCTCACTGACCCTGGCCGCGCAGCTCGCCAAGGTGGTTAGAACCCCAAAGGCTCGTCCCCTTGGAGGGCAGCAGACGGTCACCCTCAATGTGCCGATCTCAATGATTCTTTCTAAATGTTACCTGGAGACTATTTCTCAATTCAAATCAATGGTGCCTATTGATCCTGGCAATTAAAAGAATAGGAAAGGAATAACTTTTGCCCTTTACTCTCTTGCATTCAAGAAAGTGATTTACAGAGTCAAATGGGTCCAGTTGGAAACAACCACCGAAGAGTGTAAAGAGTCATCCAGCCCAGGAGGCCTGCAGCGTGCTGCCTGGGGGCTCTCGGAGCCCCGTGAACACAGGCTCCTTTCCCTCCCTTCCCGGGGCTGGGGCCACGCTGCCCTCTGCCAGCCAAAGGGCGGAGCCCCCAAGGAGCTCAGTGTCATCAGGATGATTTTCTCATGGAGGCGGAACTCATGTCACATATTAGCCACATTCAAGTGTGTGGCTCAGTGGCACGGCTTACATTCTCAATACTGTGCAACCATCACTCCATTGTCCTCACCCCCGAGTAAAACCCTGGATGCATGGAGCTGGCCCTTTCCCCTCCCCACAGCCCGTGACAACTATTCATCTGCTGTCTGCCTCTACGGATTTGCCTGTTTTGGGATGTTTCATATCAATGGAGCCATACAATCTATGGCCTTTCGTGTCTGGCTTCTTCCACTTAGCACGATGTGTCAGAGGTTCACCGTACTGCAGCACGCACTGGGGATTTATTCCTCTTCACAGCCTCGTAGTATTCCATCGTGTGAATATACTGGTTTTTGTTATCCATTCAACTGTTAATAAACGTTTGGGTTGTTTCCACCTTTTGGCTATTGTGAATAGTTCTCCTGTGGACATCTGTGTATAAATATCTGTTTTATTTTCAGTTATTTGAGGGCAGATACCTAGCAGTGGAATTGCCAGGTCATCTGGTAATTCTACGTTTAACTTTTTGAGGTGCGGTTGGAGATTCTGAGATAGCTCTGCTTTGTAAACGCGTGCTGCTGGGGACAGATGGGGCTTGCCGGAGCAGCGAGAAGACGTGAACGACTCCGTGTTGCTTGTTTGCCACTGAAAGTTTGCAGGCTATTCCCCCAAAGAAGCAAATGCCCCGGATAAACATGCAGCCCCAACCACATCATCCCAAGTGACTGTTTTAGTAAACTCAAGGAAAAGAGGAGCGAAATCCGTGTAACTCCTCTGGGCTTAAACTTATGTTATCCACGGTTTAAAATACAAATTCCCCACCCTGACATATAAGACCCTTCACAATGGACCTAAACAGCCTCAGCTGCCTTCCTTCCAGACCACCCCGAACACCCTTGCAGACCCACCGGACTCACAGATCTCTAATCCCCTATTCCCTGAACTTAGGCATTTGCAAATGCTGTTCCCTGTTCCAAAATGCTTTTCCCTTCTCTGCCCTGAACTCACACCTCAAAAGCTCTATGAATCCTTCTTACAATATCCACTTAAGACCCAACGTCATCCATTAAACCCCCCTGACCACCCCAGACACTGTCCTCCCTCGGCCTCCTAACCCATCATGTGGGAGGTTCCGTGGACTTGAATCACTATATAACCCTTGGCATGCCCTGCCTTCCGGAGGACAGTGTAACCTCCCTGAGGGCAGGGGCCACATCCGATACACTTTGTATTCCCACAGCACGTAGATCAGTATCTTACACAATGTAAAGGGCCAAGAAATTCCCCTTGATGATTGGTTAGGAAGAAGTGGAAATCATGAAACAGCAGAGCTTGAAAAGGACTTCAACAATGAGGAACTTCAACCTCTTGTGGCAGCAGTGATTATGGGCATATAACCCTTTAGCAGGAGAGCACAGCCAGAAAAATTCCGGCCTCTGAAGTCCCCACCCAGTGCACTTTGTAGAAATAAGCCTCTGAGAAGGTCTGCACTCATGAAATCAATTCAAATGTGTTGGACTTGTGCGTCCCAAAAAATACTGCTTCGTGGAAAACTTCCCACTTGACTGCAGACACCTTCGAATAGCTTGGAGAAGTAATGCTCTGCAAACACAATTAAGGCAAAGCTAGTGGAATGTTATCTATAATAACGCAGAACAAAGTAGTCAAACCGGAAGGTACAATTATGCAGTTTGACAAGAGTGTATTTGGGCTGAATATCAATTCTTAGTTGGTCAAGTAAAGTTGATTATAAAACCAATAGAGAAACTCTGGAGACAGAATCACATGACATTCTTGAAGGTTAAAAATTTTCCATTGGATTGGAAAAGGGGCTAATGGAGTCTAAGCCAGAATCCTAACTATCAAAACAAAGCTTTTGGAAATTAAACTGTTGCTTTTCAGATGAGAAAACTGAGACTTGGGGCACAGATGTGCCCAAGGTGTTCCAGGAAAAGACCAGAGCTGGGTTCTCTTCCCCTCTTCGTTGTGGTAACGCAGACTGGGAACATGGGCTGTGAACCTCAGGAGGCTGACCCGAGTTCCGGGGTGCAGGAGGGCGAAGGTTGGAGTGCCCACACAAGCTCCTCAAGACTCAGCATCCAGGTTGTGCGTGAACCTGAGAGGCAGGTTACCAGGGAGGCAGTGCCACCTCCCTTGCACAGGTATGCCTTCTTCCGGCCTCATTTGGAGACACCAAGTTATGAAAAACAAGACAACACCGACACTCCTGTCCAAACCAGTAATACAGAGCCTTGCAAGAGATGATCAGCCAGTGGTGACAGAAGGGGCCATTTTCACTTTTCAGAGTAGGGGTGCAATTAACATTCAGAGCAGGAAGGAGAGCAGACTGGACCGGCCTGGTTCTGCCAGGACCTTGCTGCTCTATCTTCATCCCCTCCACCCTGTCCTCCTGGATCCTTCCATTGAACAGAACCCACCCAGCATGGAGTCTGCCCTAGCAGTAGGCAGACTTGACTTTAAGAGCTCCAAGTGAGTAGGGTTCCCTCAGAAACTGCCCAGGTGCTCAGGCTGACAAGAGCTTCGGCCACGGCACTTGCCTACATAGCGAGAGCCACACGAGTTGGCTTACAATGGGCCCCAGTTTCCACTAATCCACTCCACGTGGGTCTCTAACAGATGTGGGTCCGTATTGTGCCATGGGCCCTGGATGCCAGAGGCACTGAACGGCAGAATGATTTCTGAGGCCGGGCTAGTAACGTTCCAGTAAATATCAGAGACAAAGGGGAGGAAGGCGCATGGGCAGCGCTTGCCCTGTGCAAAGCACCATTCACCTGCCCAACTGCATCTTGGAGGGCCTTTATCATCCCATTGACTGGTAAGCTCAGAGAGGTTAAGCAACATATGCAAAGTCAAGCAGCAAGCAGGTAGTGGGCCCGAATTGGAACCCAGATCCATGGAGCTCTGCCGCCACAGCTGGTCCAGTGTTCCCTGCTGTCTTAGCAGTGGGCATGGTGGTGAGGGAGGCTCTTGAAACTGTCCACCTTTGTGGCCTTATATATACATGTATGTACAAATATGTACACTCATGTGTGTGTATGTGTGTGTACACAGATATGCTGAAATGAAGTTTCAAGACTCAGCACTTATTCTTGCCACAGGCTATGAATTCTTGCATTTTCTCACCTGTTCACTTTCATTGTGGGACCCACAATTCGAAACATGAGTTGATCCTCCTCCTCCTTCTTTAACAGAACCTGAACTGAGGTCCAGAGAGGCTTCCCAGCCACCCCATAACTGCAGAGTGGTGGACACCGGGCACCGTGGACACCGGGCACCGTGACCCAGTCCCCTTGCCTCCACGGCCTGGGTTCCTGTGTTCCTAATCCCCGCACCCCTGGCTCCTCCGGGTCATCCCAAGTCCCTTTGCTTTGGGTCTTGAGTCACAATACTTGTTACAAGGGGCCCACCTGACGCCACTGCTTTCCAGTGCGCCTGGCTCTGGCCCTGGCGGGTCCCCTCCCTCAGAGGTTCACAGGCAGACAGGTGCTAATCATGGCTGGGTGACCACGTGCAAGAGGCCACACTCTCCTGCCTGCACTTGGTCCTGGTAAGCCCTCCAAGGAAAGGGCTCAGGTGTGCTCAGGTGTGCTAAGGTGTGCTCAGGGTCCTAGCCCACTGGAGGAGACCAGGGGTCTCTCCAGATGCCCCGAGGCCTCCCTGTGTGCTCCCCTTCGCCAACACAGCTCTGAACATGCATCAGGCAAGCAAATGCAGGCCCTTCCCTCAGACCCGGGCCCACAGCGGGCGCAGCCCCTTTGCCCGAGCGGCCGGCGGTGTCTGGCAGGTCAGAGCCGCTCTGCCCACCACCTGCCTCCTTCTTCCCACTCAGGGAACAAAGCTCGAGAGTCCTGCTGCGCGGGGGCTCCATGAGGACCCCACGGGCAATTCCTGGGTTTGAAAGCAGCAGCTCAAGAGGGACGGGGTGGGGGGTCTCTGGGAGCCCTGATGGTCCAGGGGGAGGGCAAGGCTGGGCTCCCTCCACCAGGCTGCGGGCGCCAGGAAAGACCTCCCTCTTCCCGCCTGCTCTGCCGCCTCTCCAGGAGGACCCCTCGGGAAGGGTGGAGTGGCGCCTTCAGCGCGCTGAGCACCCCACGCGTTTTAAAGCTCAAGAGCGCCATCTTGTGCATGACAGGGGAAACTGCGGGACGCCCGCTTCCCAGCGGCTGGGCGCACGGAGCTGCCCTCCCTCCTTTCCTTCCTTCTTTCTTCCTCGCACCCAGTGAGGCTTCTCGGCCTCTGCAGGGTCCCCTGCAGCCAGAATGTTCTCTGGCTTGAGGTGGGGCAGGCAAGACTGTTCCCACCAGCCCCTCCTGGGTGGCTTTGCTTTGTATCCACCTGGTGGGTCTGCAGCAGGGGTGGCCTGCTCCTTGCCCCCACCACCCAGCCCACCCCCGGCCCCCCAGCTTGGACTCCAAAAGGCCTGCGCTGTGGACTGTCGCAGAGAGAGAACTACACAGGGAAAGTCTGCTCTGGATAGAAAAGAAAGAAAACAGGAGACAGTGAGTGAACGGGAGAAAGAAGGAGGAGAAGGAAGGAGAGAGGAAGGAGGGAGGAGGAAGGGAAGAGGGAAAGGAAGGAAATAGGGAAAGAAAGAAAGGGAAGGGGAAAGAGCAAAGCACGAGGAAAACGGCCGTCTGCACTTGGCTTTCATTCAGAATGTTCTGCGGGTACAGAAAAGGTGGGGGGACTGACACAAATAAAGGAAAACACTGAAAAATGCCCCAAGTCTCCACCTGGCTTGTTTTGGGTGAACACGTCCCCTCAGGGCCTCAATTTCCCTATCTGTAAAATGAGAGGCCTGGGGGGTCATCAGATTCTGACTCGGTGACTCTACCCCGGTGACCTCCCGACACTGCTTAGCCTGCCAGCACACCCAGTCTCCAGACCGCTAAGCTCACAGAAAAAATGCTTTGAATTTCAACTCCTTTGCTCTCTGAATTTTAGATTTAAATGTTTTCAAGTAGGAAAAAAAGCAGAAAAGAAGAAACCAAAGGAGAAGCACTGAGGGTCCAAACGGCCAACCCCGTGTAACCAGATGAGGAGCTTCATCTCTCTTTTGAAATAAAAATGTAAGGAAAACATCAGTGATGGTACAGGGAAGCCAAACACTGCAGAGACAGAGGGAGAGGGAGCTGTCTCCATCCGGCCGGCTGTGGTCACTGTACTGACACACAAAACCATCCACACCCCAGCTCACCTCCGTCACAGTGTTGGGGGTGGGATAAGGGCATATTGATCAGCTACAGGCAATAGATGGAAAGGCCAAACCCCCACGAAGTTTATCATTGTTTATCAAAAGCCTCATTAATAATAATATCCACTTGCATATGCACATCTATTTCTAAGGTCTTGGAGGGTGAAGGCCTTGCATTTCGTTCCTAACTTTCTTGCTTCCGTGAGAACCCAAGGATATGAGGGGATTTTGTCTACGGCCACGCTGAGAACAGAACAGCCTGGAATCCTGGCTGCAATCTCTGCCCTCATCTCCTGTCTTATAAAGTACACGTAAAAGGCACAATTATGAGAAATGAGCCCATTTTGTCATGAAATTCCATATCACATCATTGCCCAGGTAGTCGAAATCAAGCCCAGCCCAGGCTGAAGCAGACATGCGTATTCAGCGCGTCCTGTGTCCTTCCATGACCTGAATGCTACGTGGAGTCCTGGGGTCTTACAAAACTATCAGGAAGACCCTGTTTTCAGCAGATTGGTTAAATGGGTGTTTTTAATGCAAATTAGCTCAAATTGCTATCAAGAGTAATTATTGTAAAAGAAAGGCGATGTTTCTGTCATCCTTCCCTCATTTAGTTCTTCTACAGTATGTCTCTTTTAAATAACTTAGCCATAAAATTTCGATTGACCACTAAAAAAGAAAAAAAAAGAAGAAAGGTGGTGCAATCAGGGGTGGAAAGAAAAGGGTGAAAGAGGTAGAAGGAGGGCCGGCCTGCACGGGTGAAGGTCCTCACCAGCCCCTGACGGAGCCTCCCGGGACCCCCAGTCCTAGATGCCAGCGACCCTGCGCCCCGCTGCCCGTGCGCCTCCCTCTCACACACACACCTGGATCACCCTCTCCCCTGGTGCCCCGCGGCCCCCGCAGGTCTCTGCGGTGTGTGGCTGCCTCGCAGGGCAACTTCCCACGCGCTCCCCCTGCCATGGTGGGGGGTTCCTCCAGGGCGAAGGTGGGAAAAAGAGGCCGAGTCCCCACGATGAGCCCCACCCCCCGCACCGTCTCCAAGGCGCGCGCCCCTGTTCCTCCCCCGCGCAGGTCCGCTGCTGGAGCCAATGCATTATAATAATATTAGGTAAAACAGCGCGAGCATACGAGGTGGAAAATTGCATCTCATTTGTTCTAAATTTGCCAACGTCTAAATCTTAAGGGAGGTATTTTTATTTTACATATTTGTTAATGGGATCTGTTTCTTATTGCCCAAAAATGCTTAATATACAAAAGAAATCAGATTCTCTTTCTGGCCTTAATTCATCATAACAAACAGAAATAGAAACCTGATTTCAAATCTTGCCTGCCTCCCATCTCCAATTCCTATTCGCGGCACATCGATCATTAATAGCGTCTAGAGGAGCCCTTTTATTTACCTATTATGGCATCGTTTGTAACATAAAACTGTTGTGTTCTCTTTTCATTAACAGATTCAGTTGCAAATGCTGGGGAAAAAAATTACAAAGAGCCCCTTTTTAAAATGTGCACATTTATTGGGATTATTAAATCACAGCAGCTAATAGTGGTTGTCACCAACTTAATTTAAAAAGCTGATTATTACTCAGGCCCTATGTATTCCAGGCCTGATACTGTATAATTAGCAGTTGTGATTATTTAGTTAATTTGCAGATTAGGAACAAGTGTCTGTTTTGAAAAATGTGGCACTCGACCTTCAGCAACAGAGAGGAGTGAGCCAGCCCCTCTCACCAAGAACAAAAGTATTCTGTCAGAAAAATGCATTTTGATGCAGGTCAACAGGAGAAAAGGGGCGATTTACAGATCATCCGCCTGCATCCTTCCAGCCAAAAATCCAGTGCAAAAGCCACTCCAGAAGTGTTTAAATTAGCTGCCTCCCTGGTGGGGCCAAATCAAATCCAATGGCACACTTGGAGCCTAAACAAGTTAAAAGATGGTCCTTGTGTGTAGCAGCCACTGAAGCAATAGTAACGAGACAGACACATCCCAGTGACCCATGCCCAGTCGAGATCCAGCCATTAAGACTGGTCCAAGGCGGAGAGCCATTTGGACTTGGGAACAGACCCCATCTCACATGCATTACTTCCAGTGCCACTTTGTCATCAGTCATATGATGGTAATAAAATCTGTAACTGTTTCCCTTACACTCCCTGCGATTTACCTCGCCTAATAGACAATGCAAATGCTAAAACGCACATATACATCTTCATTATATAAGCTGGTGCCTGAGCCACTCGCCTCCAGAGACAGTTTTATTCATTTTTATACAATTTGCCTACTGTACGGTACAGATGGTTTCTATTAAGTAAAATATCTGTTTTCTTCCAAATTTTTAGTTTTCATGATTAAATTACTTTAAAATGATGGTGCATTGTATTATCTTCTTTCATGACTTAATTTAGCTCAAATACTCCCAGCATAAACTGTAAGCCCAGCTTTACCACTCAGAAAATCGGCCACATACTGTGATTTTCCGAGGGTTATTTCACCCTGACTGTGATTTCTATTCTGTGTCAATTGCTTTCACTCGAGTCTTAACTATATGGATTATTTTCCGGAGACAAATTTGAATATGAATATAAATGGAAACTTTGGACTAATACTAAAATAAGGTTTCTTCCCTAAGCTGTTTAGAATTTGAGACGTCGTTTGTTATTGTTGATATGCAAGCTTTGCAGCTGGTGTCTCAGCGACAGAGTGGCTTGTGGCTCAAAATATTCAGAACTGCTGCCCCCAAGTGGTGGGTCCTTGAGCCGTTTTCGCTTTCCGGTGCTGCTCCACGCGCAGTCCGTGGATTTTGAAGTGGCAGTGTAGACGCTCCTGTTTCCGCAGGAAGGACAGCTCGGCGGTGCAGTCTGAGGCCCATCTTCCCACGGCCGGGATCACTCTCTGGATCGCGGCTCTGCCGAACGCTGAGAGCTCATTTCTGACGGCTTGGAACCATCAGCATACTTGTCTCACTGTATTAGTGTGATACTAGGCAAATGTGGCCCTGGGAATTTCTCCTTTTTTAAAAAAAACATTTTGCATTCATATTTTATTTTTGCACTCACGCTTTCTAACTTTTCCCACTGGAACGCTGCCTGCAGCCAGGACCAGAGCCACTGGCTCCTGCCCTCACCGGCTTTTCCCAAACTCGCTCACTTCCCATCAGCCTCAGCAGCCCCAGACCTTGACCAGGAACCCTCCTGCACTCAAGCAAAAACACAAGGAAGGAAAAATCGTAATATTTCCAGGAGAAAAAGCGGTTTCTGCCCAGAAAAGGAAGGGTGCCACCAGCAGGAGGAGAGGAAGAAGAGGGACAGAGGAGGAGGGGGTCCTGGGCGGTCAAGCTGGAAACGGACTTCATAGCACAGGCCCATGGAGCCCTTGCAGTTTGCTCTGCAGAAACCTGCCGAGGCTGGGAGCCGGAGGTGGCCTCCGGGGTTGACGGGTCCACCATGGGCCCCTTGGAGCTCCCTCAGAGCCGAGGGGCTGATTCCCATCACACGCTCTTTCCACCTCTCCCTGACACCAGCTGCAGTGGCAGTGAATCCAGAAAGACCAATAAGTGCTCAGTGAGTCCCCAAAGCACATGACAGTAACACCCACCGTCCTTCCAGACGTGAGGGTAGAGGAAGGCAGGGACACTCCAGCTCCCACCTGCGACCCCAGGCAGGCCAATTAACCTCTCTGGGGCTCCCTGTCTGGGGGATGTTATGAAGATCGAATGAAATAATAGGCCTGGAGAGGCTTTGAAACAGTTCAAAGCGACTGACAGATATAAGGCATGATTTTTACTCTGAGGCTTACCTTAAGCGCATCACCAGAGTGGAGCCCAGAACCAGGCAGCCCACCCCAAACCAAGAGCAAGGGAGCCTGGGTGCAGCCGCTCCCTTCAGAGATAGATTCCTAACTACAACCAAGTAGTTTGCCACGGCGAAGCGTCAGAAGGATTTGTTGTTGTTGAGACAGGGTCTTGCTCTGTGGCCCAGGCTGGAGTGCACTGCTGTAATCATGGCTCACTGCAGCCTCCACCTCCGGGAGTCCAGCAATCCTCCTACCTCAGCCTCCCAAGTAGCTGAGACCATAGGTGTGCACCATCATGCCTGGCTAATTTTTGTATTTTTTGTAGACATGAGCTCTTACTATGTTGCCCAGGCTGGTCCCTAACTCCCAACCTCAAGCGACCCTCCTGCCTCAGCCCCCCAAAGTGCTGGGATTATAGGAGTGAGTCACTGCACCTGCCTTGAGAGGTTTTCTGAAACATAAATGTTGACGTGAGTGAGTGTTTCTTCCTCACTGCAGCAGTCCTCTGGAAGACCCCCTCTTGCACTTACGACGTGGCTGGGTGATTCGATCCCACGTTAAGTCAGCTCAGAGTGTGGTTAACATGACATCAGTAGATCTGAGCTGATGAAACAAAGGATGAAGGGGTGAGGGAATGCATGGTCTTCTTGACCAACTATTTGTTTCAGAGAAAACAAAACGTAGGAGAAATCCCAAGCAAAATGCAACAGGTTTATCCCTGCCTGTGATGCTCACTGACCAACAGGCTGCCAGGCTTGATCCAAAGTGACCATCAGGACGCACCAGTCACATCTGTGACAATGGGGGGAGATGGTGAGACCCACAAAGACCTGGTGAATGCTACAACCGAGACACAGCTGGCCTCAATGCTGGGGAGGGAACTAGGATTACCTGGATGATTGTCTTAACCTCTGCTACTCCTGGCTTCCTGAGACCCAACCAGTGGGTCTGGGTCTCAACCCCACCCCCACATCCCATGCACCCAAAGGCATCTGATACTTTTCTACCAGGTGCTAGAAAGCCAAGTCCCGCAGAGGATTATCACCCAGCCACACACAGCCACCGAGACACAGCTCAGTCCAATTAAAGAGAGACTGGGAAAGTCAGGCCTGGAAGGATCTAACCTCAGGCTAAGGCACCTGAGAGACCCACATGAGAATCATAGGCCTAGAGAGCACCGCCTCCACCAGCCCAGTTACTCATCCCCCTCCTCCTGCTCCCAGAAACACCCATGTGAACCCTAGAAAACCATTCCACCCAAAACCACAGGCATTTGGATGCAGTCACTCAGCTTTTAGGAAAAAACCAAACATGCAAAAGCAGTTGCAGCAGCTCTGCTCCGGCGCAGGGACGCACAACCCGGGAGGAGGGGTACAGCAGGGCAGGCCACCTTCCCTGCTGCGGACAGTGAAAATGATCGGGAATGTCCAAAAGCTTAGAGGATTTCCTGTGCAGAAAGGAGAAGTCTTGGCAACATTGAAACATATTATTCCACTCAAATGAAGATTTAACTGTTCTAAAATCAATTTCAGAATGCAGGAATGACAGTAAGTAATACAATAAAGTCATTCAAAGATCAAGGGGCAGTTAAACAATAGTCTGGGAGACTGCATTGTGCAGTTACAATGTACTTCGGAAGAGTGAATTCTCTCTTGCTTAAGAAAGAGCAGTAGATCAAAATATTTTCAAAATGAAAATCAATGATTTTCCCCATTGGTGGGCCACGCTTATTGTGTGACCACAGGTCTGGTCCTAGAAGAGGAAATGAAGTTCTGACACTGGAGTCCTAACAAATGTGGGGTCTACAGCTCAGCCACTGACAGGCTGTGTGGCCCAGAGCAGCTATGGAAGTCCTTGCCACACCTGTTTTCTCCCATGCAAAGCAGGGGGAAGGATAGAAGCCTTCTCATGATCCTCCCTCCTCTGGAGGATTCCAGAGACCTGTGAGGGAATGCATGGTATCTAGACCCCTGTAGATACTCCAGAAATGGTGCCCTTCACTAGCTAAGGGGCACACACAGAACATCCACCCACTTCACTAGCTAAGGGGCACACACAGAACATCCACCCACTTCACTAGCTAAGGGGCACGCACAGAACATCCACCCACTTCACTGGCTAAAGGGCACGCACAGAACATCCAGCCCTTTCACTAGCTAAGGGGCACACGCAGAACATCCACCCACTTCACTAGCTAAGGGGCACACACAGAACATCCAGCCCCTTCACTAGCTAAGGGGCACACGCAGAACATCCACCCACTTCACTAGCTACAGGGCACACACAGAACATCCAGCCCCTTCACTAGCTACAGGGCACGCACAGAACATCCACCCACTTCACTGGCTAAAGGGCACGCACAGAACATCCAGCCCCTTCACTAGCTAAAGGGCACGCACAGAACATCCACCCACTTCACTGGCTAAAGGGCATGCACAGAACATCCAGCCCCTTCACTAGCTAAGGGGCACACGCAGAACATCCACCCACTTCACTGGCTAAGGGGCACACACAGAACATCCAGCCCCTTCACTAGCTAAGGGGCACACATGCAACATTCGCCAGCTTTTGCTGCCATCTTGCCACCTCGAGTGTGGGACTGGGAGGTGGAGGGTGGGGGACCACACCTGGGGAAAAATGGGGACACAGCAAAGCAGTCTGTGAAGTGTGAGAAAGGGCCAGATCAGACTTAAGGTGCTGCAGAGAGCTTGACAAGGGGTCAGTTGTGTCCAAACAGGGAGGTCGAGAGCTCAAAGAAGGAAGCGGGTTTGAACCAGGTTTCCTGAGGCATGAAAATAGATGCTAACCTGCCCTAGAGCAAATACTCTGTGTGTGTGCATTACATCCGTGTCTAAGAGAATGTAAGTTGAGAAAAAAAAATTCACAAAGTCTGGGGCAAATATGTATATACACACATTTTTTAAAATACCATAGTAATGCTCAAATGTGGCAGCTGGTACTGCATTACTTGTATCTGTCGGGATGAGCCTGACATGGATGCCCATTAACAAGTGCTATCTAGAGAGGTTTTTGCAGGATGTTGAAGTAATTAGTGCATACGTGCCTGTAAGCAAGTGCAGATAACTCAGTGGAAAAAGGATCCACCAGGTCAGACAAGGTGTCACAAAGAGAAGATAGTTGATTATAGACCATTTTTTCACTTTGTGATTTTGTTCTATAATTTTAAGAAACCAAATGTAGACACAGCATAAATGAAAATGTGTAATATCAGGCGGCAAAGTCAGCCTCCACCAATGACACACAATACCACACTGGTACCTCCAAGAGTGAGTGTATCTCAAGATATCATCAAACAGAACTACATCCTGATGTCCCGTCTATGTCTTGGACTTGGAAACTTACAAGATCAAGCAATTAATTTCCCAATTGAATTACTTAGACAATCATATTTAAAGGTCTATGGATATTAAAAACTATTAAGAGAATTTTAAAGGCAGTATATGCTAATCTTTTCACAGAAAAAAATAAAAATACAAATCCATTTCCCTTATAACCTTTGAGCCCATAAACAAGAAGGAATACGGAAATGTACAAATTTGTATGCAGAGAAAAAGTGCTTTAACTCATGAGAGTTTATACATATTCCCTTCAATACTGCTCCTTGGGGAATATTTTTCACCAAATTTTATTTTGAAGCTACATTGGAGATCTGGCACATGGCCCAGACCATCTTCAAATTTTGTCAAAATTTTACTAACATTGCAAATAATATGTAGAAGCTGAGAACTTCATGAAAGAGACATTATCTGATACGGCTCCTATATTCGAGGACAGAAATGACATTTTTGTGGCTGGAAGGCCACAAGATGCACATGACACGTGACTGAAAGCATGTGCTAAAAAACAGGATGAGAAAAGAGGAACAACCATCTCAAAAATAAAATTACATGTGACTCAGTCTACATGCAACGTGCGATTCTGGATGGGATCCTGGAACCAAAAAAGTTCACATTAAAAAAAAAAAAAAAAAAAAAACTAGGGAAGTCCAAATAAAGTCTACAGTTTATTGAGCAGTAATGTGCCCATGTGAATTTCATGTTCTGATCAATGCACCATGATTACATAAGATGTGAACAGCAGGGAAAATGGGGTGAAGGGCAGGCATATAGAAACTCTCTACTATCTATACAGTTTTCCCTTAAATCTAAAATTATTTCAAAATTTAAAGTTTATTTTATTTTATCATATTTTATTTTGAGATGGAGTCTCACTCTGTTACCCAGACTGGGGTGCAGTGGTGGCAAGCTGGGCTCACTGCAATCTCTGTCTTTCGGACGGAATCTCCCGGGTTCAAGCGATTTGCCTGCCTCCCAAGTAGCTGGAGTTACAGGCATCAGCCACCACACCCGGCTAATTTTTATATTTTTAGTAGAGACAGAGTTTCACCAAGTTGGCCAGACCGGTCTCGAACTCCTAACCTCAAGTGATCCTCCCACCTCGGCCTCCCAAAGTGCTAGATTACAGTATGAGCCACCACGCCTGGTTTTAAAGCTTATTTTTTTAAATGTGGCTAAGGAAAAGAAACTCTTGCAGTGCTGTTAAATTTCATCCAAAAACAAAATAAACAAAAATCTTTGGAGTAAAATATTAGATCATGAATTACTGTAAATATCAGATGAGAAAGGCACTGCAGAATAAGGAGAGTCTAGCAATTCCTCTTCTATCCCAACTGCTCACCCATCGGCGGACACCAGAAAGTAATGTCTTAAAATGCTGAATTAACACCACTCAAAATACAGCTTGGAATGAATGGTATCATAATGCAAAACAAAAGGCCAATTAAGGCTTTCTCCTTGAAGCTCTTACTGGAAGGAAGTTCCTGATGTGGCATGGCTTGGGCAACTCCCGGTGGCAATTTTGTCAGAAGAAAGGCAAAGGACGAGTGATCGTCACAAACTGTGTTGTGGTTCCTCAGACCCTACCTTGTCTTTGGTCAGTGCCTCTTGACATCCTCAGCTTTAAGACCAGACAAATTTTGGACAAGGAGAGTGGCAACCTGCACACTATGGGGCCGCAGGAATACATCTTTCTCCATAGATTGGGATTTCCCTCATGCCCACTGAAATCCCGGTTCAAGCGTCCCTCCCGTCCAGCTGGTAGGAATACATCTCAGGAATTACTTGTGGGTGTCTACCCTTCCTTTAGTGCACGTAAGAGCACAGGGGGCCTCCACGGTGTCCAAAATGTGGGCAAAGGCCTTGTATCTCCAGCCCATCACAGGCTTCACAGAAAGCCTTATCATACAAGTCCCAGTGGTTCCCTGCAGGCAAGTTTGGGGGCAGGAGTCCTGGTGTGGTTGGAAGCCTCCGGGCCAGGCGCCAGCCTACCTGAGAGCAGCATAGAGACCCGCGCCTCTGAGGAACTGGCACTGCTGTCAGGAAGTCTGTCAGGAAACTGCTCCCCTAGGATAAACTCTTTAGGAACACACGTTTTTGGAAAACGAAAACCAGGATGGGTAGAGTCTGCAGCCATTTCCCTTGGGCAGAACGAAACAACTTCTAGGGCATGGGAAAGTAAAGAGCCATGTATCATTCAGAAGACTTTTAGCCAAAATTACAAATAGTGATGCAAGGAACAAAAGCATTATCTCGTGTAACAAGATCTCCAGAGGCCGGAACTCCCAGGGCTCTGACTCCGCAGTGTCTGAAGACCCAGGCTCCTTCATACCTGCCTCATGCATCTTCAGGGAGTGGCCACGTCTTCCCACATGGTGACAAAATGGTGGCAGCAGCGGCACATATCACACCTTCCACAACAACGTTCCCAGCCAAAGGGAATTTCTTCTCGTTCCCCTCTCTTTTATAAGGGGACACTTCCCGGAAGCTTCTAGAAGACTTCTCATAGGTCTTGCTGGCCAGAACTGGACTGCATGACAACCCAAAAGTCAATCGCAAGCAAAGGAGAACAAAACAACTAGGAACAGCTTACACAGACCATGTTTCCCCTCCAGAGCAGGCCCCTAAAAAGTCAGGCTTCTGTTAGCAAGAAGGAAGCCCAGCGGTGAGGTCACCAACAGGGTCTAGCACATCCTGGCTGGTTCAGTGAACAAGAAGGTTAGAAGGGGTGAAATGGAAGCCCAATATGAGTGAATGTCTCATAAACCGTCTTGTCTCATGGGAAAATGGGTGACACTGAACAGCAAGAGAAACAAGATTCTTGTAAAAACAGAACAGTGGCATCTCAGGGGACCACCATTCATGGGACAGTACAAAAAGCAGGACACCCAGAACCTACTCCTATCCCTGGCATTGTCTGCAGAAAGAGGGACACCCAGATGTCCTCCCAGGAAGGCTGCTGGGTTCGTGCAGGAGGCCTGAGCTTAGGCCCCAGCAGCCTTGTGAACCCACCAGGATGCCCAGGAACCCTCTAGTGGGGCCCCACACTGCACAGCTCCAGGCAGCTCCTTGTCCCCAGAAATCAACTTGAGTGATAGCCAGGGGCCCCATGACGCAGTGACTCTCATCTCTCAGGGGTCCACAGAACATTCCCGAAGGTGCGGTTCCTTGTAAAGGAGCCCCTCCTCTCCCTGGCCCCCCTTTCCCTCATTGTAGAATGAGGGGCTGGTCAAGTTGGTGGCTGCTCTGGCCACTCAGTCATCCCTCTGCCACCTTCAGAGTCTGTGGTAAATCCACTTAATATTATTTGCTAAATATTTTCCCCTAATATGCTCGCCATTTTTTAAATAAAAAGTCAATGTTAGCCTCATCCTCTCTATTTTATTCTCAGATATGAAGTCGTGAATGTGATGAGCTACTCTGTCTTATAAGCAATGAAACAAGTACCTAATTATTAATTTCTAAAATAAATCTGCATGTCACCTAAAAGTATGTTGTGTGCACCAGCAGAGCACGTGCTCCTTTTGGGGAATGACTGGGGGAACACCCTTCTAAGATCTCTTCTAAGTGCTAAGATTCAGGGGTTCAATAAATATAAAACAGGCCTCTACGTAAACTTCCTGTTTGCAGCTGACAGCGCAGAACAGCCATGGGTGTGGCAGAGCAGAAATCGAGCCTGTGGAATAAACACTTAGAGAACGTCCAGCTACACATGGGGCATGGAGGTCAAGGTGACTCAGAGACAAACAGAAAAGGTGAAGTCAGGCAAGATGACGTGGCCAGGAAGAGAGCCCAGGGTTCAGGGGAACCCAGGAGAAGCTGCAACGATCCCGGTGAGGCGACCGTTCACACCAGGAGGAAAAGCCATGGTGCCGACAGAGGACAGAGGAACATGACTCTGCAGACACTGCCTGTGGAAAAGAAAAAGAAACATGAGGAAATGGAGGTCCGGAAAAGCCACCAGAATAGCTTCAGGGTAAAAGAGTTTTTAAAAAGAAGAAAGAATGTTTTAAGCTATCTTCTCAAAAAGTGCTACAAACAGCATGAGAAGAGGGAGTTTGGGAAGCATTGAAATGCTGAATTATTTTTGCCGAGGTCCCGCTAGCTGGGACACTATTTCATAGACCATTTAATAGACAATTACGAAGCCGGTTGTCTTCATCATAGTAAACAGACAAATACCCACACAACGGTGTACTTTTGTAGATCTTAGTGTTGAGGACAAAAAGGTGAAATCCTGGAAGCCAGAGACATCACCATGGCAGCAGAAGGATGCTCACAGCCGGGGAGAAGCAGGTCAGGGGAAAATCCTGGAAGCCAAACCACCCATCCCATACACAAGACCTCAGAACTCTCTGTGGCATGATCAGTTCCTCCCAATCCAATCACAGAACACACCAACAAATACTCGCAAAGGATGCCACTCACAAAATTTCCTCCAGAGGTTTCCCAGCCTCCCTGTTCTGCCTGCTGTTTGGTTCAAACCAAATCTACGGGGTCAGCTGGGTTACCTGCACACAGTGCCCAATCAGCCTTCTCTTGTCCCATTGAACGGCCATCAAATAATACAGTCAGGAGTAGCCCTGTGTTCACGGACCCCAATAGCAGCATTTATTGATAACCCACGATCGTCAAGCTATCAAAGGTCAATCAAGCGCCTATCAACCTGTGCCATCTTTGCCCAACACGCATCCCCTGAAACCATGAAATGATTATGAATCTCTGAAATGCCAAGGTAAGTTATAAAACAAAAAAAAACAAAAAGGAAGGCCTCCTATTTTTTGTGCCATACACACACATCACAAGCAGGCCATCAGATCTGCAAAAATGCTCTGGATTGAAAGATAAAGTGAAATTTAAATATCATTTAGCAATCCAAACTTGGTTTTAGGCATCCCAAAATGGAGCCAGGTGCAGCAGCCTCTATAACAACCGTTCATATGCATTCGGAGAGCTCTAGACCTCACCTGGTTCTTTTGTGTTTTTTTTTAGACAGAGTTTTGCTCTTGTTGCCCACGCTGGAGTGCAATGGCAGGACCTCGGCTCACCGAAACCTCCACCTCCCAGGTTCAAGAGATTCTCCTGCCTCGGCCTCCCAAGTAGCTGGGATCACGGGCATGCGCCACCACGCCCAGCTAATTGTTTTTTGTATTTTTAGTAGAGACATGGTTTTTCCATGTTGGTCAGGCTGATCTTAAACTCCTGACCTCAGATGGTCCACCTGCCTCAGCCTCCCAAAGTGCTGGGATTACAGGCGTGAGCCAGTGCGCCAGGCCCTCGCCTGGTTCTTAAGACAGTTGTAAATAATGTGTTCCCCACAGCAGCACACCTTTACTCAGGCCAAGCGAGGAAAAGATTTAGTGAAAGTTGCATAGGATCAGGGCTGGCCCAAAAATTCCATTTCCTGAATTTAGAAACAGTCTTTCCTCAAGACAGGAATTGTCCTCATGATGCTAAATGTGAGGGAAGGGACAGCAGGGACAAGACTCAAGCATGCCAAGGGTGCAGCCTCTCCCCTCGATGAAACTTCACTGACTAGAAAACCACTGGCGGGATGAGACCCACACCCAACCTCTACAGCCACCAGATCAATAGGAAACGAACGAGTAATTGATCTGATGTTTGATCAGGAGTCTAGTCATTTCTTCCATTCATAACAAACCTGCAATCCTATTAATTCATAACCAGAAAACATTACAGTGAGTCCCATTTGGTCTTTGCTTATGTGATGTATGCAGGTGCCGACCGGGAGAAAGCAAACTGAGGCATGCTGAGAGTCGCGAGATTTTAAATTTTTTAAATATATACGAGCTTATACATCTGCATAAATGTTTTCCCTTTTGAAAGCTGCCTCCTTGATGGATCTTTGTTCCAAAGAGCGTCTCCTCCGCTCACAGCTGTCTTTAGACCCTTCCTACGGAATAGGATTAGAATCCATTTACAGGTCCCAAGACCCTCAGGCCACACTTTGCGTACTAATTCACAGGCAGTGTTATCCAAGTCATCACCTGACTTTGGTTTGGCTGCTATTTGGCTGTTTAGCAGAAAAAACAGAGCCTCTGACTCAAGTTTGTCAGAAGGAAGGCTTAATGATGCCAACCACTTTGAAATGTAACGTGGTTTATAAGAGCTCAGAGCCCCCACTACAATGTGCTCAAACAGACACGCGACTCCAAAATTCCCCCTCACCACCAAGTGCGGCTGCCACTCGTCCCCTTAAAGCCTCGGTTCAAACGCTGGCTCTGGAATTTCACAGGTCAAAAGCCTTGCACCGGCAGTCAAAGCATGTGCCTGACTCCAGAGCCTTCTGATAAAAATGCTTTGGTCCATTCCCCTTGGGTTTAAATAGAAGGTTTTTTAGCAGGAAACCTCCTGACCTCAAATAACGATCTCCCGTATCTTAGTTTCTCCGTGGTTCCAATGTTCATCCACTCCATTTGGGAGATGCAGAGGTTGTTTCTCTGAAACCTTCCCACAGGCCAGAGCAGGCTTTTTGCTGTTCCGTAGGCAAGTCCAGGGGTCATAGAAGATTCAAAGTAACACAAAAAACCGTTATCTTGTGTGGTGACAAAATAGCTTCTAAATGATTACCACAACCCGATGCCTGCTTGGTAGAGAAATGTTTCCTTAGTAACATCTCCCTTGACTTTTATTCCAAAAAAAGAGACTGGCTTTGAAAATTTGACCAGATCCCCCCACCACGACACATGCACAACTATTGGATGTGTTGCTCCATTCCCAACTGCAAATGAATTTCAAAGAAAAATGCAATGCAATGTACAACTTTTCTCCAGAAAATGAAAAAAAATAAAGATTTTTAAAAATCTATGACATCAAATCATCTGCTGCTTTTGACTGCTAAAAGAAAAAAATAATCTTTGAAAAATTAGTTTTTCTCAATGGAAAAACTTTTTTGTCTTTCAGTAAAGAGAAAACCTTCTTTATCATAATGTGGGGGAAAAAATCTAGGGGTTCATGAGCAAATACTCATCCTGAACATTGAAACACCAAGTGAGAGAACTTGTATCTATGTTACATCTATAACATAACAACATGCACAAAGTTCAAGTTCAGGAAACCCACAGGAGGAAGGTGAGGAGTTCAAATGAAAGGAAAGTGACGTGGAATGATACCTGGTTTTTAGAGCATCACGCTTATATTTAATTCTTTTAGATGAGAGTTTTACTTTACTTTTTACCATCAGAAGCTGGGCCATGTTTTAACCTCAATTTTCTTCCAACCTTTAGTTCATTACAAATAAAGGTGCTAATATAGAACTGTGTGTAATAAAGGTCTTCATAACACCAAGAGAGAAAATTAAAACAATTATGAAAGTAGTTTCTCATAGTGGCCGATGATGTACAGCTGCAATTTAACTGCTGTCTTATTAAGAGGCAGCCTTTATAACTTACCCTTTATTTTCATTTTGTTGTAGAAAGAAACTTTAACAGTTTATGTAAGTTTAAAAAAAAAAAAAAGTTCTGCCATGAGTCCTGCCTTTCCTTATGGGTGACGGGGAGGGGAGCAACTCAAATCCTGGCTGCGGATCCCCTGCTGTGCAGATGAGCCCAGAGGTGGCTGCAGTTGTTCTCCGAAATCTGTTATGATTCCTGACAGATGGCTCCCCTGCAGAGACTCCAGGTGGCTTTCTAACCCCCCAAAAATCCCACGGTTCTCAAACCTCAGCAAGCATAAGAATTACCTGGGGGCAGTTGACCAAATTTGGACACAAAAATGAAAAGAATCAGTCCTCAGATATTCTACGCAAGGTTGACTTGAGAACGACAATTACACAATTACGACTCAACAAGATACGGACCACAGTGGAGGCACCTATGTGCTCCATGTCACATGACACCATCAAAGGAGGCAGAGACGTTTTACCAAAAAGATAGGGACTTCAGAGCTGAGGCTAGAAGGACCAGTGGGAGCTCGTCAGAGGGAACCACAGAGTGAAGCACAAGCCAGCACACTGTGAGGGTCCCCAGAAAGAGTGTGTGTATTGGTAACTGAGCCCGGATGGAAGCCCAGGCAGGGCTGACCAGGCCCATGAGTGGGTTCTCTGCCTTCTCTGCCACCTGGGTATGAAGGCATTTAAAATATACCACCCTCAGCTTTTCCCTCTGCAGGCAACAAGACTCTAACGATGTCTCCTGGCCTCTCAGATCTACCAGGAAACCATCTCCGCTGAACCTGTTCACAAGATGAGTCCAGGAATAGAAAGTAAGAATCGGCTCCAGAAACAATTGTCCTGGGAGTTACACATAGGTTGCACGTGAGGTTGTACTTGAGTTTTCTCAATAAAGCATTAACTGAAATACGCCCCAACAAGGACTTGTAAAGGGCAGGCTTGATCCAGCTCCCAGTGCGCCAGGTGAGAGTCATGTGCACTTCCTCACCTACACAACAGACACTTGGGAAAATGACTGCATTCTACAAGAATTTGCTGGGCACCTACTCTGTGCTAATTTTAGGTAACTTGGATATATCAATGAAAAAACAAACCAAAAAAGACAAATATCTCTGCCTTCACAGAGCTTCAGTTCTAGTAAATGCATCTGTCACATCTGTAAAGGTTTTTGTTGTTGATTGCTTCCTTGCTTGCTTGCTTGGTTGTATTTTAATTACAGCACCATTGTTCACAAGGTTCCTGTGAAATAGGCACACTCATCCCTGATGGGGATGGATGTTGGAAATGTGAATGACAACCTGTACCAAAGGTACTGATGATGTTTATACTCTGACTAGGCAGGTTCATTTCTATTCTTCACTTAAAAAAAAAAAAACCTTAAACTTGGAAAGAGTTTTCCACAAAAAGATGTCCATCACAGTGTTATTTACACTCAGAAAATATTAAAAATAATTTGTATCCAATAAGAGCACAGGGAGGGAGGAGTTAAGTACACTATGGAACACCACATCATGAAATACTTGTAAATAATCTATTACATGGTAGGATATTAAATATATAAAATAGCAGGATACAAAATTGTATGTACATAGCATCTGATCATAGATGTATAAAAGGAAGCTTGTGCAGGAAACGATTTGGAGACTATAAGACCAAAATGCTAACAGTCATTATTACTACCTGGGGTGGTTGGGCGCTGTGACCTTTCCTTCTCTCTACTCTTCCATAGTTCAAAATTTTTCTATCATGAGCACATCCTTTTAAATAGGAAAAATAGCAAACCAGAAAGAAGGAAAATATATCTATTCAGGGAGGAAGGGAGAGAGGAAGGAAAGGGTCTGGAGAAGGAAGGTGAACACCTGTGTCATGCAAATACTCCATGGAGCCTTCAGTCATCACTGGGAATTCCATGCATTTCCAAACTCTCCTGGGGATGTTGCTTCAGGAGCTAGCTAATGTGTTCTCTCTCTTCTGATTTTTTAAGTGTCACTAAATAATCATGTCAGAAGGACCCTGCTAGGACCAACCATGGCATTTTCCTACAGAGAAAAATCTTATCATCAAATGAGAGAGAATATAACATTTGGGGAATATGACACCAAAATGTTAACAGTCATTATTATTACATGGGGTGTCAATTTCCACCAGGAATAAGAGTGCCTATTTCACAGAAACCTTGTGAACAATGGTGCTGTAATTAAAATACAACCAACTAATCAACAACAAAAATTATTTACAGACATGATAGATGCGTTTACTAGAAGCATTTATAGAACTTTCTTAAACATTTCCATTCTTTCAGGCCTAAAGAATTTGATGATGATGACCACTGAGGCTTTAAACAACTTTTTTGTTTATTCACCCTCATGCTCAAAGATGATCTCATATCCAGTTATATTTCTCATCACTACAAAGCTACCTCTCAAATCTAAGTCTCCAGTTCTGGAATCTCTTTTCTGACAACTCCACTCCGCCCCGCAGAATTGGCCCCTTCCAGACCTTTGTTGCCTCTTCCCTGGCAGGGCCCTTGGTTACTCACACTATGGAGATGTCTGTGTCAACCATAGGCTGTCCGCCCTAAGAGGGCAGGGAGCATGTCTCATTGATCAAAGAAAGATTGTTAAAGGAATGAATGGATACATGAAAAAAATCAACGAAAGATTTTCTTTCCTGAGCTTCAGATCTTGGCTGCCATTCACTTACTAGTGCTTCTCAAACATTTAACTTCACAAATTTTGAAGAAATGAATGAATCAGACTTAAAAGTCAATAAACAAAGATTTTTCAGGATGATGATAGTTTCCCTTCTTCTTTCAACAGATGAAGTATCAAGTTAAAACATCTCCAAGATTTTTTTACCTAAAGTAATAGAGGGCACATCTGTAAAAGAAACCAACATATCATCATCATTTCTCTAGGTTCCAATCTTGAGAGATTTCCTTTTAATAAAACTTTATTCTAAACATTTGTGTGCAAACGTAGATAATATGTTCAGACCTGCATGGCCAAAATGAACTGAATACCATTCCTAGGGGTGGGAGAGGGGGCACCAAAAATGCCATGTTTATTTTTATTCAGAGAATACAAAATAGAGTTTTATATGATTATGTGACCAAAGCATAGCATACTCCCTGGGCATCTTTGTTTAGTGAATAATTAACTAGCCTGGGCTGCTTCACATTAATTAAATCCTCAACATGTCCATTAGAGGAAGACCATGGTGTCTTCTCAACGTTCATTTTGTCTTTGAAAACACCTTGGGCAGGTGAATCCTCACATGATCCAAATTTTGAAACTTTTCAGTAGGCAACGAATTATGGTGTTGGTACGCAGTAACACCATTCCTAATGCAAACATTTTATTACATTTTGCATAAACACTTTTTTTCTTCTCTCAGAGTCCTAGGTTTATATAAGGTATTGCCATTTTCCCATTAGTTTCCTCAAAGCTATTATCTGGTACCACCCAAAAGGCAGTAACGTTTTCTATCAGACTATATCCAAATAAAAGGCATTTGAAACATAAAACAAAAACCAGCACTTGTATTTCAGCATTTTGTTGGAAATGCTCATGTTTGAGCCAAAATCCTGCTCCCAGGTGACCAAGGTCGGATTTTAAAGCATGGGTGGCCGCAGGTGACGGAGCAAGTGGGACTAAAGCCAACAAGGGTAACAGCAGCTCCTCTGTAGCGAGCCTGTGCTGACTGCGGATGCAGGTCACCTTCCATGATTCTCAGGGGCGCTGTGAATGGGATTGCTATTACCCCCTTTTAGATATGAGGAAATGAAAGATTAGGGGCATTAAGGACCCTGTCCAAGGTCACTTCTGACCCTGGAGCCCAGACTTTTGCTCCTACTCCACACTGTAAGGCCAGGGATATGCCAAGCCTAGCCTTTCAGAAGCCAGAGATTTCATTCACATAATCAAGGATTCTAGGATGAGAATAAGTCATCTCCTTCCAAGGTAACTGAAATCTTTCCAGCTCCCTTTCTTCAAGAAGTAGGCACTCTTCCTCTCCACACTTCAGATAAAAGCACGTTCACCTCCTCCCCATTGCCACCCCCCAATGTCACCCATCTTGCCTTTCGTGATGGAGTCGATGTGCCAACCTTCTGGCATCCAATGACTTGCTGGCTCCCTGTGTTTATCTGTCCCAGTGGTGGTCCGTGAAGCACTGCCATGTTCCTCTAACATCTGGGACCCATCTTATCTCTGCTAATGACCCAGTGGTCTGCAGAAAGGCATGCTGAGTGCAGATGTGCCTATCACCCAGGTTAAATGGGGTGCAGAGGAGCTGAACCAAAGGTGTAGGCATTCCCCAAGAGGTACTTGAGGCCCGGGCCCCAGGCCTGGTGGGGCTGAAGCTAGCCGATGCCAGGTCACTGTGCAGGAATTAGGGAAGCCTTCCAAAGGCAGGGTGGTGGGAGCTCTGCTCTGTGGCTCCAGGCACTGGAGAAAGACCCCAGGCTGTTGCCCTTGACAGGTGAGAATCTGGAGAATCAAGCTACAGAGACGGGCTCAAAATCCCGCTGCCCCGGCCCATGTGGGGACATGGACAGAGTCCAGGCCTTGTGACTGACCTACTCACGGAAAGCCACTGAGATACTGTGCAGTCACTGCTACCTCAGAGCTGGGAGCAGAAACAGCCCCAGCAAGAAACGGCTGCTTCTCTCCCAACCTGGGTCGGGCCTCTCCCCCAACTCTGAGCCCCAAGGCATGTTTTCCCCTCAGGGTCTCATCCTCCCCTGCTCCACCCTGTGCAGACTCCATTCCCACGACTAGTGACTACCAAGTCAGCTTTCTCCAGCTCCCCAGCCACCCCAGCCATGAAATCTTATTATTATCTATAATATTATTTATATCATTTATAAGAACTATAAAACTATTAATATATTAATTTATTGATATTAGTATTCTGTAACACAGATTAAAATTGTATTATCCCTCCTGGGCAGTATAAAAGCAATAAACAGGCATTTATGCTGTTAAAGTGGGGTCCATTTCTACTGGGGTGGATGCAACGCAACAGTCCTGAAAGGCAGAGGGCTGGCCCAGTGCCTCGCTGGGACCTTGAATCACTGCACATCATCAGTGAATCTCTACGTAAGGCCCATGAACTGCCGGCATCAACATCTCCCCAAAAGCTGGTTCAAGTGCAGGTTCCCAGGCCCCACCAAACGCCCCCTGAACCAAAAGTGGAGGGGGCCCAGGACTCTGCATGTGAGCAAGCTCCCAGGGGATTCTCATAGACCCCTGTTTCATAGACAATCACTTCCCTGCCTAAGGCTGATGTCAACCTGAGACTAAGCTCACACAGGGCCAGTGGGATTGATGTTTAGTACTGCCAGGGAGGGACGGAGAGGTCACAAGGACTGGTTCTCATCACAGCACTGAGGCCCTTAGAGGGATGTGGTCTACGGGTCACTATCACCCACCCCCTCGGGGCAGCCTCTGCACCACAGCCACCTGTGGTCCTTGGTAAAAGTCAGCAGCAAATAAGATGAGGAGAAGGAAGAGAGGGAGGAGGATGGACAGACATTTCTCTTGGGACATATGTGGGTATTTTGCTTTAAGATATGGGCTTGAGAATTTATACGACATTACCTGAGCCACAGAAATATTTGTTTTAACAGTACAATAATATAGAGACTCAGGGTTGAAAAGCACCTCGGAAATGGTCTAACCCGCTGTCTTCCTTTTTACAGACTATGGGGAGGCCGGCTGGAGGTGGTTCAGGAGTCCAGGGAAGAGGCCACTGCAGCTGCGACTGGGGTAGCAGGAGTAGGGATGGCAGGGCTGTTGCAGGGGCGCTGTTGAGCCTTTTTGATTAGATATGTATGAGTCAGTGGAGAGGAAAATGAAAAAAAAAAAAAAAGTTCAGAGGACTTGAGAGGCTGGACAACAGCATTAACCAGAAGAGCCAAGAGAGGGGCGGGACCAGGTGATCATGGAGTTCTTGCCCTTGTTATTGTCATCATCAGCATTTTAGTTTTCTCTAGGGGTGTTGTGGACTGAATGCTTGTGTCCCCAACAACTGACATGTTGAAGCCCTAACTCCCAATGTGATGGCAACAGGCAGTAGGGCCTTGGGGAGATAATTAGGTTCAGATGAGGTTGGCAAGATGGGATCTCCTGATGGGATTTGTACCCTTATAAGAAAAAAAACACTAAAAGAGTGCTCCTTCCCTCCCCATCCCCTTGCCATATGAACACACAGCATTATGATAGCCATCTGCAAGCCAGGGAATGGGCGGGCCCTCAGCAGAAACTACATCAGCCAGCATCTTGATCTTGGACTTCCCAGCCTCCAGGACTGTGAGAAATAAATGCCTGCTATTTACACCCCCAGTCTGTGCTATTCTATTGTAGCAGCCTGAGCTGCTAGTGGGTGAGGAGCTGAGCTTGGACATTGGACATGGTGCTGATGGCCAGTGGGCACTTGGCTGTACAGCCTGGGGCTCAGAAGACAGGTCTGGGCTCTAGGCAGGAAGTGAAGTAGTCAGATCCAGGAGGGAATCACATCTCCAATGACCTCATGTGGAGCAGAAAGAGAAAGGAGCTGAGGACCCACACAAGGCACTCAACTCTAGAAATAGAGGAGAGAAGGCGAACCAGCCAAGAAACCTGGGTGGGGAGAGGGGTGGAGGAGGGGGAGGGGGGGGGGGGGGAGGGGGTCAGGAAATGGGGGGGGGAGGGGGGGGAGGGGGGGGGGGAGGGGGGGGGGGGGGGG
>NW_022436953.1:31233915-31233985 GCF_009761245.1 Sapajus apella | reverse complement strand
GAAGTCCTCCAGGGGTCCTGGCGGGAAGTCCACTAGGGGGTCTAGCAGGCCAGCCATGAGGGGCGTGGCC
>NW_022436953.1:31155915-31233905 GCF_009761245.1 Sapajus apella | reverse complement strand
GGGGGTCTAGCAGGCCAGCCATGAGGGGCGTGGCCAGAAGTCCTCCAGGGGTCCTGGCGGGAAGTCCACTAGGGGGTCTAGCAGGCCAGCCATGAGGGGTGTGGCCGGAAGTCCTCCACGGGTCCTGGCCGGAAGTCCACTGGGCGTCTAGCAGGCCAGCCATGAGGGGCGTGGCCGGAAGTCCTCCAGGGGTCCTGGCCGGAAGTCCCCCACAGGCTTCGGGCTGCCCAGCAATATCTTTCTCATCAGCCCTTGCTTGGGGACTGAAATTCCCACATTTCTTTAACCCACCTGGTCAGAACATCAGAGGCTTTCTGTTAGGCAGCAAAGCTGTTATCACAGATCGTTCTGAACAGATTTGTCAGCTGGCGGTGCCTGACAGACACGTAAGGGATGGAGCAGGGCCGACGAGAGGCTCAGGGACACAGGTTGTGGCCTGGAGGGGCCAAGAGACCACACGTGGGGGGCACGCTGAGGGAGGTCCCTCGTCACTGGAGAGGTCCCGGGGTGGCTGGGTGAAGCCGTGGGGCCCAGGCATCACCACGCAAGTCCCAGTTTCACCCACGTGGGGAAAAGCGCGCACAGAGTTTGGATTACGCAGGGACCCCCCCACCAGACCTAAACCAGACTCAAGGCTGGTGTCTGGGCAGCGTCCCAGGATCGTTCAGGAAATGCATTCAAGAGGGAAAAGCTCTCCGCCAGCAGCAACGTCTCCATCTCTTGAGTTTTTGTCTCTGACATGGACAGTGGAACCACGCAGCCGCTTCCTAAAGCATTGTTAAGCTCCCCTTTATGGTTGGAAATAGTGGATATTTTTTTCCTGGGCTCACCTTTTGGCTTAAGCAGGGAGATTAAAGAACGTAGGCCTAACAATTTAGAGGGTTTTCTGGCTTAAAAAGTAGAAAATACATCTCTAAACCTGATTTTAAACATCATAATCTTCTTATTTCAGGGTATCGACAGCACATAAAATACATACAGCTGGATAACCAAGCTATTTAGCCTCAGTTAACTTTTTTTTCTTTTAGATTGCCAAAAAGATTAAATCCTAAAATGTGGGCATACAGTCATTTTCAATTTGAATTTTAAATTATTCAAACCAAAGTTACCACTCTGCATATTTAGCAAGCATTCATTTAATGTGCCACTTTTGCACAGCATAACCATTAGATAACCAAACTGTCACCATTGAAACCTACAGTTAGAGTCTGTTTAACTTCCTCATTCTAATATATACAGTATGTGGATATGCGTGTGTGTGTAATACACATATATTTATATATAAACAATATGCATTACACAGTAACATATACATAAGGTTATACACACACACCAATTTAACAAAGTAACTAGCAAGCTAATAGCCAGATAATTGGGTATGATCTATTCAGAAGCGTAATTGTTGCCTTATTTTAGTCTTTTCCACCTATTTTAATGCACACATTTGCAGAGTCACACAAATAAACCAATCCATCTTTTATTACCCATAGCCACAAATTCTTAATTCCTAATTCCCTCTTAAATGTCCCTGGTGACTTCACACTGACAGCAATTTGTTTAAGATAGATATTTACTGCTGGGTCCCGTGGCCAGGCCTGCATGTCAGAAGACAGAAAGGAAAGAATCATACTCCATTAGATTATTTGTGAAGGGGGGCAGACACGATAAATGATGCATGCATGTGTGCAAGGCATTGGGCCATGCCAGGGCCAGCGCTGCTGATGAATGGTGAGGCTGGTGTCCAGGCACCATCTCCACAGTTCTGAGTTGTGTGGGGATGTGACTGCCTGGCTAGGATGGTGGATATCCCAGCCAGTCAATACAGAAAGGTTGAGTTCTTCTATCTCTCACTAAGCACAAATGGTCATTATTGATTCCAGAAGGCTGACCAGAGGAGGTGGAATCCCCTGGGAGTCACCACCCACCCCATTCAAGGTAGTACATTTCTTAAATGATCTGATTTACAGTTCCTTGTTGGTGGCATCTTGCCAAAGTGTATTTGGCTGAAAGGCCTCTTCCGTGTCTCCCATAACCTTCACAGTAAGTAGAAGTGCAGGGTTCTAGTTCCCACACAAATGAAGGACCAAACTCATTTTAGATTCCTGTTTCTTTTCCTTCAGCTCATGCAAGTGTTAGGGGTGCCCCAGGCCCCACTCAGACCTGAAGTGGTCCCATCTGACTGCCCTGGCCACCTCTTCCCAAGTCAGCTCATTGCATTTTGCAAAGATAACGATGCCAAACTGAACCTTCTTATAGAAACTAAAAGCCCTAATAGTCCAGTGATGCCATCACAATTTTAAACTGGGTATTTGTAAATCAACTTTCATGGAGAATATATCTTTTGCATTTTTTTTTATTTCAGCAGAACACCATACATTTTACGAGCAGAGCAGTATGAGGGAAAAACTCCTTGAGAAAGACATGCATTTAAAACTTAGTATGTAGTACCATCATTTTGCTTCTTCCTCATAAAGCCATGCCACACACATAGAATAAGATGTTCAAAAAGGAATATAAATAGCACAGGACTAGAAAATTTTTGATATGTTCGCCATTTTTATTAAGACACCCTGTACAGAAAGAAATGAATCTGTAATGAATCAGACCACAGAGAAATAAAAAGCAGATTTTCAAGTTTACTTATAACCTTATAAATGGGCCTCTCCTCCCCTCACAGACCTGCCTGACAAGCAGAGTCCTTGCCAGTAAATTAAAGGTGGGCAGTTCACAAGAGCTGTGCTTTCCTGTTTCTCTCTAGCACTCCTGCCCCTCAGAGAGGGAGCATCACCTGCTCCTCCTGCCTGTCTCTGCCTTCTATTCTTCATTACACAACAGATGACCTATCTGATAGACGTCTTCCCTCCTGCAGATTCTGTTGCCAGCCTTCACTGAGAATAAAGCCAGCAAGCCTTTTTATCTTCATTCAGCTGTGGTTCCCATCCTCTGTTTTTTTCTAAAGATCGTTTGCCAGCATTGCTTGCTCAGTTGTACCCAGTGGAACAAGCAGTGTCTTCTGAACTGACAATTCTGACTTTTTGCTGCTTGTGATTTTTCTAAAGCATGACAACCACTCGTATGAAGACACGGTAAACCTTTTCAGATAAGGAAGCATGGAAAAAGAAAGGCTTTTCAAGAAACAGAAGTAGTTACCGCAGGAGCTGAACAAGACAAGTCTCCTATGGTTTCATTTAATTTGGCCGTAACTTACAGGTGGCAAGAGAAATTAGAATCCTGCCATCCATGAGACAAAGAGAGAGAGAGAGAGAGAGAGAGAGAGAGAGAGAGAGAGTGTGTGTGTGTATATATATACATAGGTATTTTAAAAGAGCATTTCATAACTATCACAGACTGGTAATTTATAAGAATAAATAAATAAATAAATAAATAAATAAAATAAAAGAGCATTTCATTTGGACAACCACTAAGAAAAGTCAGATTAGCAACTGAAAACCAGAATGCTTTGTCTGTTCCATATGTATACAGATGCCATATTTTAATTTTTTTATATTTATCAGAAATTATGTGTCTAATTTCAAACATAAATGAGAGTTTCAACAGACTTTTCAATATTATCTGTCCTCCTTCAAAATAGATTAATTCTAAATGCTACCCTTCCACAGAGGTACTGAGGAAATCGATGATCTGTTGAGCTTGGAACGCAACAGATAAGTTAAATAAGATTTTCAAATGGGTTATTCTATTTATTAAGTGCAATATCATTTCAGAGTAATATTAGATATTCCTAACATCAGTATAGGAATAAGCCATTGCCTATAATCAATCACGACAGACTTTCCAACCAACTAGCAGACACCAACTATATGTTTCTCTCTGCATCTCCCCACAACTTCTCAACCTTGCTTGGACTTATTAGAACATATTGTGGAAGACAGAATTACTCAATAATTCTTTATTTCTAATTTTTTAAAAGCTCATGTTTTCTGACCATTTTGCAACAGATGTAGATATAAATAGCTTTTTTACCAAATTCAAATAATAATACCTAGCTACCATTTATTGAGTACTTAATGTGTGTAGATGCTGTGTTCAGTTGCCCAGAGTGCCTTATTTTCTTTGAATTTCACAACAGCCCAGTGATACAAGTAAAAGTATCTACATTTGGTGGAGAAAGAGCCCAGGGCTTAGCAAGTTTGTTGACTCACCCGAGCCGAAAGTGACAGCATAACCTGGCACCCAGTTGCATAAATTCCGAGGCTAGAGCTCTGGGCTCCTTTGCCTGGTTGTCACCCACAATAGGTTATTGTGGGTGTCACCCACAAATGGTTATCGCCTAAGCCAAGAAAAGCTCCTCTACTCCACCGATGCCACCTCTCCCAGGGTCCCTCACCCAGACTGGCTTACAGCGACAGCAGAGTGTTGATCGCTTGGTGTGGAGCCATGTAATTCCGTTTGTGTCTTTCATCTCCCTTAACTCCATGAAGGAGGGAAACACCTCATCATCCCTCCTATTCCAGAGTCTGACAGTCAAATTGTCTTTCAACTGATTTCACTAAATCAATATGCATATATCTAATCAATTTTCCTTCACTTCTGATCTTCCTAAATGACCTGTGTCATTTTAAAAAGTCAGTGTTAAAGACATTCAAAGTATGTTGTTATGTGAAAAAGCAGATTATAGAATACAGTATATAGTGGAATAACATCATATAACATATGAGATAAAACAGTTATGGTGTCACATAAGATTTGTCTTGATTTTAATTCTTTATCTTTTTTGTGTAATCTAAACTTTCCAATTTTTATGAGGAACATGCATTTCTTCAACCATTAAAAGGTAAAAGTGTGAGGAATGGATGTTGCTGGGCATATTTCCTAGAATCTAAGACTATTCTGGCTAGAAAGGCCTTGGCCACCTGCTCAGATCTTCTACACACGGGTGGAAACTGAAGGACCAGCAGGGACAGAACATGCTGCAAGCCCTGCCTCCTTCCACATGGGCCTGGGAAGTGGACTCGTCTCTCTCCCAGTAGGAGCCCAGGTGGAGAGTGAGTACATGGCTCTGTGCACTCCACCTGCCCTCCCAGTCAGGAACACTCTATTGCACTGAGCAGATTCTGTGGGGAGACCAGAACCCTCCCCTTTCTCCAGGAGGGCTCTGCCTTTCCTCAGGAAGCCCTCCCTGCTCTGTGGAATAGCCCATCTTAGGGCTTCCACCATGCTGGGCCCCATCTGAAGCTCTAGAGGCTGGTAAATGGACAGCAGACCCTGGACTGGGGGCAGAAAGACCTGCGTTCTATCCCCACTTGGTACATACCCATTGTGTGGCCTTAGGGGGAGCAGCCCTACTCTCCCATCTTCCCTTCAGCATCTGCAAAATAAGGATAATCACAGCTCTGATGAGAGGATGCAAATGCCACCTTAGCAGCATGCTGGGCACAGAGCCTGAATCCAGCTAGTGAGGGCTGTGGTCATCGCAGTGGCCCTGTAGACCTCTAGGTGTGCAGCCTCCCTCCAGCCAACACGCACTTTCCCTTCAGTTCCAGAAGCTGAGTCTGGTAACAGAGGAACCTGACTGGGATCAGGGTAAACCAACGTGCCTGCAAGGGGGTGACCAGGTAGGCTGTGAGGAGACAGAGGGCCAAGGTGAATATAGACATCACAAAATTTTTCCGTGGAATTGAAACTCCAGGTGAACCCAAGTCACCAAAAGAGGGGCTGAGAAACTGTTCAGAACGGCTGGACATACCGGTGGCTGCAATGCCAGGTCTCCGAAATCAGCAGTGTTTGCTTTGAAATCAGCAGGAGCCCCAAAGCAGAGCTTAATATGCACTTAGAGTGTGCAGGAACATTTTTCCGATGTTCGATTCCAGCCTGTCCACCCATCAGCTGGCAAGGCTCAAAGCCATTTCCAGCCATCACAGCTCAGCCAGCTGGACCAGGTGTCTGGAGTGGGCACAACGGACCCACTGAGACAACCTCGCCCTCCTCAGCCCATGGACACACAAAATCTTTGAGGGATGTCCTATTACAATGAAAAGAATGCCGGATTCAACAGGAATAGGGTCCACGCTATGCCTTCGATCGTAAAATATTTCACAGAGAACACAATAGAGCCAGCATTTCCCATTTTCAGTGGGTGTTGACCACAAGCATTTACATTAGAAATTGCAGCATAGATTTCAGCTTAAAATTTATAGCAAAAAAAGTGCTTCTCTTGGGGGTAGAGGAAATATGGGCATACTCTGTACTTTCCACTCAAGTTTGCTATGAACCTAAAACTCTTCTTTAAAAAAGAGCCCATATATAAAAATTAAAATGATGCATCTTCCCCAAGCTATTCCCCTCAAGGATCCCAGCTGACCTTGTTGAACCCACCTTCCATGTGGAGCCCTGTGCCCTGCTGGAGTTGCCCGGCAACTGTTCTGTGTGTCTGCTGTTCTTCACTCAGTTCCTCCTTCACTCCATCTCTCTTTCCTCTGCTGCATGCACGGGCACCCATGGGTGTGCACAGGAGGGCAGCTGCATGTGAATGCCTGCACATACGTGTGTGCATGTGTGTATGCACACATGTGTCCCATCCCTTCATCCTCTCTGTGCCGCACTCTCCTCCTGCTCCTTCTACTCACTCCTCTATGACGCTGAGCTCTGCTGCCAGACACAGGCGTGGACACCTCCATGCCCCCACTGCGGCCTTTGCAGGTGGTTCCAGGTGGGCACATTGTCATTTGCTTCTTTGTAGGACATTACTTTGCCATTTTAACTTCTTATACCAGAAACCAAACCAACCATGATTTTGGCTGAAGGGAGGAAAGGAATGGGAGAGACAGCCCTCTGAAGATGCCCTGAGCTTTGTATTCAGATTTCCTTGTTCCAGGCTAGCACCTTGCCCGCTATGCTACCAGGGCTGTTATTCAACCTCTCTGTGTCTCATTTTCCTCATCTGTAAAATGGGGGTAATAATATCAAATATCTGGTGGGGTCCTAGGACAAATGGATGGTCTCACGCATATAGGTCCTTAGCACAGTACCTGACACTTACTGAGCCCTCCGTAACTGTTAGCCATTGAAGTCAAAATTCTTTAATGTTGCCTAAAATTATTCAGGCTTAGCAGTAATTTTTAGAATCACCAAAGAAAGTTTCCAAGGCACCGAAAATGTTACCCAAATCATAGCATTTGCAGCAACTTAGTCTTGGAAACTCAACTGATCAAATGAGAAGTTGGTATTTCTAACAAATCAGTTTGGATTAGGACCGTGCTCAGTCTGCTGTTCCCTGGGAAAGAAGGCACCAAGTCACCCCTTGACAGCCCCTGCCCGCATGTGGGATATGCATCATGCTCCGTGGCAGCACAGCGCGGAAACTCACTGCTTCACTGCCCTCCCTGCATGCCTATTCTTTTAACGTACATGTTGGTATAATACACCAGGAACAGTTAAGGGCACTGTTAGGCTTTTTTCTAAGTCAACCCTCAGATCAACGGAACAGCTGTTGGAAATGCCTTCCCCTCTCAATTTTCCCTTTCCCATAAATGAAGCTTCATTGTGTGCAAGAAGACCTGACTTACTTCACACACCCACAGACCTCTCCAAGACCTTGATGCTGCTGTTTGAAATAAGTGATAGCTCTGTGAACAATAACACAAACTTACAATGCATGTGTTGATCCCACTTGGCCATCAAGAGTGACAGGCAGGCCTGCCATCACTTTCCCAAGGCCCTTCCAAGCAACTCAAAGAATGAAAGGAATTAGAACCCCTGGCCCCTGACCCCTGCAGATCCAGGCAATCCCACCTTCTTTACAAGGCAGGAAAGCAAAGGGTGAAATCAGAGGCTTCCTAGGGCATGGGGTCTGAAATCAGAAACTCCCTCTAGCCTCATCAACAAGCCATAAGGAGGCAAGAGAAAGGTTCTCAATTTCCCTTTTGCCCCACACTGGCCCTGTCCTCTCCAGCAGCCCCAGGGAGAGCCCTGCATTCCTGGCTGCCACCTGGCCTCCAGGTCCAGGGACTCCGGGGCTGACTGCTTACTTGTATATCTCAAGTATTGTGTTCCTGGTTTCCGTGGCTTCCCTACCAGGGAGATGTAAGAATGAGGCTGGTCTCCATCATCCCAGTGACACCTGATGGTCCCCAGGGACCGAACATTTATTGTGCTCGGCATGCTACGTTGCTACTAAAAATTTAATCCATTTTTTTTTCCTCAAGCTCCCAGGCAAGTTTTAGGGCTCATATTAAATTTTCTCCACCAACCTTTCATATTTTAGATACCTAAAAATGCTTTTCTCATTGGCATGGCCTGTGTTACATCATACCCGTGACCTATCCCTAAAATATATTTGTGTCTAATAATAAAGAACATAAAGAACCTGAGCTCATCAGTGTCCAAACCTCAGTGCCATAGAAACATACTCCTTCCATAGGTGGTCACACCACTGCCCTGCACCCCTTCAGCCCATCAGTTGAAAGTCCCATGGGCTCTTTCACCAAAATTGTGTTTGAACCAACAGCTCCTCCCCATTCCTCATTACCGCCTCAGCACACATCATTCCTTTCCTTGATCACTGCCATCATTGCCAACTCATCTCACTGGTCCCCAGAAATCTCCCTCCCCCATGTCCACCTGAGCTAACCTAAACCACACATCCTGGGCTACATGCCCCAACCTGTAGACCTCTGCTGGTTTCCTGCCATCAGTCTATAAGATAATGTCCAGACTCCTCCCATGGCGTTGAAATACCTCTCAGTCTGGCTGCAATCACCATTCCAGCCTTGCCTCTCACCAGTCTCCATGTCTATTCACCCTAAACTAGAGCCACACAGGACAACCGTATGGCATTGCCTCACCCTGCTGCCTGGAAAGCCTCCTCTGCCTCCTCTGTCGTCTGGCAGACTGTTCCACTGGACACTCCCAGTTATCTTGACTCCTGGCATTCCTGTCATTTTGTAGAATTTTCCTCCAGGGATGGTAGGCTTGGTTACATGAGTAGCTTGGCCAATGGGACACTGGCAAGAAGAGTACAAGCAGAAACTTGATAAGTGCTGGCACAGTAGAGTCCTCTGGAAATCCTTCCTGGAGCCCTGAGCCACCATACAGAGATGTCCAGCTGCTCTGTGGGGAGACTACAAAGGAAACTACAGGAGAAGCCACACAGAAAGAAGAGGCTTAGGCTTACATGAAGAGCAAGGGGGCTCCAGCCATGCCAGTGTCCCAGTGGAGCCTCTAGAAATCCCATTTCCACCTATGATCCGCATGCATCTGCAGAGACTCCAAGTGAGACCGGCAGAAGAACCGCCTGGCTGAATTCAACCAAACCAGAGAATACAGGAGAAAAATGAAAAAGTTGTTTTAAGACACTAAGTTTTGGAGTGCTAAGTTATACAGCAATGGACAACTGAAATAGTTATCACTCAATTCAGTTCAAAATTCAAGGGGCCTTTGAAACTCTAGCATGAATATTCCATGCAGCTTGGCATAATAAAGAACTAGGCAAAAGGAGAACATCGGTCACCTCTTACAGGAGGTTGCAGCCTACTTGGACACTCTCACTCAAGCAGCCTTTCAAAAGCATTGTTTTGAGCACCTGCTATAAGATGCTGTGAAAAATCTCTTACCTCCATTCCCTTTGGGTTCCTTCCCCTTCACCAGTTGTTTTCCATTCACACTTAACCTCCAGGGCTGGAGTCAGCTGCTCCTTTCAGACTGAATGCACCCCAAACTCTCCCTGAAGGCCCAATGCTGAAAACTCTCAGGAAAGACAGTGGAACTCTAGGGAGCATCACCTCGATTAGGAGAAATGGCTTGATTCACAGTAGAATCAGTTTTGTTTCTAATAGCGACAGATCCTCTCCTCCAAATCTTTTAGGTCATAAGGAAATGCATTTCTGCTTGATATTTGTAGATTCATTAATTTTTTTCAGGTTACTGAAATGTGGAGTCCAGAAAGACAATCCCATTTCAAACGCTAAGCAGTGATGACATTTCTAACAGAATGCAGCCCCCAGATAGAAGCTCCTGCTTTCCAGAAATCTCTTTGATATCAAAGGGGCACAGCTGAATGGTTGCCCTATGTGTACAAAAAGAAAATGCCCTGTCCTAAGCTCTTCATTACTTATAGGAAGAAACGGACTTCACTAAGCCATGATTGTTAGCTACCCTGAGAAAGACTAAGACCCCCACATCACCCAATGAGTGTGACTCCAAAAAAAAAAAACTCCACTTTACCCTTCTTGATTTAAATGTACTTAACTATGAAAATAATTCTATAATATTGTCTCTAAGACTCTCATGACTCTACTAGCAAGTGCTATTCTAGGTCATGAATCACCCTAGAGGTGGCACAGGTTTATGAGTGGAGTTACAACAACCAGGGGTTCATTTCTAGACACATGTGCGTTCTTGTCCCAGCCCTGCTCCAACTAGCTGTGTAAAACCGGACAAGACTGGGTATCTCGACAGGCCTCATCTGTAAAACAGGGTTAGTGATTGCAATCTTGTTCCACAGAGCATAGAGATGGGAGATGAGAAGGAGAGATCTTCTCAAGAAAGAAAACTTCTGGGCCCTTCTCCCTCACTCCAGTTAATGGGTTCTCTATGGATTGAGCAAATGCTTCCAAGACTATATTTTCTTAAAAAACAGCAACCAATTTTCTCAGTAAGTAAAAGTCATCCAGACCAGTCTCCGTGGCTCACACCTATAATCCCAGCACTTTGGGAGGCCAAGGTGGGTGAATCACTTGAGCTCAGGAGTTCAAGACCCACCTGGCCAACATGGTGAAATACAACCTCTACAAAAAATACAAAGAGTTAGCCAGGTGTTGGGGGTGCACACCTGTGGTCCCAACCACTCAGGAGACTGAGGTGGGAGGATCGCTTGAGCCTGGGAGGCAGAGGTTGCAGTGAACCATGATTGCGCCACTGCACTCAAGCCCAGGAGACTCAAATAAAGAAATAAATAAATGACACCCAGACTGGAAATGAAGTAAAAAACTCTTCTCATTCACAGATAACGTAATTTGTAGATAGAAAATCCTAAGAAATCCATGTAAAAAGCTACAAAAGCTATGAAGCTAATTACAAAAATCAATTGTATTTCTGTATACCAACAGTAAAAAAATAGAAAAATAAAATGAATAAGACAATTCTACTCACATTTAGGAAGAACTCTAAAGAAAGAATCAAAGCATCTAATCCAGTTTCAGTAGTAATTGTTCAAGTATTTTTGCATTCATTTATAAAAAACTTGAACATCAACTTTTTGCAAGCACAGGGCTAAGCACTGTAAGGGAGGCAGACATGGAGGCAGCAATGACCTGTTCTAAGGAGCTGGCAGGGGAAGCAAGACACAGACAAAGCACCAAAGGGAGTAGACAAAAATGTGCAGTAACTGAGCTACAAAGAGCCATGGAAAGTTAGGACATAGCATATCCAGCTGGGTGGATTGGAAAGTTAGGACATGGCACATCCAGTTGAGTTGGTCCAAGCTCAATAAAAAGACTACTTGGAGAAGAAAGTTTATCAGTAAAAAGGTTTTCTGTTGATCTTAACAGGAAGCCCAAAAAGTCTCCAGCAGTAAAAACACCTGCTGGCTCACACATGGAGACGCTGAGAAGTAGCGTGAGCCTCAGGGCTGACTCGACCCAGACTCTTCAACATTTTCCTCTCAATCCTCTGGCTTCTCCCTTTCTCGCCCTTTGTTGGTAAAGTGGCTCACATCCATCTATAAAAGCCAAAGAAACTGCATTCATTCATGATAAAAAAGACAAACCCTCAACAAACTAATAATAGGAGGGAACTTTCTCAACCATATAAAAGGCAATTATGAGAAGCCTTCACTTAATCACAAAAGACTGGATGCTTTCCCCTTAAAATTTGGGACATGGCAAGGATATCTCCCTTCATTATTCCTATTCAACACTGTACTGGAATTTTACCCTGGTGATAAGGCAAGGAAAGTAAATAGAAGACAACCAGATTGGAAAGGAAGAAGTAAACTGTCTTCATTCACAAATAACCTAATTCAAAAATCAGTTGTATTTCTGTATACCAACAATAAAAAATTGAAATCCCATCACTTTGGGAAGCCAAGGTGGGTGAATCCCTTGAACTCAGGAGTTTGAGACTAGCCTGACCAGTGAATAATAAGATAATAATAAGACAACTCTATTTACAGTAGCATCAAAAAGAATAAAAGAGACAAAATTAACAAAAAAAAGTGTAATACTTGTACACTGAAAAAATGCAAAACAGTGGTGAAAGAAATATAAAAGATCTAAATAAATGGAGAGAAATTCTGTTTATATGCAGCATATATGACCCAAAGATATAGTACTATGTTTACAAGCATTATATGTTTATTGCAATACTCCATATTGTCAAAATGGGAACATTCTCAAAATTTATCTATAGATTTAATGCAAATCCTCATGGTGAGAAGCTAGAATTTTTCCCCTAGGATTCACAACAGAAAAGGATGTCTCCTCTCACCAGTACTGGCTAGTGCAATGACACAAAAAATGAAGTTAAAGGTGTTGCACCAGAGAAGGAATAAAACTCTTTGTTCACAGATGACATAATTGTCCATGTAGAAAATGCCAAAGAATCAACAACAACAAAAAAAATCCTAGAACTTAGAAGTAATTACAGCAAGTTTGCATGATATAAGGTTAATATGCAAACGTCAATTGCTTTCCTAAATACCACCAATGAGCAACTGAAGTTTGCAAGTAAAGACATAGCATCATTTACATTAGCCCTCTCAAAAATAAAATAGCTAAGTATAAATATAACAAACTATGTACAAGATCACTATGAGAAAATTATAAAACTCTAATGAAAGAAATCAAAGCTCTAAATACGTGAAGAGATAGTCCATGTACATGGATAGAAAAAAATCCATGTTAAGATGCGAATTCTTCCCAACTTAATTTGTAGATAACAGTGCAAGCTCAATAAAAATCCCAACAAGTCGTCTGTGGATATTGACAAACTGATTTAAAATTTTATGTGAGAAGACAAAAGGTCAAAAGTAACGAACCTAAGACTAAAGAAAAGCTATCAGTGGAATAACACCACCTGGCTTTATGACTTACTGTAAAGGAACAGTGTGCTATTGGCAAAATAGTAGATGAATACATCAGCACAACACAGAGAACCTAGAAACAGACCCATTCAAGTAGAATCAACTTATCTTTCACAAAGAAGTAAAGCTGTTTATAACGGACCCTCCACATACAACTTTTTAAAAATGAATCTAGAGGCAGAACTTATAGCCATTTTAAAAATTAACTCCAGGTTATCACTAGACATAGATGTAAAATGGAAAACTATGAAACTTCTAGATAATAACATAGGACAAAATTGAGGTGCCTTTTCGTTTATGAAGATGTTTTAGACACAACACCAAAAACATAATCCAGGAAAGAAAAGTGATGTTAGGCTTTCTGCTCTGTGAAATCCACAGCTAAGAGAATGAAAAGGCAAGCCCCAGACTGGGAGAGAACATATATTAAACACACACATTATAAAGTATTTGTTTGCATGATACACAAAGAACCCTTAAAACTCAACCATAAGAAAACAATCCAATTGAAAAACAGGTCTTAGATCTGAACAGATACCAAAGAAGGTGAACAGATGGCAAACAAGTATACAAAAAAATGCTCGATATCAAATGTTACAGGAAATTGCCAAGTTAAAATAACAATGAGATACTACTACATGTCCATTAGAATGGCCAAAATCCAAAACACTAACAATGCCAAACGCTGGCAAGAATGTAGAGTGCTATGGTTTGGATGTGGTTTGTCACCACCAAAACACATGTTGAAATGTGATCCCCAATGTGGCAGTGTTGGGAAAGGGGACCTAGTGGGAAGTGTTTGGTGAGGGTGAGGCATAAGGGCAGTGCCAGCCAAAGAGCTGTAAAAGTGACATTGAGCAGAGAGAGGTCTCATCAGACTCTTTTCCCTTTGAGCAACTAGAACTTCGCTGATAAACTGATTCCTAATGTCACTTACCTGTCCGATATCCCTGGGAACCCTAATTTCTGCAAGGCCCTGCAAAGTGGCTCCAACTCTCCTCGTCATACCAGCACCTTCTACCCTGGCAGACCATCTCCCTCTCATTCCCACACTTCTCCATCTATACACAGCATAGCACATCCCCCTGGCCCTGCAGATCCCCCCCCTGAGCCATCTCAACAGCGAGATCACCTGATTGGTCCAGTGCATGCTTGCTCAAGCTTTTAGACACCACACACAAGAATTAGTTCAGAATGGATGCCAGCCTACCCAGTGGAGTTACTCATCCCCACCCCCCTGCTCTCCAGGATGAAGTGGCGTCTCATTGTGGTTTTAATTTGCACTCCCCAAATAACCAGTGTGCTACCTCTGTATGCTAACTGCAGGGTGTGCATGTATGGGGATGTGTGTGTGTGCATGTGCACCTGTGTGTTTGTGATTATGGTTAGAGTTGCTTATTATAGACAAGGAGCTTGAGATTCAGAAAATGGATGAAATGAGCCCAAACGGGACTACTTGACATATTTAATCCTTAAAGCATCCTCTTGGCTGTTTTTCACTTCTACTAAGTCGCTGTGTTCTTATTACTAAACTGGGAACTGGCTCTCCTTTCTGTGTTCCTTGGATATAGGATTCTTGGCTCAGTAAACATGGGAGAACCTGGTTGACGTCTATTGCCTGTGAACTTATGAAATGCTCTTTTTATGCTCTTCCCCCTGAAGGAATCCTCCATCCCTCCCACTCGCCCATTTCCACTGGGGCCTTCCCCGCCTGCCTCTGGTTGGCTGAGTGCTCCTGATCGCAGGCTCAGCGCAGTGGAAAAAGGAGAACACCTTCCCGGATGGTTCCTCCATCTTTCCCTGAATCACTGCTGTCACTGAGGCACTTCATTGCTGTCTTTAATAGCTCACAAGTGACTCTTTCTGGAACCAATGGTGGAGCAGCCCATGGTTCAGCCAGTGGGGATGCTGAGGCAGCAGCGTTGGCATGAAATGCTAAAAAGCGGGTGGGACGCTTTGCTTCTGAGATACACTAAGTGCCCACTGGCCTGGGATCTGAGATCTGGGCTTGAGCTGCCCTTGATCTGGGCTGTCGGCTGCCAAGTCTCAATCAGACGGCCTGTAATGCAGTTGGTTCTGGCACAAGTGCTGAGGCAAAAGAAAAAAAGGATTCTCCCAAATAGAAGTGATCTCCTGACCATAATATTTGCAGAGGCCAGGAGTAGCCCACTGCCCTTCACTTATGGTTCTCAGCACAAAATCTCATTGCAATGGCATGCCTTGAATGATGCCTCCAAAAATGTGTTTGGAAGCTGGATTCCACACACTTAGACACTGTCTAACAAATGCAAATTGCCCAAACAAAAGGGACCTGCGGGGCTTTGCAAGGGCATGGCACAGCACACACAGTTACCATTTCAGGGGAGGAAGGCAGGCAGGGCTCTCATTGAAGTGCTCGCTCGTGCCAGCGCCTGCTCTCAGCACTGTTCATTCAGAGAGTGTGTGGGATTACATTTATTAGGAATGTGATTCATTTTTAATTCCACAATCAGAGGGAGGTTCGGGGCAGAGCACGCGGCTTTCTTCCCTGAAGCTCTGGCAGTCCATGTCAGTGCCAGCTTCACCTCCGGGTACCGTTTTCAAGCTTTCATTCAAGGGGCTTGTCAGGAAGAGGAAGTGTTCTGATAAGCTGCAGGGGAGAGGGAACTGCAAGAAACTCCCATGCTTTTGTTAAACAAAGAAAAAAAGAAGGCTGTTTAAACCTACTTAGCTTATTTTAAAGGGTTTCGGTCGAACTACATCTTCTCTGTTTCAGTGGCTGTGACAGCTGTTTGACACGTGTCTCTGAAAATTGCAAGGACATGGAGAAGGTAAGGGAGCAGGAGCCAGACGGAGGTCCAGGCACCAAGGCTGGATTCTGAGGTCAACTGTCCACAACAAGGTCAGCCTTGGGGGACCTTTAAGAGTGATATCTCCAGAGAGCCCCAGAGGAGGTCTGAGGCTAGGAAGGGCAGCATAAAAAAACGGCAGCTCTGTTTCGCCATGTGGCAATGACCCGTGGTATGTCAGGGACACGTCCTAGCCACACAGCACAACGCGCAAGTTGACCAGTCTGTTTGCAAAGGAAGTCACTCTGGAGGGAAGTATCTGCCCAGTGACTGAAGCTTTGCTGTGAAAATTAAGAGCAGGATTCAGGGTCAGAAGATCAGACTTGAGTCGTACATTGGCCTCTGTGTCTGAGATGCTCGCTGAGCTTAGTGCTGTTGGATAATGGAGATGAGGCTGCGGTTTCCTACAGCAACATGTAGGAACTGGGTGAGAAAACACATAGGGAACGGCTTTCTAAACCATAAAGCACTCTACACACCTCAGAGTGAATCGATTCACTCTAACGTACTATGATCAATACTGCTACAGTAACAGGCAGGGACAAGCAAAACACACCAGCCGGAATGCCATGAGATCTCAGGTCCCCATCGAGTTAGCAACACCTTTGCTTTTTTAACAATATGCCTGTTGGTAGACACAGGCAAGTGATCTCATGCACCACCAGTGAAATTATTAATTGCTACAATGTCTCTGAAAATAAAATAACGACAAATGTTTGCAGCAGGACGCTGTACAACTGCTAACATTATATTCAGAAAGAAACTGGATTGACAAAAAGTGCCCGTTGTAACATAAAATTAATCACACATATAATATCTTATACATGTAAATATTTATACCCAAGTGGGCAAACTACAGCCTGTGGGCCAAGTCCATTCTCCTGCCCATGTGTAGAGTTTCATTGGCACCAGCCACACGCATTCACTCACACGGTGCCCGTGGCCGCTTTCCTGCTGTAACAGCAGAGTTCAGGAGTTGCCACAGAGACCTGAAAAGCCTGGAGTATTTATTCTCTGACCCACTAAAAAAAAATAAAAAATAAAAAAATTGAAACCCTTGATCTGTGTCAGCAAAAATCAATAAATAAATAAAGACCGAAAAGTACTCTCAATTGTCAACAGTGGTTTGAGTATGTTGAACCCTGGGCGGCGTGTCTGGTGGAAGAATACTCAGAAAATTCTATATGGTCATTCATCCCTTAATAACAGAGACAACTTCTGAGAAATGCATTGTTAGGTGATTTCTTCGCTGTGCGAACATTATAGAGCATGCTTACACAGACCCAGATGCTATGGCCTTCTACACACCTAGGCCTAAGGGTTGGCTTATTGCTCCTAGGCTACAAACCCGTACAGCACGTTACTAGACTGAATCCTGTAGGCAACGGTAACACGATGGTACACGTCCGCATATCTAACCATATCTAAACATAGAAAAGGTTTTGACTGTTCAAAATATGGCATAAAAGTTTTTTTTAATGGGACACCTGTATAGTGCACTTACTACAAATAGAACTTGTAGGCCTGAGGCTGGGCACATTGGCTCATGCCTGTAATCCCAGCACATTGGAAGGCCAAGGTGGGCAGATCACTTGAGGTCAGGAGTTCGAGACCAGCCTGGCCAACATGGTGAACCCTGTCGCTATTAAAAATACAAAAAATTAGCTGTGCATGGTGGCTGGTGCCTGTAATCCCAACTACTCGGGTTAAAGGAGAATCACTTTAACCCAGGAGACAGAGGCTGCAGTGAGCCAACATCGCACCACCGCACCCCAGCCTGGGTGACAGAGTGAGATTCCATCTCAGAAAAAAAGCCAAGAACTTGGAGGTCTGGAAGTTGCTCTGGGGGGTGGGTGAGTGAGTGAGTGGTGAGTGAATGTGAGGGCCTAGGACATGCCTGTGCCTTACTGTATACTGTATAAACACCGTATAATTAGGCCACACTAAATTTATAAAGATGAATTTTCTTTTTTTCGGCAATAAACTAAGTTTAGCTTACTGTAACTTTTTCACTTTATAAACTTTTTAATGTTTTCCTGTAATCACACTTAGCTTAAAACACATGTTGCATAGCTAAACAAAAATATTTCCTTTCTTTATATCCTTATTCTATAAGCTTTTTTCTATGTTCTAATTTGGTTTTTTTTGTTTTTGTTTTTGTTTTTTTGCTTGTTATGCTCTTTTGTTAAACACTAAGACACAGACACACACATTAACCTAGACCTACACAGGGTCAGGATCATCAGTATCCCGGTCTTCCACCCCCATATCTTGTCCCACTGAAAGGTCTTGAGGGGCAGTAACAGGCATGGAGCTGCCATCCCAACACAGGAGACTTTGACAGCAATGCCTTCCTCTGGAACACCTCCTGAAGGACCTGCCTGAGGCTGTTTCGCACTTAACTTTTTTTTTTAATAAGTAGAAGATGTACACTCTAAAATAATAATAAAAAGCATAATACAGTAAATACACAAGCCAGTCACATGGTCGTTTATCATCATTATCAAGTATTATGTACCAGACGTAATTGTGTGCGGTAGACTTTCCAATGACCGGCAGCACAGGAGGTTTGTTTCCACCAGTGTCACCAGACACAAGTCAGGTATTGCACTGGTGTCATGAGGGCCACGCCGGCACCAGGCAATAGGACTTTTCAGCTCATCTCCAGTATCATCCTATGGCGTCACCGTGGTGCGTGCAGTGGGTTGTTGACTGAAGCCTCGTTATGCAGCTCATGGCTGTGTTTCAAGGCCAGGGTCAGGAGAGGGAGAAGCACGGGGCCAAGGTTTTGCTGAGATCCTGACTGTGATGTGGAGAAATGCCTTCGGTGGGGGCTGGTTGGTGAGAAGGTCTGGGAATGTGGTTGCCCTGCAAGGGTCAGGACGGGGCAGTAGGGAAGAAATGGGAGCGGCAAACATGGGATACTCAACACAAAAAACTTTGTTGGGAGGAAAGTCTAAGCACAAGGAATAGATGTGTCAAATCGATGTTTATCTCAGGAGGGAGGAGACCAGTGCCTGCAGGTGTCACCGTGGGAAGGTGGGGCACAGGGCTCTGAGGTGGGGTCCTGCGGCTGCAGTCAGTCAAGAGCCACAGGCCTCACTCTAGGGATGCCACCTCTGGAAAATTAAAAATCTGTTTTCCATGTAACTCTACTTGTGTTCTCTCACTTTTCAGATTTATTTCTGGCAATATCTTCTGCTTCTTTCCTTCCCTTAAAAACATGACTGTTTTAAAATAAATCTTCTACTTCTTGGTCAACAGACCAAATATCATACACTTTGTCAAAATTCAGTCCTTCTAAGATGTTGTGGATAAAACACCCAGACAACTGGCCTGTTCAGAAAAGAAAGCTATTATATAAGAGCGTGCTGTGAATTTTTTTCCGGATGTGAAAATATACACTTTAATTTCACAAGTTAGTAATTAGTATAGCAGGACAAAGTCATAATCTGAAACAATAATCTTTATTACCAAAATCGAGATTAAACACAATTAAAATGAGCAATATTACCAGCCATAATTGCTAATCAATTAGCTGAGAAGCTATATTACTGTAATCTTCCTAGTCCCCAATTTGCCCTTCCTATATCTGCTCAGGGTTTATAAGATGGAGACAAGTTAAAAGGATCCTCTGCTGTGAGCCCTTTCTTAATTATAGCCTCGGCCTCCAGCCGCCTCATCCTCTGCTGTGAGCATTTCCACCCACCAGGTGTGTGGGAACCCGTCCCCTAATTGTGAAGGTCAAAGCCAGGTCCAGCAGGCATTTTCCAGCTGCACGTGGTCATCACACCCATCAGCAAGCCCAAAGGGCAGTGTCTGCTTCCCCAACTGTCCTCAAGTCTTCTGCTCAAAACATCCCCATTCTGAATGCCCAGCCCACGCAGCACACATGCAGCCTCACTTTCAGAAAGGCCAGACCACAGGATGTGGTAGAGCGTGGGAATAACAATTCGTCTTTCATCACTCACAACAAACTGCAGGGAAGGTTGAGCCCTGTGCCCAATTAACTGGGAATCCAAAATGACATATTGAGTTTGTGAACATTATCTTTCTCTGAATGTTAAAATGACATCGGCCAGTCACAGCAAGAAAGTTGTGAAAATCCAATTTCATGGCCTTGCCTTATTTTTTCTAAGTGTGGCTGAAGCTAACTTCTGCAGTCTGAGCCCTGTCCCTGTGCACAGGTTGGGTGGAGCTCTGAGGAGTTAGATGCAGACTTGGTGTCACCCACCTATGACGGCACTGATTGGCCTTGGAGTCTGGGCAGGGCAAAGGCCTCCTTGGGAAGGAAAAGCCCCCACTGCAGAAGCCACAGTAGAGGGCAGGGGCATGGGTGCAGATGGTTTCAGACAGCCCCTCCTCATGAAGAACCCTTGTGGATCTCTGAAAATCAGGCTGCAGCTGGTGAAATACCAGGCACAGAAGTCCCCTGGTCCCCAGATACCTCGTCCACTCCGTTCTCTTCCAGCTCCAATGGAAAATGCACTCACTGGGGGCTCCTTTGCCCCCGCCCTTCTGTCAGCCGCTTTGGGTACAACAGAGCGGTTTCTCCACACCAGGCGGTGGGGGGCGGCCCTTCCCAGTTCCTAACACCTGCAGACAGGGTCAGGCTTGAGGGTCAGTCAGCCTGGAGGAAGATGCCACATATGCCACTGCCCATGTCCAGCTGGACATCGCCTCTCTCCCTATCTCTGCTGGCTGATGCCGTACTGGGCGCACAGCTTGTGGACAAGGTTTGCAGATGAGGGAGCTGCCCACAGGTTCCAGCTGTGTGCACCAAATCCCCCCAGCCCCCAAAAGCATCAGGAGGGCAAACCAGTTGCCAGAGAAGGAAGCTCCCAGAAACCTCTAATTGCCTCTAGCCACATTTTAGAGCCAAACAGATGCACTTGCTATGAAAAACCCCAGGAGGTATAAATGGAAACTGAGGCTCCGGAAAGCAATGGAGCTCACAGGAGGCCACACAGCAGTGGCCTCGCCTGTGGAAAGGCAAGGTCCTCACTTCCCCCTTCTGGGCCAGCCACCCCCGAGTCTCCCAACCATGCTCTGCGTTCCTAGAGGGGCCCTCTGCCTTCTACCTCCCTGGCCACCTCCACCCCACCGCTCCACCATGTGCGCCAAGAACGCAGGACCCTGCTGCCCCTGGTCTGCCACGGTCACAGCGGGTCTCTCTGCAGGCCCACTGCCTCCTGTTTTGCGTGTTGGGGCCCCGGTGTCACCCAACTGTTACCTAACCCCGCCCCACCCAACACAGCAGCTCAGAGCCCACAGTCAGTGCGTTCAGGGAATCCTTCCACCCACGGCCAGGAAAGGGCCTTGGTTTGTGTCCCAGAACAAGTGAAAGAGCTGAACAGGCTGAACCAAACTTCCGTGGATCACATCTTAAGCCTCTGTAATTCTCCCTGGTTGGTAGGGGAAGGACCACATGGTATTCTCATCTAAAATCAAACCAGAAGAATCCCTCTGAGTGTCCTGGGGCAACTTCCTGTAAGGCTAGAGAATAGGACACACCCAACCCCCCAGGAGGCTGGGCAGGGATACAGGGCAAAAGGTGTACGATTACTATGATGGTCTATTCACTCTGAGCACAGAAAGCTTCGGCAAAGCAGCTAACTGGAAGCACAGGGCTTTATCTGTAAAGACATTCCATCGGTATTTAAATGATGCTGGGCTGGAGTTGGAGGCTCAACACTGGTTGCTTAGTATTTCCCATATGGAGAAGGAAGCAGAATAACTGTTTTGAGGGAAAATAAGCACCTGGGGACTTTGAAGTCCCAGAAAGTCTGACAAGACCAAGTAGGAGCAAACACAAAAAGCTGGCTGGACTGTTTCTTTCTCACGGGACCCTCTGCTGCATCTCTGGGGTTTTAGACCGGAGATCAAGATGTCCTCTGGAGGACCTTGGAGAAGAAAGGAATGTGAGACTCATGGAAGGAAGGGCATGACCTTGACCTCAGAAAGTCCTCACTCAACCCCCCGTGACCCCTGAGTCGAAGGCCCTGCCTTTCCCAGATGCCTTTCAAGTGGAGGCTCCCAACAGCATGCTCTTCCTGGAGCCTGGCAGAACCACCCTCTGGCAGGTGCAAGGTACAAGCAAGGAGAGAAGGAGACAGAGGATTGAAAACTTTGCTCATAGATATTCTTCCAGTGCTGTTGAATGTGGCTCCTTTGTTTGTTTCAACAATGGATCTTATCTTTTGCCGAGGGCTGTGTTCAGGACTATTATTACCCTATATAAAAGGCTCGCCGCCTTTCTTCCCACTTGTTCAGCGGCACCAGGGTGGCATAGCAAATTTAATCGAAGAACCAGCTCCTGGGAGAGTCTTCCGAGACGCTCCCCTTCCCCCTAATGCTGTTATCTCCCCTTCCTTGTGTTGAGGAAGCATAAAAATCACAAAAAAGTCATTCTGAGCATATTCTTCCCGATAATTATTGTCAGGCTCGGAGATAAGTGCCCTACGTGATGTAATGTGTGTTAGGCGGACCCCCTGAATGCAAATCCTGCTGCGGTGGCCGCCAGACAATGCTCCCCCACATCGCTGGGGCCTCCGCAGTTTGCCGGAGACAAGAGAGCGCTTTGATTTTTTGTGTTTTGATAAGGCGCAATCTGGGGACCTTTATCTCCACTGTTATATTTAAAGATGACATTCTAGCCCTGCCGTCTTACCTATTGTTTTGACCCTGATTATCTCCAAATGTTGTTGTTTAGTCAAACTCGCCAGCTTAATGAAAGGCCTGCTCCCAATTTAAGGAAAATTATTTAAATGCAGAGTATCCTATACACCGCAGTTTCCAAAAGAACTAGGTGGTTAATCAAAAGTTAATTGTATAATTCTCATGCAGATTAGGGCCTCTTGCAAATGAATCCCAGGTTGTGATTATTAAAAAAAAAAGTGGGGGGGAAGTGTGGAGCAATGCACAGAGGCCCACTGTCTGGTAAACAATCAGGCTCGGTTTAATTTGTGGTAAACAAAGTGATGATACACTAGGGGTCTCCAAAGGAGAAAAAAAGGTGAAAATAAATTAAAGCACAACATACAGATATGATCTTTTTGTTTGAGGCCATATTCCAAAAACATTCGCTAAATGAATAAAAGGCAGCCCATTAATATTTACCGGAAGCCAGGAACTGTACAAAGACCCGCAAGTCCATAATTATACAGCAATTTTAGGAGAGGGCCTGGGCAGCAGATGGCCACTCTCCTCCACCACAGTGACTTCCACTGCTGCCCCCTCCTTGGGGAAAGTGATACAATGCCCACTCACCTCCTTAAGGTCTAGGGCGGCACACCTGACTTCCTTGCTTTGTCTTCCAAGAATGTCAAACACCTGCCCTGCCCTGCCCTGGGGATGGTTGGTTGTGAATAGTCTGCAACCGATCAGTCTGCAGGCTCCTAGAAGAGGTGGGGGTGTTGGCAGGGGGCGAAGGTCTGCTGGAATGTGGAGAAAGAAGGGGCCTGAACAGCTTCCACCTTGGTCCTCATGGAGCATGGAGCCAAGGCCCTGCCTAGCAGCAGTGACCGTGGCCTTGCCTGCATTTCTAGTAGAAGGAACACTGTTCCAAAGGCCTCCACCTCCAGAGAAGGCATGACTCTGATCATCTCTCTGTTGAGTTACTTGGGGTGAGGACAAGTCTCTGGGCAATGGAAAGCATTCGGACCCCACATCCTTCTCCTCAGGTGCTTTCATATAACAAGGATTCCACGACAGAATCCTGGGACACGTTGGAAGCATTTTTGCCAAGCTGAATTGTAGAAATCAGCTGTGGGGCTGCACGTTCTGGAAATTCTCCTGACATGCTGCATTAATGTGTAAGTTTCCTTGCTCCCAGATTCCAGGCTGAACTTTAAAAGACTGAAATAAGTCTTCCCGCCCTCCAACCGATCAACTCTGTGTCTGCTTGGAGGAAATAACTCTGAAAACCGCGACTAGAGAGGAGGGTCACTCTGGCTAGCTATTTCTGTGACCCTCCCAGGAAGGGCTCCTAGTGTGCCCCATCCACCCACCGCCCCGTGGGGCCAATCCCAGAGCCGTCACTTCCAAGGCAGGAACCTGCAATTCCTCTTATTTCCACCACTGGCACAGAAAGGAGGCCAAGATCTAAGCAGTTCCCGGGAAGCCCCACTGGCGCCTCCACAGACGGCACCAGCCTCCTTCTCAGGCAGCGGCTGCACTCCCTTCCCCTTTTGTTGAGCCTGTCTCCTGGGTGCCCTAACTTAAGTCCCACAAACTGGGTGGCTTGAAACAGAAATTCACTGTCTCACAACTTGGGAGCTAGAAGTCCGAAACCAAGGGGTCAGCAGGCCTCGCTCCCTCTGAGGGCTCCAGGAGAGAACCCTTCCTGCCTCTTCCAGATCCTGGTGGCACCGGGAGCTCCTGTCTGGTGGCCACGTGACTGCAGTCTCTTCCTCCACCGTCACACAGCGTTCTCCCTGTGCGTCTCTGTGTCTTTGCAGGGCTCTCTTTTTACCCGCCATTGGGTTAAGGACCCAGGGACCCACTCTACTCCAGTATGACCTCATCTGAACCAAATAAATTTGCAAACAGCCTGTTCAAAACGAGGTCCCGTTCTGAGCTGCCGGCTTAGGACTCGGATATTTCTTTAGAAGGGTGGGCGGGAAGACGCCATTCAGCCCGCAGCAGAGCCGCGGAGCTCTGGCTTGAATGCAGCCTCTGTCATGAGCGGCCTGATTCCATCTCAGGCCCTCCACTGATGGGAGCCACCTCTATCTGCATACAAGTTACAGCCTCAAAGGAACGTCCTCTGGGGCTGAGACAGGACTCCGCCGGCATGGGGGAGTCTGCCGACAAGTGCGGGGCAGAGAGACTAGCTGGGAGGAAATGAAAGCAATTCCTCCAAGATGCTGCCCTCAGGGGAGCGGCCTGGCCACCCTGTCTGATCTGCGGCCGCCACCGACACCTGCTAGCAAGACGCTCTCCCGGGCCCGGGCTGGCTCCGCCCCCTTCTCGGGCCCGCTCCGCCCCCTTCTCGGGCCCGCTCCGCCCCCTTCTCGGGCCCCGCTGGGCCTCCCGCGGCCGCAGACGCGCGCCCTCTGGCGGTCCCGTCTGGACGCACACGGCCTGGTCCGCAGCCCCGGCCGGCCGAACTCCCAGCCCCGCCGCCTGGCGACACAGGTGGCGCCTCTGCCATGGCGGGGAAACCTGCAAACTGACTTTCCGAACCGGCCACCCGTTCCTCCCAGGCAATACCAAACAGCTGGTAATCCGTGCGGAGCAAACCACCCCGTCTTCACAACGGAGCAGCGCCCCGGCTCCTAGACAGGCCTGTGGAAGCGGCCGCGGGATTGTACTCCTCGGGACTTTCGCCGGCGCTCAATCAGGCCACCGCAGCCACCTCATACGTCTTAATGAACCCTCCATTAGAGAGAAACCTTGGAAACGAAATTGTCCAGCAATACGCACTTTCCAACCGGAACACATGGGAGTCTTTAAATATTTACCGCACATAAATAAAGCATGCTGTGTAGCGGGCGCTTCTGAGCACCTGCGCACGCCACGAATCCATGGGCGCGGGGTGTCGATACTGATGCACGAATAATAATATTAAGCACGGAAAGACAGGGCGCCGGGAGAGGTCTAACCGCACGGTCCCCTCGAAAGAAGCGTTTCTCAGAGCTGTTCCTGAGGTGGGCGTGTGTCTCCCTCCTGACCTGACCCGGAGCGGGTGGGGCCGCGGTGGAGAATGGCCCGAGCAGGCGCCGGCGCAGGGCGGTGCGCAGCCAGGGGTGCAGCTCCGCCACCCGCGGGGACACCCGGCAGAGCCTGGCGGCGCCCGGGCTGCGTCCCCTGCCCTGGGCCTCGCCAGGGTTCCGTGCGGGCTGCGCCGAGCTGGAGAAGGAAGGTGCGAATCCGGCGCTTCCCCGAGGCGGCCTGGGCGAGCAGGGGGCGGCTCCTGCGCCTCCGGCCACCGCGCAGCTTCTCCCCCTGCGGGAGCGGCTGCTCCCCGGGGAAGGGCGTGGCCCCCGCGCTGGGCGCCGAGCAGGTGGGCTCCGGGAGCCCCGACTCCCAGGCTGCGCTCCCTGCCAGGCCCAGAGGGTGCGCCCGGGGGAGGCGCCCAGGAGGCCGCGCGGGGCCGGGAAGCCTGAGCTCGGGCCCAGCTACGGACAGGTCCTGCTCCTCCGGCTGGGAGTGTGGGCATCACGCGCGGAGACGCCCGTGAAACAGAGGGGGCGCCGTCCACCGCACCTGGGGGATCGCGGGGGGCGGCTGGAGGGAGGGGGGCCCCGCGGGGAACGCTCAGCGCGGCCGGGACACGGAGAGGCCGCAGGAACTCGCCCTTTCTTCGGCAGTTTAGCCCGCGGAGAAGAGGCACCGCGCCCCCCACCAACGAGGAAACGGGGCGCCGAAGGGCCCCGGGGCGCTCGCGGAGAAGCGCCGGGTCCCGCCGCCCCGGCCGCGCGGCCCACCCTCCGTGGGGACTGCCCGGGACGCGGGCGTGGGGTCCCGTGGGGTCTCGCGGCCGCCCCTGGCCCGCGGCCCCCCTCCCTGTGTGCTTGGGAAGCCGAACCCGGAGGCCTGACCTGCTCCGGTGGGGCCGAGACGCGGACGCCACCCGCTGGCGAGCGGAAGCCTCCGGGTCCCGGGCGCGCTCGCCCCCTGGCGGCCGGCCCTGGAATGGACGCCGCCGCGGCCGGACTCCACTCCCGTCCATCAAACCCACAAGGTCAAATGCAACCTATTGGCTAAAGCCGCCTCTGGTTACCACGGCAACGGGAGACAGGGTTGAACCCGAAGTGTGATTAAGCTGCTCCTTGTTCCATATTAACTTGGGAAGGAAAACAGCTTCATTCCCGCTTGTCCACACTCGCACCTCCGTGCAGGCCGTGTCCCGGCCCTCGGGGCTTCCAAGCCCGGGCTCTCCTCCCACGCGGGCGCTGCCGGCTTCTGCGGGCAGCACGGGACCGAGCCACAGACGCCCAGGCAGCCTGGCATGTGATGGGCTGCTCGGCAAGCAGGGCGCCCACCCCCCTCAATACTCGTGGGCACTTCCCTTTGAGGGAAGGTTCTGGAGCCGGGCTGCGGTTTCAGGCCCAGGACAGCCAGCTGCTCCCCCGGGAGCCCCGGGCCCTATTCCTCAATGCGGAAGGGCGTAGAGCCCGCAGGCCTATGTGAGAATTAAAAGGGATAATCCATGAAAGGCACTTCAAAACTAAATTTAATTTAAAATTTGTACTTAGAATAGTTTTACAGAAAAGTTGCAGGTGGCACAGAGGTTACACTTCCCTTGTTGCGGGCATCTGCCATGAGTGTGCACGCCCCGCACACCAGCGAGCCGATCCTGATGCACTATTATCAACTGAAGCCCTTTGTGTACTCCGATTTTTAATTTTTCCATTTTTACCTAATGTCCTTTTTCTGCTGCAGGATCCCAGATCACATCTGGTGCGCCTGTCTCCCTAGACTCTTTTGGTGGTGGCGGCTTCTCCAACTTTCCTTGTTTTTAGTGGCCTTGGCAGTTTTGAGGAGTACTGGTCAGCTATTTTGTAGAATTAGCTCAATTTGGGTTGGTTTATCTAATGTTTTTAATGAATACACAGGGATTAAGGGGCTTGGGGTTCCATTCACATGATATGATATCAACAGTGCATACTCTCAGCATGACTGCAGCATCCATCACTGCTGACTTTGATTGCCTGGCTGAGATAGGTCAGGTTTCTCTGTGGCAAAGTGACTCTTTTTCCTTCTTTCCAGGCTGTCCTCTTTGGAAGGAAGTCATTCTGCTCAGCCCACACTGACCCAGCTGGGAGTTAGGCAGCACCTCCTGGAGGGCGGAGTGTCTAAGTAGACTATTTAGAATTCTCCTGAGGCAGGGTGTGCATTTCCTCCTCCATTTGTTTATTTAATCAGCCATCTATATCAGCGTGGACTCCTGGGTATTTATTTTATACTTTAAGTCTTAATTCAGTGCATTTTTTATTGGCTTATTCTTAGCGTTGGCCATTGGGAGGGCTTTCAATTCCTTCCTGTGTTCCTTTAACATGCTGTTAGAGTTCTGCTTTTCTAGCACTGACTTCGTTTTTGGCACTACCAGATGCTCCAGGCTCATCTTGTATATTTCCTGCCCCAGTCCCAGACTTGCCCTTTGCCATAAGCAGCTCTGTTTCCCTTCACTGGAAAATGGTATTAGAAACCAAGCTCTGGACACAGAGCTTACTTGTTGCAATTGGGGGCCATTGCTTCAAGAGGGACTTTTAAAAATCTAGCACATAGTAACTGCTCAATAATTGTTATCAATATTATTAGTACATAGCAGACATTGTACCAAGGGCAAGGGATGTAACTGGCATGTGGGATCAGTCCTCACTAGACTCACAGCCCGGGGGCAAAGATGCAATTGTGAAAAATTCTGCTGCACGGTGAGGAGGGCTTTGATGGATGCCCAAGGTGTTAAGGGGCACAATAAAGCAGCATCAGAAATGCCACAAAGGACCATGGATGTAAATTACCCTCCACTGGACTGTTACATGAAAGAAGCAAGCTACACAATAGCATCAATTGTATGACCCTAGCTTTGCCATATAAATGAGAGAGAGAGAAAGAGAGAGAGAGCGCGCGCACATGCATTCCAGGAGGTAACTTTTATTTCTAGTATTGCATAGTGTGTGGAAGTAACTGGTATAGTTGCAGTGATGTTCACTATCCTCCCCTCTGAGTGGTGGTATTATAGGTAAAGTTCTATGCATTCCTTTTTATGCTTATCTAAATTTTCTGAAATAAATTCATGAATGTGTACAACTCCTTTAAAGGAATGTTTGGAAGCTAGAAGAAGGGAGCTGGTTTGCTTTCTAGTCAGAGGTTCCACAGGTCCCTGCTGAGATGCCAGGCAGACCCGTGGGAGGGGCAGGACCCCGTGGGTATTGGTGGCTGGTGTCTTCATTCCTGCAGGCCATGCTGCCCACCGCCTGCCCCAGTGAGTGGTGGGGCTGCTGGTCTTTGGGGACTGACAGCCACACTGGGGGAATACCAAGGTTCAGTGAGGGCTGGAGAGTTTTGTATAAATGTATGGGGTACACGTACAATTGCTGCACGCGTAGATTGCATCGTGATCAAGCCAGAGCTCTTAGGGCAGCCAGCACTCAAATGACATACATGGCACCCATTAAGTAATTTTTTATCTTCCACTCCCTTCGCACCCTCTCACCCTCCGAGTCTCTCTTGTATCTAATTGCTATTTTGTTCACTTCTCTCTGCAGGGCACAGAGTAGGTGCTCAATAAATATCTTTAAAAGAATTTATTTGAGAACCACTAAAATGTTGGTACTTGCAATGTCATAATCAGAAATGTGAATTTTGCTTTTGGGCCAGCAGGACCATGCTCATCAGCTTTCACGTACCATCATCTGAGACAAGTTATCTTTGTGGCTGTCCCACCAGGCCCATTCTTGGAATTCTAGGGGTTCTTTGGCCTCTGGAAACCTGGAGCCAACACCCTGTGATGCCCAAAGGGAGGGTGCCTGCACTTGCTGCCCCTTCCATCCTTCCCTGCCCTCGGGGTTCAGCCCTTGGCCCCAACCACATACTCAGCTTGACTCTGGACTCCAGGTGGCCTGCCCTGAGGACAAAGAAAGTCTTTCAAGTGGCCAGCCCTGGAACTAAGGGTCCACCCTGCTCAGGCCTAGCCAGCAGCCACACCCACCTCACTGGGGAGGACTCAAGCCCCTGCTGGAGCTGCTATCTGTCTCTAGTGACAAACCTGGGGGCAGGGCTAAGGCCAGGAGCCAGCAGTGCTGAGAGTCTAACTGGCGGCATGGCGGAAGGTCCTCTGCAGCAGGGCCCCAAGGGGCAAAGACTGTGAGGTCGGGCAGGGGTTCAGTGCAGAAGTGATCCCACCAGGAATATATGACTCACCAGGGGACATCAATGGGTGACTGACATGGAGACTTTTTGGGAGACAAGCTTGGGAGTGCACCATGCGGTGTTCTGCACAGCTCCGTGGGCACCAAACTTAGGGACGGGAGTAATTTCTGAGCCTCAGGAGGGATGGGGATGAACCCCACTTGACTTGTGGGAGTCAAAGCCTGTGAGATGGGGGTCTGTGGGGCAACTGGCCAGGAGGAGGCCCTGAGCTAACCCACATGGTACCTCACGGCAGCTTTGGGGTACGGTCCTATGCACACTCAGGATGAGTGTTCCCCGTGTGAGACAGCACCACCCAGAGCTAGGTTATTTTGCAGGATCTTTTCACATGAGCAGCAAAAGCATTTCAGACTTGTGATTTTTACTGACCTCGCTATCCACTCACCTTGTTTCTTCAGATCCCATAGAGAATCCTTTAAAATCCCACTATACCCCAGGGACAAAGTGCTCAGCACAGTGCACCACCACACATATTTGCATTGCTCAGAATCCAAGGAACACAAAATAGAGACCGGTTGGCCAGGTTGAACACACAGCATTAGGCTCCTGGCTGTTGTCTGGGAGTCCCGCATCAGAAGGTCCAGATCACCTCCTGCTGGGGACCAACACCCTCCCCACCGCAAATCCCATCACGGGAGCTGAGTATGCCATAATTTATTTCACTTTTGTTAGGTTTGCTTTTTCTGATTGCCAAAAATATTAACTCCCATGTTTGTGGCAGATTGTTATTTTCGCTCTTATTGTTTTAACACTCTTAATTTGGCTTGTTATTTCTGAGGTGTATAAGTTTTAAATTTTTTATAGCTAAATTTATTGACCTTTTTTATTTTTTGAGACAGGGTCTCACTCTGTCACCCAGGCTGGAGTGCAGTGGCATGATCGAGACTCACTGCAACCTCACCCTCCTGGGCTCAAAAGATCCTCCCACCTCAGCCTCCTAAGTAGCTGAGACTACAGGCGTGAACCATCACACCTGGATATTTTTGTATTTTTTGTAGAGACCGGGTTTTTCTATGTTGCCCAGGCTGGTTGCCAATTCCTGAGCTCAAGTAATCTGCCCTCCTTGGCCTCCCAAAGTGCTGGGATTACAGGTGTGAGCCACTGCTCCCAGCCTGACCTTTCCTTTATAATTTCTTTTACTGCCTAGAAAGTCAAATTTCCTATGGGAAAATACAATAAAATTCAATTCACTCATTCGTATAATACACATAAATTAACTCTAGGGGGATTAATATAAACATTTTTAAAACTAAAAACATGTACAAAACAGAAAGATAGGAAAACATTTACATTGCTTGGGGTAAGGAAGGTCCCCTCAAAATAAATAATACTCAAAATAGGTAAAACTTCCTAAGAATAAAATGATAGATTTGGTCACATAAACTTCTAAATGGCAAAAGGCACTCTATCTACCTATATTACCAACAGTGAGCTAAAATCTTTTCACGTAAAGCATCGTTACAAGTAAATAAGGACAAGACAGTCTGGACACAGTGGTTCACACCTGTAATCACAGCACTTCAGGAGGCTGAGGCAAGAGGATAGCTTCAGCCTAGGAGTTCAAGACTAGCTAGACAATATAGTAAGAACTCATCTCTGCAAAAATTAAAAAAATATGTTAGCCAGGCATGGTGGCACATACCTATAGTCCCAATTACAGTGGAGGCTGTGATGAGAGGACTGCTTAAGCCCGGGAGGTGGAGGCTACTGTGAGCCGAGATTGTGAGCCACTACACCCCAGCCTGGGCAACAGAGTGCGACTGTGTCTCAAAAACATATTAAAAATAAATAAATAAGAAATAAGGAACAAAGCCATGTAAATGATATGGACAAGCTACTCACAGAAGGAATTTAACTGGTTTAAAATGTCCAGCCATACAAGTTAATTAGGCAAAATGCAATTAAAACAAAAATGTATTGTCATTTTACTATCTACCAGTTGGCAAAAATTGAGAATATCTTTTGTTGGTGACAGGATAAAGGAACATGAACATTCATACAGTGTTGAGGGGAATTTGAGTCAATATCACCTTTGTAGAGGAATTTACAATAGCTATTAATATTTTTAATGAATACATCCTTAGACGCAGCAATTACAAAGCTAGAAATGTTTTCTATTTAAATACTTGCACATTGCAAAAAGTATCTAACAGGATGCCCACTGAAGCACTACTTGTAATTGAAAAAACATGGAAATAACCTAAATGTACATTTTGGGGATGGTTTAAATAAGCTATAGTACTATATGCTATAGAATGTTCTGCTTTTAATAAAAAGAATAAAAGATATTCACATACCCTAAAATGGAAAGATATTTATGAAATATTAAGCAGTGGGGAGGGGATGGGGAAAACAAGTTGTAGAATAATATCTATTTTTGTGTTAGAGGATTTTTTTTTAAATGTCTTCTATTTATACCTCATTTATTCTTTCTTGTTAGTTAATGAAAATTGCAAGGGTGTTAATTTACTTTTGCTTTCTGCTTGGGATAAACTGGCATATTTTTTATGCATAAAAGTCTTATTTTAATTATTTTCTTTATTTCCATGTTTAATTATATTTTATTTTCTCTGACAATTTTTATTTAAGAAAGTGGCTTTTAGCCGGGTGCGGTGGCTCAAGCCTGTAATCCCAGCACTTTGGGAGGCCAAGGCAGGTGGATCAAGAGGTCAAGAGATCGAGACCATCCTGGTCAACATGGTGAAACCCCGTCTCTACTAAAACTACAAAACATTAGCTGGGCATGGTGGCACGTGCCTGTAATCCCAGCTACTCAGGAGGCTGAGGCAGGAGAATTGCCTGAACCCAGGAGGCGGAGGTTGCGGTGAGCCGAGATCGCGCCATTGCACTACAGTCTGGGTAACAAGAGCAAAACTCCGTCTCAAAAAAAAAAAAAAAAAAAAAAAAAAAAGTGGCTTTTAATGTTCTGATTAGTATGTGGAAGAGTTTTGTGTTTGTTCAAAGGTGTATCCATAATTTCTAGCTTATTGGATACTAATTAGAGAATGTGGCCTGGTCAGTTTCTACTTCTGGGAGTTTTCTGAGATTTTCTTTGAGTGCTGGTGTATTAGTCTATTTTCACACTGCTATGAAGACATACCTAAGACTGGGTAAGTTATAAAGAAACTAGGTTTAATTAGCTCATGGTTCTGTGGGCTTCATAGGCGTCTGCTTCTGGAGAGGCCTCAAGAAACTTATAATCATGGCAGAAGGCAAAGGGAAAGCAAGCATATATTCACATGGTTGGCAGAAGAGAGAGAAAGAAAGCAAGAAAGAGAAAGAGAGAGAAGTGCTACACACTTTCAGACAACCAGATCTTGTGAGAATTCACTCAGTATCACAAGTACAGTAGGACAGAAATCTGCCCCCATGATCCAATCACCTCCCATCAGGTTTCTCCCCCAATGCTGGAAATTACAATTCAGCATGAGATTTGAGTGGGGACTTAGGGCCAAACCATATCATTCTGCCCCTGGACCCTCCCAAATCTCAAGTTCTTCTCACATTTCAAAACACAATCATGTGATCCCAACAACCACCCAAAATCTTAACTCATTACAGCATTAACTCAAAAGTCCAAGTCCAAAGTGTCATTTGAGACAAGACAAGTGTCCTTGCCTATGATGCTGTAAAATCAAAACAAGTTGGTTACTTCCAAGATACAATGAGGGTACGGGCATTGGGTAAATGCTCCCATTCCAAAAGAGAAATTGGCTCATGGTTCTGTGGGCTGCATAGACTTCTTAAAACAAAGTGACTGCAGGCCCCCATGCAAGTCCAAAACCCAGCAAGGCAATCATTACATCTGATAGCTCCAAAATAAACTTTTGACTCCATGTCTCACATCAAAGTCACACTGAGAGAAAAGGTGGGCTCCCAAGGCCTTGCACAGCTCTACCCCTGTGGCTGTGCAGGGTACAGCACCTGAGGCTGCTTTCACACGCTGGCATTGAAAGCCTGCAGCTTTTCCAGGTGCACAGTGCAAGCTGTCAGCAGATCTCACATTCTGGGGTCTGGAGGATGGTGGTCCTCTTCTCACAACTTCACCAGGCAGTGCTCCAGTGGGAACTACGGGTGGGGGCTCCAACCCCATATTTTCCCTTTGCACTGCCCTAGTGGAGATTCTCCATCAGGGCTCCACCTCTGCAGCAGAATTATGCCTGGACATTCAGGCATTTTCATACATCCTCTGAAGTCTAGCCAGCGGTTCCTGATATAGTTTGGTTGTGTCCCCACCCAAGTGTTATCTTGAATTGTAACTCCCATAATTCCCACGTCATGGGGAGAACTAGGCAGGAGGTGATTGAATTATGGAAGCAGGTTTTTCCCTTACTGTTCTTGTAATAGTGAATGAGTTCTGTGAGACCTGATGGTGTTAAAAAATGGGAGTTTCTCTGCACAAGCTCTCTCTTTGCTTGCTGCCATCCATGTAAGACATGAATTTTTCCTCCTTGCCTTCTGCCATGATTGTGAGGCCTGATGTGCCATGTGGAACCGTAAGTTCACTAAACCTCTTTCCTTTGTAAATTGCCCAGTCTTCAGTATATCATTATCAGCAGTGTGAAAACAGACTAATATAGCTCCCAAGCCTCAATCCTTGACCTCTGCACACTCTCAGGCTTAACACCACATAGAAGCCACCAAGGCTTCTGGCCTGCACCGTCTGGAGTAGCAGCCTGAGCTGTACCTTGGCCCCTCGTAGCCATGGCTGGAGCTGGAGCAACTGGGAAGCAAGACACCGTGGCCCAAGCTGCATAGAGCAGTGGTGTCCTGGGCCTGGCCCACAAAATGATTTTTTCCTCCCAGGCCTCCAGGAGGTCTAGGTGGAAGGGGCTGCCACAAAGGTCTCTGAAGTGCCTTGAAGGCATTTTCCCCATTGTCTTGGCTATTAACATTTGGCCCCTCTCTACTCACACAAATTTCTGCAGCTGGCTTGAATTCCTTTACAGAAAATGAGCTTTTCATTTCTACCACATGGCTGGGCTGCAAAGTTTCCAGACTTTTATGCTCTTCTTCCCTTTAAAATATAACTTCTGATTTCAGACCATCTCTTTGCAAATACATATAAGCATATACTGTTAGAAGCAGCCAGGTCTCACATCTTGAATGCTTTGCTGCTTAGAAATTTTGTCTGCTCAGTACCCTAAATCATCTCTCTCAAGTTCAAAGTTCAACAGATCCCTAGAGCAGGGGCACAATATGGCCAGTCTCTTTGCTAAAGCATATCAAGAGCGACTGTTTCTCCAGTTCCCAAAAATTTCATCATCTCTGAGACCTCAGCCTGGACTTCACTGTTGATATCATTATCAGCATTTTGGCCACAACAATTCTACAAGTCTCTAGAAAGTTCCAAGCTTTCCCTCATCTTCCTGTCTTCTTCTGAGCCCTCCAAACTGTTCCAACCTCTGCCTGTTACCCAATCCCAAAGTCACTTCCACATTTTCAGGTATTTTTATAGCAATGCCCACTTCTCTGGATTCAATTTTCTATATTAGTACTTTTTCACACTGCTATAAATAACTACTCGAGATTGGATAATTTATAAAGAAAAGAGATTTAATCAGCTCATGGTTCTGAGGGCTATCAGGGTTTGGCTTCTGGGGAGGCCTCAGGAAATTTACAATCAGACAGAAGGTGAAGGGGAAGCAGGCACTATTCACATGACTGGCAGGAGAGAGAGAGAAAAGTGCTACACAGTTTTAAACAGCCATATCTCATGAGAACTCACTCACTATCACAAGAACAGCAAGGGGAAAATCCACCCCCATGATCCAGTCACCTCCCACCAGATTCCTCCCCCAACATTGGGGATTACAGTTCAACATGAGATTTGGGTGGAGACACAGAGTCAATCCCTATCAGCTGGCATACATATTGTGTATGTTTGATGAGTTCTTGAAGACATAGTGTACACTCTGTCAGTTGCATCAGCATCCATATCATTACATCCTTATATTTTCTACATCTTCATTCATTTCTTACCTCCTTGTTCTACCACAGACCATAGAATCAACACAGGCATGTTAAGTTCTCCCATAAATGTCATGTTCTGTTCATTTCTCACATTCTACTCTCATGGCAAATGTCTTGAGTCCATTTCATAAAGGTCATAATCTTTCACAAGCATGATAAGCATGAGATTTCTAAATGTTTACCTGCTTCGTATGGGAAATACATGTAAGAGGAAGGCTTTTTCTTTAAAACTTCCTGATACCTTATCCTGCAAAGATGTTTAAATAGCCTAAATTGTTTTGCTTTTGTTTCCTTCTTTCTGGGTAAGGGAACATATGACCTGGCACCCATGAGCCCCACCCATTCTGTCCCCTCGTGTCATCTTTCTCTCTGACTGCATCACAGTGGACTCCTGTAAATGGGAAAGGCAAATGGTTGAGCATAGCCCAGCTCAGTGGCCAGAGCCCCACCAGTGACATTTGGGCCACTCTGCTGAATTCTTCCTGGGACAGCTGCCCAGAGTGTCTGTTGGGATCTCCCAGCAGGCTTGAGATGGATGCAGTTTGCCTTCCTCCTCAGACCATGCAGAACCTGGAAGAATGGTCCACCCACCTGGATGCTTCGAGTTCTCTGCCCAGCTCTGCTACTGTAGACAAAGGTTTTCCCTGGGGGACTGAGCTACCCAGAATGCATTGGGCCTGCCCATCCCCACCACCATCATACCTGCCTGGGCTGAGAAGAGTGTTTGTTGGTAGGAATAACCTGGCAGCAGGTAGAGAAACTTCTAGATCTGAAGCTCTCTGGGGACCATCAGGGAGGGTTCTAGTGCCTTGGTGTTCAGCAGAGGCTCTGCACCTTGAATTTGGGTGCTGATAGCATAGGAGGAAAATATATAGATGCCCATGGATGTATTTCTCAGCCCCTCACCACTGACAACACACCTGGCAAAGATTATCATCAATCCCAGTGACAAAATTGTTAAAGTATGACTACACTTTCTGCAGGTGAAACTGCAGGGAAAGAGGCACTCTTGTACATTGCTGGTGGGAATGGAAATGGTAAAGCCCTTTTGGAAAGGGAATATGGCCACAGCAAACAAAGCTTCATATGGATTTACCTTTTGCTCTAGGAATGCAGCTTCTAGAATCTACCCTAAAGATACAACTCCAACAAAATGAAAATAGAAATACACAAGGTTATTTGCTGCAGCATTAAATTGAAAGTACTGTACTGGGAATGTGCTAATGACCATATGGAAGAGAGTGGTTGAATTAACTATGGTGTATCTACTCAATAGAGTGCTATGCAGGGATAACGAGAAAGAGGAAGGCCCCTGTGAGCTATTAGCGACATTCAGGGCATACTGTCAAGCGAAAAAGAAAGTTCAAAAAAGATTTATGTTGTTATGTGTAAGAAAAGGGAAAATAATAAAACATACCTGTATCCACTTATTTGTGCCAAGAGAAACGGAAAAGATCAACTAGAAGTGAATGAGACTGATACATGCATGGTGGTAGGAAGGCAAGAGGTAGAAATGATGTGAACGGGCATAAGGGAAAGAAAAAAGGACACTTCCCTGAGGATATTTGCATAGTTCCGACTTTTAGAACTATGTTAGTCCACATACTAAAAAAAAAAAAATGCTAATGAACAAGAAAAGGGGACACTCAAAGTGGAATCCAAACAGAAACAAGTGAACCTAAACGTACTTCAAATAAACAACATAAGCACACTGAAGAAAGAGAAAAAGAACTGACTCAAGATGATTTCTGAGCACGGCATTGTATTCACACGTTAGCACTTCATGCTAAAATAAAAAAACTGCTGTAGAAAATAAAGATTGAACTCCAATAAGTCAATTTGTCTTTCATAGTGGTATAGGTTAGCAACTCCAAAACTACTTTATGTACATTTTAGAATTGAGCAGAGAGGTAAATATATAGTGAATATTGAGAGCCAAGTTCTTCACTGCTGACAAGCAAATTTATAAAAGAGGAAAATTCTCACGCCTGTAATCCCAGCACTTTGGGAGGCCGAGGCGGGTGGATCACGAGGTCAAGAGATCGAGACCATCCTGGTCAACATGGTGAAACCCCGTCTCTACTAAAACTACAAAAAATTAGCTGGGCATGGTGGCACGTGTCTGTATTCCCAGCTACTCAGGAGGCTGAGGCAGGAGAATTGCCTGAACCCAGGAGGCGGAGGTTGCGGTGAGCCAAGATCACGCCATTGCACTCCAGCCTGGGTAACAAGAGTGAAACTCCGTCTCAAAAAAAAAGAGGAAAATTAGAATGAACCCCATGATGTTGGATTAAAACTGAAGATATCAGCATGGTTGGATAGACAGACAGACACACACACACACACACACACACACACATTTCCTAGCTCTGTCTGCTGATGAGATAATAGCTGTAATGGGCACACCTTAGGGCCCAGATCTTGGTTTCTAACTACCATTCTCCAATAAAAGGAACCAAGGCTCCTTGGAGAAATGAGTGATTTCCAGGAGGATACAGGAAAAAGCAAAATAAACCTAGAATATCATGTTGTGCCAGAAATTAAGGAATCTTCAAAGAAAGATGAGAGTGTATCAAAAGGACACAGGAGCTGGCATGAAGGAGGTTCCCACAACCGAATCTGGGACACTTTGAACACCAAAATAAATCATGGCGGCAATGGGTTATAGTCCACAGAATGCAGTAAGAATCCATGAGTCCATACAGAAATAGGTACATTTAAAATAATAAAGAGAAAGAATGAAAAGCTCTTTCTTACAGTCAAATCCTAAGTCAATGCAGAAGGAATGATGGTGTTTTTTTAAAAATCTTCATTGGGCAGCTGTCATCCTAATTGTTTTAGGCAAAAAGCATCAATGGGCACTAAAACTAGCAGGTGAGAATTTTATAAGAAAAGGTAATTACGGAGTTTCCAAGAACCACCCCCATGACACTTAATACTTATACAAATAACTAAATGAAAATAACTTTACAATAGAGAACCCTGGCATATACCACCCTAACCAGGTGGAAGTTCACATCACCAGTAAAGAGACAAACAGGGACCAGACACAGTGACTCATGCCTGTAATCCCAGCACTTTGGGAGGTAGAGGAGGGCTGATCACAAGGTCAGGAGTTCAAGACAAGCCTGGCCAACATGGTGAAACCTCATCTCTACTAAAAATACAAAAATTAACTGGGTGAAGTGGCGCACACCTGTAATCCCAGCTACTCAGGAGGCTGAGGCAGGAGAATTGCTTGAACCTAGGATGCAGAGGTTGCAGTGAGCTGAGATCACACTACTGCACTCCAGCCTGGGCAACAGAGTAAGGCTCCATCCCAAAAAAAAAAAAAAAAAAAAGAGTCTGGGGAAGCAGGACAAGTAAACACAGTGTGTGACTCTTAACCAGCTCATGGGGGAAGGGGGAAAAAGAGATTATGGTAAAGGACACTGGTGGGATGCTGGCAGGACAACTGGTGGAATCCAAGCGAGGTCTATAGATTAGATACATTATGGTAGCAGTGCTGACTTCCTTGTTTTGTTCATTGTATCTTGGTTATATAAGAAAGTTCTTGTTTTTCTAAAATACACACTGAAATATGTAGGGAAAGAGACGTCATGTCTGCAGTTTACTCTCAATGGTAACAAGTAAGATGTCACGTAGAACTATAAAGCAAATGTAAATATTAGCATTTGGGGATTTTGAGTAAAGGGAACTTTGTGTTCTCTCTGCAACTTCCCCGTGAATCTGAAATTATTCCAAAAAGAAAGTTGCTTAGACTTCAGGCATCCCCACATGTGAACAAGAGAAAGAACATCATTCAGGCTTGCAAGCTAACCCCCTAAAAATCAACTGGTTCTTCTTATAGGGTCTCTTTAGGAGAGAGAAGTCCTAGGAGCTTCAGTTCACCAAAGGCCCTGTGAAAATGTCTCAGTAGACCATCCCAGAGCTTACAAAGAAGGCCCAGCTGTCCTGCTCTGCAGCACCCACAGCCCTGCACCTCAAGAGACTCATTGGAAATGCAATGGACTTTCTGTACAAGTCTAAAGGGAATGAAAGCGCAGTGCAAGGGAAGCTGTTTACATATTTAAGGGCAGTAATATCATCCTCCTGTTTCTTCACTCGGAATCTTTCCTTCCATCTCCTGAATAGCTTCCCACCCTCAGCACTGCTGACATTTTGGGCCAGGTGATCTTTGCTGTGGGACTGTCCTGTGCATTGTAGGATGTGGCAGCTCCCAGGGCCTTACCACCAGAAGCAAGTAGGGGCAAAATCTGCCCTGGTTGAGACCCACTGCTGTAGAGTCACCAATTCAGCAACGTTGTGATACAAATCCAAACTCATTTCACTCTTGGAAATGTTCCCTAAGTATTCAACCTTCCTGTTGATGTATTAACATTCGTGAAAATCTGAGCCAGTGCCTGCCATTATTTTGAGATGCAATTTTTTGTTTGTTCGGTTTTTTGTTTTTTTTTTGAGATGAAGTTTTGCTGCAATGCCCGGGCTAGAGTGCAATGGCACAATCTCAGTTCACTGCACCCTCCGCCTCCTGGGTTCAAGTGATTCTCCTGCCCCAGCCTCCCAACTAGCTGGGACTACAGGCGTGGGCCACCACACCTGACTGATTTTTGTATTTTTAGTAGAGACTGGGTTTCACATATCGGCCAGGTTGGTCTCAAACTCCTGACCTCAAGTCATCCACCCACCTCAGTCTCCCAAATTGCTGGGATTATAGGCGTGAACCATAGCACCCAGCCTTGTTTTGGTATTTTTTTAACATTTATTGATAACTTAGTAAGTACCGAGCAATGTATGAAGCACTTTACATGCGCTTTCTCTTTTGATTCTCAAATCACATCTGGGAGGCTTAGCATATATTCTCAGCTTTGCCAGAAAACAACCAAAAGTTAGTTATAAGCAATTTCTATACATGCCTACTACACCTACCCACAAGCAGACCCCTGCAAAGTTCCTGGAGGCGTGGCTGGCTCTGAGACGCATCCGCAGCCCTGAGGCCTGAAGTAGCAAAGCCCACACTGCTGCCAAAATGGTACCCGAAGCGCAAGGTGTCCCACACCTAAAACTATGCTCTTCACTGTCGTGAACACAAGTGGTTATCTACCATGCTCCTGTACCATTTTTTGACTTCGTTCAGAAGACAGAAAGCTAGCTAGCGATTGTCATTTGCAAAGATGAAAATAAATTTGCAAGGAATTGTTGTTAGCGTAAAGCAGAGGTTAGCAAACTTTCTCTGTCAAGGCCCAAATAGTAAATATTTTCGGCTTTGCAGCCATAGAATCTTGGTTCCAACAACTTACCTCTGCCACTGCAGTGTGAAAGCAGCCACGAGCATTATGTAAATGCATGAAAATTGCACAATAAGTAGCACATGTCACCAAATAGTGTTCTTTTGGTTTCCTTTTTCCCAACAATGTAAATATTAGTCTTGGCTTGCAGGCAGCACAACAGGCAGCAGGTTAGATCTGGCCCGAGAGCCACAGTTTGCGGAACCTTGGTTTCACAGTAGCGAAAACATGGAATCAGCCTAGGTGATCATCAACAGTGGATTGGATAAAGAAAATGTGCCATGTGGACACCATGGAATACTACACAACCATTAAAAAGAATAAAATAGTGTCATTTGCAGCAACATGGATGCAACTGGAGGCCATTATCTTCAGTGAATTAATGCAGGAATAGAAAACCAAATACCAATGGTCTCACTTATCAGAGGAAGCTAAACACTGAATACACATGAGCACAAAGAGGGGAGCGACAAACACTGGAGACTACTGGAAAGGGAGGGAGAAGGTTGGACGGCCGAGACAGGTGGGTCACGTAAGGTCAGGGGTTACAGACCTGCCCAGCCAACATGGCGAAACCCCATCTCTACTAAAAATACAAAACTTAGCTGGTCGTGGTGGCACATGCCACATGCCTGTAATCCCAGCTACTCAGGAGATGGGGACAGGAGAATCGCTTGAACCTGGCAGAGGTTGTAGTGAGCCAAAACCGTGCACTCCAGCCTGGGCAACAGAGTAAGACTCCATCTCAAAAAAAAAAAAAAAAAAAAAAAAAAAAAAACTGGAAGAGGAGCATAGGCTGAAAATCTATCAGGTCCTATGCTCACTACCTGGGTGATGGGGCCCATATGCCAAACCTCAGCATAATGCAATATGCCCTGTAAAAAACCTGCATCAACCTCCTGGATCCAAAATTTAAAAAATAAAATAAAGTAAGAAACGTGTTAATCCCAACGAAGCTGGGAGGGACCCTGGACATCAGCTCAAATTAAGGATAAAGAAGCAGAAATCGGAATCAGAAAGAAATGAACAAAGGACCCTATTCCCATCACCCAAGAGGCTTGCAAACAAAACACTTCATATATTTGGAACGTGAAAATCAGAAAGCACTTGGGTCAGCATGCCTTAACACTGCCCCATAACTGCTGTCCACACAAATGTGTTTCGTCTTAGCGCAGGCTGATCTGAACAAGCCACACGCCCTGTCTCTGAGTGTGTTCATCACGAAGGCTGCTCTCTGAGCAGCTGGATTGGGTTTGCCAGCAAAATGCACACAGAAGCCCCTTTCTGACTGAGGGCAGGGCTGGATTCTGGGGAGAGAATTTCACCTCCAATCCCTGCTCTCCAGAGGGGAAGGTGGGTGTTCCAGCTCACAGCAGGCAAGGCTCAGGTAGACACCCACGGCAGTAACAAAATGCAGACGCCAACCCGCTGCCAGCAAGTCATATGGGATGTGACTCGGAACGTGGGCAGACGCACAGTGAGCATTCTGCACCCAGTGTTGTTCCCGCTTAAGTGAGCAGCAGTCAGAATCTTCTAAAGGTGCCAAGGAGTACAGGGAGGGAATACAGTGTTTGAACCTGCTATGACAATGGAGCTGTTTTTAAAAACAAGAGAAAATTCCTGCAATGTAGAATCCCTAGATACAATGCAGCCGCTTTTTGTCCAGAATGGAAACAACTGGAAAGAGGAAATGCTCATGTTTTCCTTCTGTAGGTACTGCTGCCGTGTGAGATGCTTCCAACACTGAGAAGCACTATAACAATCCGAGTAGTCTGTAACAATAACTTATCAAAAAACTCCAACCAGTATGGGCCTTGAAAGGCCATGAGAAGTACGTGGCTATGTTATCTCACTCAGTCCTCAGCTCTGTGAGACCAATGCTTCATAAGCCCCATTTTTGCAGATAGGAGCCCCCGAGTTAGAAGTCAACTCACACGAGATCCCATAGCCTGAGGTTGAGCCAGAATTCACACATGGGCTGCCAGGCTCAGAGCCTCTGTCCTCAATCCGTGTTCTACCCAGCCTATGGCAGCAGTCACCTGTAACTTACGCTTCATCAGGGATTGGATTGGATTTAGGGGATTGTTGGTGTCAAATACATTTCATTTTCCTGTAACAAATGAAACATAGTCCTAAGTATTTATGATGACCCTCAGCTACCAGGGTATTCCATCAGCTGCAACTGGCCATGAACCGACATTGTGTCCCTTCACACAGCAACATTCATTCAATCTCATGTCTTAGTACTAGAAAAACAGAAAGATGGTCATTGATCCTCAAGGACATCCCATTTAGAAGAAGAAAAGATGGGAAATCACTTCCAATATAGTGTGCTCCTGTGGGACCAGTAATGTCCAGAACAGTAAAAGTACAAAGAAAAACTAACCCAACCCAGAAAGGCATCAAGGAAACCAAGACAGAAGAGGCAAGGCTTACGTGGTTACCGAGGACAACTAACAGTGTGCCAGAATGAGAAGGTGAGAAGGACGCCCCAGGCAGGGGGGCAGCCTGGAAAAAGAATGGCTGCATCTGAAATCCCCCAAAATTTCAGAAGGGGCTACAACATGGTTGTCTATGGAGGCATCGTCCAGATGCAGAGAAAGAGAGAGCCACGTGGAAACACGCAACTTGTCATTTTGGGACTTGAACTTTATCCAGATGCTTCCCAGAAGTCACTGGAAGATTTAAGAAAGGTCTTAGCCAGGTTTGCATTTTGGGTAGGTAGCTCTCTCCACTGACAGGGCAGGGAGAATAGGATGGGAAGAGCTGTAACCAGGTCAGTCATGGTGGCTCACACCTGTAATCCCAGCACTTTGGGAGGCCAAGGCAGGCAGATCACCTGAGCTCAGGAGTTAGAAACCACACTGACCAACATGGTGAAACCTCATCTCTACTAAAAATACAAAAACTAGCTGGGCATGGTGGCACATGCCTGTAGTCCCAGCTACTCAGGAGGCTGAGGCAGGAGAATTGCTTGAACCGGGAGGCAGAGTTTGCAGTGAGCCAGTGCACTCCAGCCAAGGTGACAGAGCAAGTCTCCATCTAAAAAAATAAAACAAAACAAAAACGGCCATAACAAGGCGCGTGGAGAGCTGTAAGAAGCTGTAATCCAGGTGAGAAGCCATGAGGAACTGATTTAAGGCTATTTCATCAGCGGGGATGAAGAGAGATGGACACATTCAAGAAATAATGGTGAGAAATTAACTGCCAGCAACATATTTAATACATGTATCCTAGGTGGAAATTGTGTATAACCTATCTGACCAAAACAAAAAATTGACTCATGGAGCTAAGGACAGATGTGTGACCTCAGCAGAGTCAACCCATTGGCTTGCCAGTGACTTTTTTGAGCATGGCTCAAGGAAGAGCTGGGCTGCTCAGATTCTGTCTTTAGAGACTCAGAGACTTGCAGGTGCTGGAGCTGAAAGGCCATAGAGTGAGCACATGTTAGGTTGGTGGCCAGGTTGGATCATCCACAAGTGGCAGTGAAAACCATGGAGCAGGTGGGTAGAACAGCATCAAGGGAATCACAGGCGGTGAGGCCACGTGGCCTTCAGGAGCTGGAAGAAGAGGGTGACCGCCGGCCGGGCTCCAGGAGGCCCCCAGCGCCTGCTCACAGGAAGCCTGGGTTCCTTCTCTTCCTGCTCGTCTTGACATCACTGCCTCCTCACAGCAAACTCCCATTTTCACCTGTTCTAACCTGAGAGGTTCTGTCTCTTACATCACAAAAGTCTTAATTAGAACAAGTCTTTTAAAAAACAGTCAAAAAAGGAAAACACTCCAGTAGAAAAATGGGCAAAAGACATGAACAAGAGATCCACAAAAGAATACAGCTAGCCGATTCACATATGAAAAAACGTTCATCTTCACTTGTAATTTGGCAAAGATTTGGAAAGTCATCATAGCTGGGAAAATGTCATTCATTCGTCACGGAAATGTGATTTAACATCTTTTTCTAAAGAGCAATTTGGCAACATGTAATAAAGCCTTAAGACGTTCCTCATCCTTTGACCCATCAAATCCACTTCTGAGAATTTATCCTAAGGAAATACTAAATCAGTTCTAAGTTGATGTTATTTATGAGCCAAATCTGAGCTAAGAAAATACAAAGATTTAAATACTGAAGCTGTTTATTGCAGGGGTCACTTATGGAAGCTACAATTCAGAAGGAACATAAATGTTCACCAATAAGAAATTGGCTAAATTAAGTATAGAATGAATCAATAGGTAGATAGAACTACTAAATACTTAACAATTAAATGATGTTTAAAACATCCATGAACTGAAATTTGACCTTTTTTGGCAAAAGCTATATATATGTGTATGTATGTGTGTGTGTGTGTGTGTGTGTGTGTGTGTATGTATACACACACATACATAAACTATGGCCTATACTTTTGTAAAATAAAACTTAAAAATATATTTATCCAGACTTTGTACATATGTATTACATGTATACACCCACACACCACATATACCATATTAACACTGTATATATATAGAGAGAGAGAATGAGAGAGAGAGAGAGAGAGAGAGAGAGAGAGTCATGACTCACTTAACAGGGCTGTGTTCTGAGAAATGCATTATCGTGCCAACATTGTAGGGTGCATTTACACAAACCTAGATGGTATTTCTATGACACGCTGAGGCTAAATGGCATAGACCAATCCATCCTCAGCTACAAGCCTGTGTGGCACGACTGTGCTGAATACTCCAGGCAGTTGTAAACAATGGTAAGTACTTGTGTATCTAAACACAGAAAAGATACGGTAAAAATATGCTGTTATAGGCTGGGCACAGTAGCTCACGCCTGTAATCCCGACACTTTGGGAGGCCGAGGCAGGCAGATCACTTGAGGTCATGGGAGGCAGGCAGATCACTTGAGGTCATGGGTTAGAGATCAGCCTGGCCAACATAGTGAAACCCCATCTCTACTAAAAATACAAAGATTTCCTGGGCATGGTGACACACTCCTGTAGTCCCAACTACTCGGGAGGTTGAGGCAGGAGAATTGCTTGAACCAGGGAGGTGGAGGTTGCAGTGAGTCGAGATCACACCACTGTGCTCCAGCCTGGGAGGCAGGGCGAGACTCCATCTCAAAAAAAAAAAAAAATGCTATTATGGGACCACTGCCATATATGTGGTCTGCACAGGACCTTACTCACATGTTTGTGGTGATCCTGACCTTGTGCAGGCCTAGGCTCATGTGCATACCTGTGTCTTCATTTTTAACAAAAAAGTATAAAAGTAAAAAAAAAAATAGAAAATAGAGAAAAGCTTATAGAATAAAGATATAAAGAAAGGAACATTGTACAGCTGGGCCAAGTGTTTGTGTTTTCAGCTAAGTGTTATTAAAAGAATCAAAAAGTTTAGAAAACTAAAAAGTTTATAAGGTCAAAAAGTTATCATGCCAGACGCGGTGGCTCATGCCTGTAATCCCAGCACTTTGGGAGGCCTAGGCAGGTGGATCATCTGAGGTCAGGAGTTCAAGACTGGGCCTGGCCAACATGGTGAAACCCCATCTCTACTAAAAATACAAAAATTAGCCGGGCATGGTGGTAGACACCTGTAATCTCAGCTACTTGGGAGGCTAAAGTAGGAGAATTGCTGGAACCCAGGAAGTGGAAGTTGTTGTGAGCCAAGATCGTGCCATTGCATTCCAACGCCGGTGACAAGAGTGAGACTCCATCTCAAAAAAAAAAAAAAGAGAGAGAGAAATAAAGTACAAAATCTTCAGTGTGGGCTGAGGAGTCCTCCAGGATCCAACTCCAGGGTACCTCTAAGACCTCATCTGAGTGGACTGGTTAAAGGCATGTCCTCCAGAATCTGAGGACCTCAGTTCAAATCCTGGTTTTGCTGCTCACTCCACTTCCCTGTGCCCAGGTATTTCCATGTGTCCCCACCTGTCTCCTGCAGAGCTCTGGAGGCACTGCCTGGCACACAGCAAGCACTCAGCAGATGTTCCCTGTCACTGTCAGTGTGTGAGCACCTCACATATTGGTTGTTGTGGGGAAAGGAAAAGGGACAACTGGAATGCTTCTGGGCTTTCTGATTATGTCATTAGCGGGAAAGCAGAGCTGTTACCAACAAAATTCCCCAAAGGAAACAGGTTTGAGGAGCTCAGCTTTAGACTTCCTAAAGCTCCTTGGGGACAGCACTGGAGCTCAGGAAGGACATTCAGCTCAGAGACAGTCTCCAGTTGCCAGCGGACCAGTGGTTGTAAAAGCTGTGCAGTGGGCAAGATGGTCCAAGGGAATTAGACGGGTGAACAGAACCTCAGAGAACATCAACATTCAAGAATCTGCTGTTAAAAAAAAAAAAGAACCCCATGAAAGAAGCCAGAGAAACTGGCTTGAAAGCAGGGGACAAAAGGCAAGGCTAGCACCCCAGAAGCAAGAAAAAGGAGAGCACTGAGGGGAAGGGGTAGCTGAAGAGCCAGGCAATTGGGTCTCACCAGTCTATGAGCACGTGTGTCGGCTGTAACAGGCTGGCAGTCACCAGGGCTCACTCTTCCCAATGTCAGAATCCTCATGAGGTGGAAACAAGCACATAAATCCAAGTATGTTTCTTGTCACATATCTGGGATTGTTTGTTGTTTGATTTTTTTGTTGGGGGCAGTGGTTCTTGCTTAAATCTCACGTCTCTTATAAGACTCTTCCCAGCTATCCTTCTAAATAGGCTACTCGTGTTTCCTCCGTCCCTGGCATCCTTGATCCCTTGCTTGGTTCTACCTACCCGTCTTTCTACATCACGTTCACCTTCTAATCTGCTGCACGATTGGTTGATTTCGGTCCTCGTTTCTTTTCTGAGTCTGAGCTAGCTAAAGGAGGGGAGGATGCTTTTTTCGTTTGTTTGCTGATATAGTCCAAGCACATAGAACAAGGTGGTACCTAGTGTATGTACAATAAATTTGTTGACAAAACAGTTTTGATATGATTATAGACCCACAGCCAGGACTCTTAGGAGTTGACTGGGAAGACAGACTATTACCCAAAACTTTTCCCATTTGGAAAAACTCTCTTTAAACGTCTCCAGGACCAGTCTTCCTCCCTTCTCAGCAGTGCTGATGAGAACAAATGCCTCTTTCATTTTCATTTTATGCAGCTGCAGCTGCCTCGCGCCTGCTGCTGGATACACTTGAGCTTGAGGCGTGGACCTCTACAAAGCCCTGGTGGGGAAGAACCCGACAGTCTCCCCAGGCAGCGACCCCCTGTTCAGCTGCCGTAATAAAGGAACAGACCTGAGAGGCAGAACCCATTGGGCTCACTGCCCCCGAAACAGGGCGCAGAGGAGAGGGCTCCTCCCCATCACCCTCAGCTGCACCTCGTCTTCTCTCAACATCAAAAACAGCTCTCCAACAATTTTTGTAATGGAGCAGAAAAACTGTTCTTTATCAAGATAGAGCGAGACAGCCATGTGCTTCTCATAAAACTGATTACAGAGACCAGATGAAAGAAGTCGATGGGGTCAGGCTGAATTTCGCATTCCCTCCGTGTTCTAGGACAGTGAAATGTTTTCCATTATATTCGTTAAAAGTTCACCATCATCTGATAAAAACCTTGAGAAAGGGCATTTGTGTTGCTAAATTAGCCCGAAAAGCGGACAACTTAAACTAAAATAAATCTGACTTAAACATGAGCTCAGGTTACCTGCCTCAGACTTCCAGAAGGGTGGGTGGCTACGGAGCATGTGAAAGGAGCTCATCCAGCCGGTGACAATGGCGCCCAAGGACTAGGAAGCGTGGCAGTTTCTCCACAGTTATAATAATTGGAACACATTGGCCAGGCGTGGTTGCTCATGCCTGGAATCCCAGCACTTTGGGAGGCCAAGGCTGAAGGATCACTTGAGGCCAGGAGTTTAAAGCCAGCTTGGGCAATATAGCCATGCTCCCATCTCTCCAAAAAAAAAAAAAAAGTTTTAACTTTGCCAGCTGCGGTGGTATGCACTTACAGTCCTAGCTATGCTCAGGAGGCTCAGCTGGGAAGATCACTTGAGACCTGTAGTTTGTGGCTGCAGTAAACTCTGATCACACCATTGCATTCTAGCCTGGGTGACAGAGCAAGACCCTGTCATAAAAATAAAATAACATACACACTCATATTTGCTTTTGTACATTTACAATCTGTAAAGGTTTTTCCCAATGACATGAATTATAAGCCCTCTCATAGAAGTTTGAACCTTAACTAGTCATTTTTGCCATTACTAATTAGTCAGTCGTTTATTCATTTAACAAACACAAACTGACGACCAGGCCGCTGCTCATAAAAAGACCCAGTGCCTGCCTTGTGGAACAAGGTCCATTACTGCGGCATAAAAACAAAACAAAAAAGATAATTTAGAAACAAATTTTATTAATTGTTTAAAAAATCATCCAGTACTTCTCTCAGAGATAACAACTATTAACATTTTGGTAAGATTCTTTCCAACATTTTCTGTACATAAGTACAGAAATAAATGGGTGATTACAAAAATTAAATATTCTGCATCATATGGCAGAGCGTGTTTTTCCATAAAATACTATATATTTCATTAAATACTCATCTACAGAAGCAATTTTAATGGCTTCCTGTCTCAAATTCTTTTCCAGCGTTTTCATTCATTGGTCAGTTAAGCAATGTTCCTTTTCAAACTGCTATGGTGCTGGACCCTTCTTTAGTCTCTAAAGAAGCCAGGAAGAAAAGACCTGGGGACACACGGACTTTTCAGGAAAGGCAGGACTACCTCATCTCAATTCAAAAGAAGGAAAAAAGATTAACTCCCCTGTAAAGTGGTAGAGAACATCCCAGAGGTATGATAATGTGTTGGATAAATTTTGCTTGGGGCAGCTGGGGAGGACTTTGACCTACATCTAACTAAGTTGACGGGAATGGACATGTCAACCAGAAAATAAGAAATTCTAGAAGATAGAATATCTATCTTTTCTCCTTTACCCCATCCTGTTTCCAGCAACCCCAAAGAGTTCTATAACCCTAATCCCCATCCCTATATGTGAGCTAACTCTGTCCCCTGGAGCTAAAATGCCTACCACCCTCATCCATAGCTGTCAAGGTCCTCCTGTGTTTCCTGCCCCTGCACTGAGTTGAGAGATTTCTGACCTTTTTTCTATAACGCCCAACAATGATTCAAAGTAACACACATGACTTCCACTCTGAAGAAACAGAGAGACCCAAACAGAACCACATGAGAAGTGTATAGAATGCACTAAAAATAAAGTATTGCAAAAGTTAATGAACCTCCAGAAAGTGGATATGAAGTCACAAAGAACAAGTAAGCCTGGATGTTTCCAGCCAAGACAAACACTCTTTTACCATAACTCCCAGTGTTCATGAAAGGAACCAATTGCAGAAATGTCCCTGAGTCTATAGCAGCTGTTTTCAAAAAACATTTCACCCAACACAAGTAAGACTTATGACCCACTCCCAATAGGAAAGCAACTTGGAAGAACAAGGAGGAAGTAACATTTGAAAGAGTTCCCCAGGAGGTTCCAATATGGTCCCCGACATCTCCCATACGGATTACAGCTCTGTACCATAGATATAATGAGGTGTGCAAATGCGGTTAGTGCTCTAATAAGCCAGATCCACAATCTTCTAATAGCTTAAAGGCTGCAGGAGCACTTTCTGGTACATGCCTATATGCTGAAAGAAAACTCAGGATGTTTTGCTGTCAAATGATCTAGAAGGGAAACAACCCAAATGTTTATGATGGAGAACAGATAAACCAAATGTGGTATATACATCTGATGGAATCCTCTTCAGTCATAAAATGATGGAACTTCTGATACATGAGAAAAGATGGACTGACCTTGAAAACATTATGCTAAGCGAGATGACCCAACACATTCTAGAGGTGCTTAAAATATTCAGAGTGACAGAAACAGAAAGGAGAATGGTGATTTCCAGAGTCTGGGGAGAGATATGGGTAGGTAGTGTTTAATGCATGCAGAGTTTCTGCTTAGGAAGAGGAAAAACTGGTGGTGATGGTTGCACAATAATGTGAATGTACTTAATGACACTAAACTGTACACTTAAAATGGTTAAAATGATAACTTTTATGTTTTGTATATTTTACCATGATAAAAAAAATTCACGGATCCCAAAACAATTAGGAGGGGGAAAATGCATTGTTGAGCATGCCCAAATCTCCAGAGAATGAACAAATCCAGCGCCTGGAGTACCGAGGATGAACGCAGCTCACAAGGATCTATGTGATGCTCCTGGAAGCCTCCGCTAGTCCAAGGAGGCCTCTGCAATGCAAATCATTTGGAAGACTGTAAGGAAAGAGCCCTAATGACTAATTGCTGCTCCAGCTCTTCTTAAAAGCATTGTAGAAATAGAATTTTATGTATAGTTTTTATTTGTTTCTGAGAAATTCTCATAAGCATTGAGTTCCCCTGGGAGCTCTAATGGGTCTGAAATGTTTTCCTACTGAAACACGGTAACACATGATCACCTAGCAATGAGAGGTTCTGAAAAAATAAAGGCAGTTAGTCAAGTTGGTGATCCTGTATGGTATGGAAATCTTTCAAAATTATATTATGTATTTATTCCATAACATAGCAAATAGTCTATAAAATATAACTTTTTCTTCAAGACTCAAGGTCACAATTATGCATAGAAATAGGAATTACTCGTACAGGACATCTGATAAACTCAGCCTTCCTTTAGCCCCTCTCAGCCTTCCTCCAGCCCCTAAGCAAACAAGCACACAGTAGGAGTTTTAAATTTTTAATTGGTGAAGCAAGCAGCCTTCAATGTGCTTTCTTGAAAATGGCTGGGCTTCTTACCACTTACCTTCTTTTCATAAAACTGAAGTAGTGACTCAGAGGGAAATTCATAGCATTAAGTGCTTATATATTAGTCCATTATCTGCTATAAAAATACTACCCGAGACTGGATAACTTATCTAAGAAAAAGAGTTAATTGACTCACAGTTCCACATGGCTGAGGAAGCCTTGGGAAACTTACAATCATGGGCAAAGGCGAAGGGGAAGCAAGGCACACCTTACATGGCAGCAGGTGAGAGAGAGCGTGAAGGAGGAATAAGAAACTGCCAAATACTTACAAAACCATCAGATCTCATGAGAACTCACTCATCATCAAGAGAACAGCACAAGGGATACTGCCCGCATGATCCAGTCACCTCCTACTAGGTATCTCCCTTGACACATGGGGATTACAATTCAAGATGAGATTTGGGTGGGGACACAGTGAAATCATTTCAGCTTATATTAGAAATTTTGAAATGTCTCAGATCAATAATCTCAGCTTTCACCTTAGGAAATTAGAAAAAAAAGAAGAGCAAAATAAATCTAAAGCAAGCATAGGAAGGAAATAATATATATAAGAACAGAAACCGGTGAAACTGAAACAGAACAATAATAGGGAAAGGTCAATGAAGCAAAAGCTGGTTCTTTGAAAAGATCAATGCAATTTATAATCTTCAAGCCAGATTGACAAGAGAAAAGACTCAAATTTTCAATATCAGGAATGAAAATGAAAGTATAATGAGAGGCAGCCCTGCCAGACATTAAATGGTTAATGAAGGAATACCAAGAACGATTCTACTTACATAAATTCAACAGCTTAGATGAAATAAATGAATTATTGAATGCCAATTGCCAAAATTCACCCAAGATGAAATAGATAGCCTGACTAGCCCTATGACATTAAAAAACTTGAATTTATAGCTTAAAACTTTACAAGAAGGAAAACTCCATTACCAGATAGTTTCACTGGTGGCTTCTACCAAACATTATAAAAAAGAAATAACACCAATTCCACATGATCTCTTTCAGAAAATAGAAGAGGGAACACATCTCAGCATATTTTGATGAGGCCATTATTACCCTGATAACTAAACTAGACAAAGACAATACAAGGGAAAAAAAAAAAAACCCTCCAAACTAATGTTCCTCATGACTAGCAATGTAAAACTCCTCAACAAAAGATTATCACATCAAATCCAGCAATATGTCCTTGATTTTGGACTTCCCAGCCCTTAGAACAATGAGAAAATCCATTTCTGTTGTTTAAGCCACCCACTCTGTGGTATTTTGTTATAGTAAGTCAAGAAGACTAACACAACAGGGATACACATTAGAGTGAATGGACCTATTCACAGGCAACATGAATGTCTACAAAGAGAATCCTAATGATTACACACGTACACGTACCAGTTGTATTTCCACATAGTAGCAATGTACAATTGAAAATCAAAATTTTAAAATAAACGTTTAGAATAGCTCCCACCAAAATGAAATATTTAGGAATATATCTAACAAAACATGTACAGAATCTGTACATGAATCTGTACAAAACCTGAAAAATAGAAAATGCTCATGAAAGAAATGAAAGACATAAATAAGTGGAGAGACTTAATATGTTCATGAATTGGGAGAGTCAGCATAGTCAAGACATCAGTTCTCCCCAAAATCATCTCTGAATTTAATACAATTTTAATCAATATTCTAGCAAAATTTTCAAAGATACATAAAAACAAAATCTAGGCCGGGCATAGTGGCTCACGCCTGTAATCCTAGCGCTTTGGGACGCCAAAGTGGGTGGATCACCAGAGGTCAGGAGTTTGAGACCAGCATAGGCAACATGACGAAACCCCGTCTCTACTAAAAATACCAAAAAAAAAAAAAAAAAAAATTAACCAAGCATGGTGGCAGGTGCCTGTAATCCCAGCTACTTGGGAGGCTGAGGCAGGAGAATTACTTGAATCCAGAGGCAGAGATTGCAGTGAGCCAGGATCCTGCCATTGCACTCCAGCCTAGGCAACAAGAGTGAAACTCTGTTAAAAAAAAAATTAAAATATCTGTGGAAAGGCAAAGAAATTAGAGTAGGAAAGCCATGTTGAAAATGGATAAAATCAAAGGAAATGCACTACTCAATTTTAAGATGTATTATACAATGATACTAATCAATATAGTAAGGTATTAATAAAGAGTTAGATCCACTGAACAATATCAAGCCCAAATATAGACCCACATAAAGATGACCAATTGATTTTTGACAAAAGTGTGACAGCAATTCAATGGAGGAAGGATGAGTTTTTCAACAAATCATGTTGAAACACATTATATTGGATAGTCAAAGTCCCCCCAAAAATAGACATCTTCTGAAACGTCACAGTTTATCCAAACAATAACTCAAAATAGAACATAGATCTAAATGTAAAACATAAAACTATGAGACATTTAGGATAAAACATAAGAGAAAATCTTGATAACCTGGGGTTAGACAAAGAGTTCTTAGACATAGTACACACAGCTCAATCCATAATTTTTTTAAAACATTGAAAGATTGGACTTCATCAAAATTTAGAACTTTTAATCTATGAAAGGCACTTTTAAGAGAATGGAAACACAAATTACAGACTGGGAGAAAATATTTACAAGTCACATATCCAACAAGGACTTGGATCATAAATGTATAAAGAAGACACAGCCATCAGAAAAGAGCTTGATTTAAAAATGGGCAGGAACCTTAACAGATACTTCACTAAAAGGCATATGTGAATGGCCAATAAGCATGTGAAAAGATGTTCCGCACCGTTAGCAGACAGGAAAATGCAAATGAAAACCTCCTGAGATATCATTACATGTCTATTAGAATGGCTGAGATTAAAAGCTACTGATAGACTGAATACTGACCAAGATGCAGAGCAACTGCTGCTGGGAATGCAAAATGGCACAGCCACAACGGAAACCAGCTTGGAAGCCTCTTATAAACTAACACGTATACTTAAGGCACACATACGATCCGGCTATTCCACCCCTAGGTACTTGCCCTAGAGAAATAAACATGTATGTTCACACAAAAATCAGTATACAAATGTTAATAACAGGTATATTTATAACCACCAAAAACTGGAAACAACCCAAAAGTTTTTCAACCAATGAATGGATGAAAAACTAAACATAACTTGACAATGAATGACTAGTCAGAAATAAAAAGGAAGAACTGGCTGGTGTACACAGCGTTTAAGATGACTCTCAGAGACACTGTACTGAGGGAAAGAAGCCAGTCTCAAAGATGTTACACACTGCTCGGTTTAACTTACTTGTCATTCTCCAAGACACACAGCTGTAGTGACAAGGAGCCTCGGGGTGAAGGAGAGCAGAGTATGGCTACAAAGGAAGGGCAGACAGAAGAAAGCAGGTTTCTGAGTAATGAGTTTACTCTGAGTCCTGATTTTGGGGGCAGTTACATGAACCTGTCCATGTGTTTAAACTCATAGAATATACACACAAAGTCAATTTTATTGTATGTTTATTTGGAAAGAATTTTAATTGAACTATAACAAGAACTGCTTTCTACAAAACGAATGATAGACTCAACTCAACTGTTGGAACCATCTCCAGCTCAATTGCTTCTCTCCTCAACAAACTCTTCCTTTTCACTATTATTTTCTATGCTCTTTGATATGTATCAGAAATATATATATATAAAATAATAAATAATAAATAATAAATTATATATATATATATATATATATATATATATATATATATGTAGAGAGAGAGTTAGAGAAGGAGAGAAAAAAATCTCTCTCTGTAGCCCAGGCTGGAGTGCAATGATGTGATCGTGGCCCACTGCAACCTCAGCCTCCCGAGTATCTGGGACTACAGGTATATGCCACCAAGCCCAGCTAATTTTTGTATTTTTAGTAAAGACAGGATTTCACCATGTTAGCGAGGATGGTCTCGATCTCCTGACCTCATGATCTACCCGCCTCAGCCTCCCAAAGTGCTGGAATTACAAGCATGAGCCACCATGCCCAGCCTCAAAATATTTTCTTATGTTAGCATCTACAACAATCCAAGACCAATAGTATTTAAAAACCTGATACAACATCAGTCTGGATGCAGTGACTCATGCCTGTAATCCTAGCATTTTGGGAGGTTAAGGCATCTGGATCACTTGAGGTCAGGAGTTCAAGATCAGCCTGGCCAACATGGTGGAACTCCCATCAAAATAAAAACAGCTGAGTGTGGTGGTGCACACCACTAATCCCAGCTACTCAGGAGGCTGAAGCAGGAGAATCACTTGAACCTGGGAAGCGGAGGTTACAGTGAGCTGAAATTGTACCATTGCTCTCCAGCCTGGGTGACAGAGTGAGACTCTGTCTAAAAAAAAAAAACCTGGATACAACATCAATCTCATTAACCCATTTAACATCATATGTAAAAATCCTCATAGCGATCAGCCTTCTAAGTTAACTCTTGTCTGTTTGTAGTTTGCTCAAATGTAAATGTTGCCATTTGCTCATCCCTAGAGATACTGCCAGTACAAACAAGATGTCTATTAAGCAAGTATGGATATAAATAGAACCTCACATATCTGGCTGTTCACATTTCTGATTTTCATTGTTCTGGATACTTGAGGGTTTCAAAATCCAAAAGCCCTATAATTGAAGTCTTGATGTAGGTACTGACATTTATTTAATCCCAGATAAAATTCTCAGAGCTTTATAAAACACACATAATAAATATACTTTATTGTGGTCAGGCGCAGTAGCTCACGCCTATAATCCCAGCACTTTGGGAGGCCAGGGCAGGTGGATCACTTGAGGTCAGGAGTTCGAGACCAGCCTGGCCAACATGGTGAAGCCCTGTCTCTACTAAAAATACAAAAAATTAGCTGGGCATGGTGGCACGCACCTGTAATCCCAGCTACTTGGAAGGCTGCAGCAGGAGAATCGCTTGAATCCGGGAGGTGGAGGTTACAGTGAGCCAAGACCGTGCCACTGCACTCCAGCCTGGGCAACAAGAGGGAGACTCTGTCTCAAAAAAGCAAACAAAACAAAACATAAAAACACTTTATTATGAAGCCATTACTATCAAATGTATATTTTAAAGATCTTTCTTACATCTGTAATCCAAAAGTCAGTGAACTAATAACTGCTTGGATGATACGCATTTCCTGTTTGTTCATACACTAGACATCATCTGGCCTTCAACGCGTAGCAAAAATCCTAGTCGGTGCCTAAAATGGAGTGGCAGACAGTTATTAAACTCCTGCTAAAACTTCCATTTACAGCCACATCTTCTTTTACTCCTTCTTTAAAACTTCAATACGGACGTAACCCAAGGGGCCATTTTTTCTAATTTCACTGTCTGTTGGCAGTCGTCTTCATGAATAGTCTGCACAAGTGTGCATTGTATATTCAAGGGCAATTAAGTTGCTAATACTCAGCTATTTCCAAAGTCGCCTGCTGCAGATGATGATGTATGATGGAGCATCTGATGCCAGAAATGTAACTGGAGAAAGGAGGCTGTGTTTTTGCTTCAATCTCATTAATGAAAGGATCTAGCAGAACTGAAAAAAAGGGTCCGAGTTTTGTACTGACTGCTGTATGTCGAACTCAGTACAGTGAAGTGTTGCGGTGTGAACTGGTTTATGGCGCACGTGGGAAAAAAGAGACCAACATATTTTTTTCCATTTAGTAGCGCCAAATATTCTCCCTCTCTCCCTACAAATTCCTTCTGAAACACTTAAGCAAGATAAGATGCTCTCCCTGCCCCAGATAGAAATGTTTTAGCTCATTAAGCCCGTTCTTCCAGAATACTAATTCCGTGCTTGACTGATGCTTTATTACAGATAAGAGAATAATTCAAAATTAAAAGACGTGAAATGAAGCTCTTCTAAGCTATCACTTAGGCCATTTGAGGGAAAAAATGCTCTTATCCAATCCAATTTTTCAATAATAAAATGGACACAAACATTTGTTCAAAGTTCTGATGGCCTGATTTTACCTCATCTTCTGAATAGCATTTAATGTGTGATGTGAGTAACCACTCCGTTTCCAAAAGCTGCCTTTTCGGGATATGAGGTTTCTTGAGCACCTTTTTCTTTTTAAAAAAAATAATTTTTTATATTATTATACTTTAAGTTCTGGGGCACATGTGCAGATCGTGCAGGTTTGTTACATAGGTATACACGTGCCACGGTGGTTTGCTGCATCCATCACCCCTTCATCTACTTTAGGTATTTCTCCTAATTCTATCCCTGCCCAATCCCCACACCCCCTGCTATTCCTCCCCTAGCCCCCCACCCCCAGGCCCTGGTGTGTGATCTTCTCCTCCCTGTGTCTGTGTTTTCTTATTTTTCAACACCCACTTATGAATGAGAACATGTGGTATTTGGTTTTCTGTTTTTATGTCAGTTTGCTGAGAATAATGGTTTCCAGTTTCATTCATGTCCTTGCAAAGGACATCCTTTTTTATGGCTGCATAGTATTCCATAGTGTATATGTGCCACATTTTCTTTATCCAGTCTATCTTTGACGGGCATTTGGGTTGATAATCCTTTGGGTATATACCAAAGTAATGGGATTGTTGGGTCAAATGCGATTTCTATTTCTAGATCCTTGAGGAATTGCCATGCTGTCTTCCACAATGCTTGAATTAATTTACACTCCCACCAACAGTGTAAAAGCATTCCTATTTCTCCACATCCTCTCCAGCGTCTGTTGTCTCCTGATTTTTTTAATGATCGCCCTTCTGACTGGCGTGAGATGGTATCTCAATGTGGTTTTGATTTGCATATCTCTAATGACCAGTGATGATGAGCTTTTTTTTCATATGTTTGTTAGCTGCATAAATGTCTTCTTTTGAAAAGTGTCTGTTCATATCCTTTGCCCGCTTTTTGATGGGGTTGTTTTTTTCTTGTAAATTTGTTTAAGTTCTCTAAAGATTCTGGATATTAGCCCTTTGTCAGATGGGTAGATTGCAAAAATTTTTTCCCATTCTGTTGGTTACCCATTCACTCTATTGATAGTTTCTTTTGCTGTGCAGAAGCTCTTAAGTTTACTTAGATCCCATTTGTCTATTTTGGCTTTGCTGCCATTGCTCTTAGTGTTTTAGTCATGAAGCCCTTGTCCATGCCTACATCCTGAATGGTATCACTTAGGTTTTCTCCCGGAGTTTTTATGGTGTTAGGCCTCATGTTTAAATCTTTAATCCATCTAGAGTTAATTTTTGTGTAAGGTGTAAGGAAGGGATCCAGTTTCAGCTTTCTGCATATGGCTAGCCAGTTTTCCCAACACCATTTATTAAATAGGGAATCCTTTTTCCATTGCTTGTTTTTGTTAGGTTTGTCAAAGACCACATGGTTTTAGTTGAGTGGCATTCTTTCTGAGGCCTCTGTTTTGTTTCATTGGTCTATGTCTCTGTTTTGGTACCAGTACCATGCTGGTTTAATTACAGTAGCCTTGTAATATAGTTTGAAGTCAGGTAGCATGTTGCCCCCAGCTTTTTTTTTTTTTTTCTTAGGATTGTATTGGCCATGCAGGCTCTTTTTTGGTTCCATAGAAAGTTTAAAGTGGTTTTTTCCAACTCTGTGAAGAAAGTCATTGGTAGCTAGATGGGGATGGCATTGACTCTATTAATTACTTTGGGCAGTATGGCCATTTTCACAACATTGATTCTTCCTAGCCATGAGCATGGAATGTTTTTCCATCTGTTTGTGCCCTCTCTTATTTCCTTGAGCAGTGGTTTGTAGTTTTCCTTGAAGAGGCCCTTACATCCCTTGTTAGTTGTATTCCTAGGTATTTTATTCTCTTTGTAGCAATTGTGAATGGGATTTTGTTCATGATTTGGCTCTCTGTTTGTCTTTTATTGGTATATAGGAATGCTTGTGATTTTTTCACATTGATTTGTATTCTGAGGCTTTGCTGAAGTTGCTTATCAGCTTAAGGAGATTTTGGGCTGAGACAATGGGGTTTTCTAAATATACAATCGTGTCGTCTGCAAACAAGGACAATTTGACGTCCTCTTTTCCTATTCAAATACCTTTTATTTTTTTCTCTTGCCTGATTGCCCTAGCCACAACTTCCAATACTATGTTGAATAGGAGTGGTGAGAGAGGGCATCCTTGTCTTGTGGCAGTTTTCAAAGGGAATGTTTCCAGTTTTTGCCCATTCAGTATGATATTGGCTGTGGGTTTCTCATCAATAGCTCTTATTATTTTGAGATCCGATCCATTGATACCTATTTTATTGAGAGTTTTAGCGTAAACGGCTGTTGAATTTTGTCAAAGGCCTCCGCATCTATTGAGATAATTATGTGGTTTTGAGCACCTTTTTTTTTTTTTGAGACGGAGTTTCGCTCTTGTTACACAGGCTGGAGTGCAATGGTGCGATCTCGGCTCACCACAACCTCTGCCTCCTGGGTTCAGGCAATTCTCCTGCCTCAGCCTCCTGAGTAGCTGGGACTACAGGCACGCGCCACCATGCCCAGCTAATTTTTTTGTATTTTTATTAGAGACGGGGTTTCACCATGTTGACCAGGATGGTCTCGATCTCTTGGCCTCGTGATCCGCCCACCTCAGCCTCCCAAAGTGCTGGGATTACAGGCGTGAGCCACCGCGCCCGGCCCGAGCACCTTTTTCCCTGTTCTAGGCTAAGACGAAGCTGCTTGCTTGCTCTCCAGGGCTCTGGGCCTCCCCCTGCTGGCCAACAAGCACATTGCCCGACTGTGCTGACCTAAAACCAGTGGGCTCTGGTGGTTTGATGATATCTCCTATGAGATCACCCCAACCTTAGCTCTGGCCATATTGTATATTAGAGGATGTCATCAAGTGACGGTGATTCAGGTGCCCCGAGTGATGGTAGCTAAACGGACTGAACATGACAATCAAATGTCACCCAGGGCTGGCAAAAGTGTTAGAACGTGTTTGCCTCCAGTGACCACCCCCTGGCTCCTGAGTGCCTTTGCCACAAAGCTTGTCCCTAAAACATCTGACATCAAATTCCATTTGTGCCACAGACACAACATAGACAAAAGGAGTCCACTTTCAGAGAATGGCCCATTTTAAGCCAGCAATTGAAATGTGGAAGAAAGCATTTTTTTCTATAAAGCCATTTCCAGAATCTTCCCATGCATGGAGCATTCACTCCACCCTCCAGAGCAGCGGAACTGCACTGAGAGGAGTGAACCCGCTGTCTCTCCCGCAAGGCCAGGCTGGTTATGGGGGCGGGTCACAGGAGGCTGTCCCTTGGCCTACAGCAGAAATGCAGGCTGTGGGGCAGATTTCTTTTGTCCTCCAATATTATGCAAATAACCAAATCAAATTAAGTACCTGAGAATTTTTTTTAATTAAGGGTTTTGATTAGATGCAGATCTGTTGTAGGCAGAAGAAATTTTACTCCAAAACCCTAGACACCCTGGCTTTTCTGCAGGTCTTCAATCAGGGCAAATCTCCCAGAATGGCAGGGAGCTCATCTTTTGATTTTCAGGTGGATGGTCACATGGGACAAGGGTAAGAATTGAGCCTGAGAATAACAGAAGGAGAGAGAAAGTGCTATAACTTCTTTGGAAGTCAAACTCAGCTGCTCAGCTCCTCTGACATTTTTTGTGTATGCATCACAAAAGAAAACAGCAAGCTGTAATAGTCCATATTTATCCAAAAGAGATTCACTGAGTCCCATAAACCAGAACTTGGACGTTAGAAGCCCCTATAGCACCAGTCAAGACCAGAAACTAGAGATCGTAAAATTGAAGAATGCTATATTTGGAGACCACTAGACGTGATCCTCTTCATCAGGAAGCATTTTTACTTTCTATTCCACTCAAAGGGGTTTAGTTTCTGCAGAAGGCAGGCAAACGTCATAGGTTCTAATAGCAAATTGCAGGGGAATCATGGTCTTTCACACAGAAGCCAGAATAATTCTTTTCAAACAACAAAAGCCAGCTTTCATCTCACATGTGCCAGCACTGTACCAGGACCTCACCTGTGTCATCTTATTTGACTTTCATGAAACTTTATGAGGCACAAATGGTCCTCTCAAACTCGTTCCCATGCTGCAGATGGAGAAACTGGGGTGTGGAGAGGAAGTGTCTTGAAAAGGATCAGAAAGTAAGAAGTGTGGATCAAACTTAGTGCTAGAATGCTGCCTGGCCCATGATCTGCAATAAATATCTGTGGAATGAGTGAGTGCGTAGGTGAGAGAGATGTGGGAGAGGACGCGACTCAGAACACAGGCTCTGAGCCATCATCTCAGCGACACGGATAAGGCAATGCAAGTGGATAATCCCAAGGTATGACACTGAAACGTAGAAGAAAGAAGATGCAACCTGGATCCTAGCCGGGGGTTTGCTGAGCCAGTCACATGATCTCAGACAAGCCTTTGCTGCCCAGTCCTGTCTTCTTGCAGTAATTGGAACTCTGCTCTGGGCAGTCCTCGCTGGAATGTGGGGTCCTGTGGATTTTGGCCAAGCAAGTCACATGGAGCCACTTGCAGGCATCTGCGTGGAGCTAAGCAAGTGTTACTAAAAACAGCATCTCTGGGAAGTGCCAAGTTAGAACCAAGAAGAACGCCCAGGGTCAAGTCACCATCTGGAAGAAGGCTCAAGCAATCAGGTAGCAAGCTCAGTGCAACCTCAGGGAGCTGAGGAATCAGCTCATCACCTCATCCGGCCCTTCACATCAGCCACAGTAGGGCACTGAATGTAAAAGTGCAGTGTTATTCTCATCCCAGTCAGAAGGGAGATTAATTGACATCATTTCATTGGTTATCTGACTGAAAAATACAGATTCAAATGTAAAAGAAATACAGGTGCTGATGGATATACCAAAATATGTTCTACCTTCTTGATAATCAATTAAAGACAAACTAAAATAATGAGACACCATTTACTTACAGAATTGACAAAGGTTAAAAATACTAATAAAGCCCAGGATGGATTATGGTGTAGGTAAAGGGGGAGGCTTCTATATTGCTGGTGGCAATACAAAATGGCACAGCCTCCTGAGATGGCAATTTGGCAACATATGACTCAAGCCTTAACCATGCCAACACCTTTGAACAAACAAGCGGAAACACACAGTGAAGAGATACTTGAATCAGGTTGTACATTGTAGTATTCTTTATAAAAGTAGACAGTAAATAAATAAATAAATTAACTATTTAGCAATCGTGTAGATAAATAAATACGGTAGAAAGTTCTGTTGTCATTAAGGATGAAAATATAGTTTATTTATTTGTGTGGAGAGACATCTAGGACATTCACTAACCAGACAAAAAATTCAACCCAACACCATAAAAGAGTTACCTACGCAGACATTCAGCCAGGCTGTGAATTACACCATGAACTATTTACCAGTAGTAATTTCTGGGTGATAATATGATGGCTAATATTCACATATTATTAGATAATTTTGATAATCATGTGTTAATTTCCAAACCGTCAAATAATCAAACCAATGAAGTTTAATTTTTTTAAACTACAGTGAGTGAGAGCAGCCATGAGCTGCCTAGAAAATGAACATATGCAGCCTCTAAATTACCAAAAGAATTATTTTTAAAATTAACAAAGGAAATTTGTCATTATGGCAAAAATGGAAACAGGGAAATAAAAATATATAATGAAATGAAACAACAAAGCACAATACAGGGAGACATAAATATAAGCTATTTAGAAACAGAAAGTATAAACTCAGAGGTAGCAGGAATAGCCTATGAGATCACCCCAGCCTTAGCTCTGGCATATTGTATATCAGAGGATGTCATCAAGTGACAGTGACTCAAGCCACGTATGTTGGCAGAGGGCACAGAAGGGAGACCTGGATCCAAGAACTTATGGAAATTCAGAAAAGAAAAAGGGAAAACATTAATTTAGACCCCTAGCTATTACTCTACACTCAAACAAATTCCACAGGAGGTAAAGATATTTTTTAAATCATTACTGGTTTTTCTTTTCTTTTTCAGAGATAGGGTCTCACTCTGTCTATACCAACATGTCTGTCTATACAAAGTTTTTTTTAAAGGTCTTAATATTTTATAGAAAAATGTATCCATCTTTTCCTTTATGATTTCTGTTTTGGGATTATGATTAAAAAGACATTCCCCACTCCAAGATTAGAAAAATACCTATGTTTTCTTTTAATAACCTGAGCCTTTTAGGCCAGGCTTGGTGGCTCACGCCTATAATCTCAGCAGTTTGGGAGGCCAATGCAGGCAGATTGCTTGAGCTCAGGAGTTCGAGACCAGTCTGGTCAATATAGCAAACCCCGTCTCTACAAAAAATACAAAAATTAGCCAGGCATGGTGGTGTGCACCTGTAGTCCCAGCTACTTGGGAGGCTGAGGCTGGAGGATCACTTGAGCCCAGGAGATGGAGGTTACAGTGAGCCGAGATCACACCACTGCACTGTAGTCTGGGTGACAGAGTGAAATACTGTCTCAGAAAAAAAAGAAGAAAAAGTCTACAGGCAGTCACAGGGTTGAAATCAAGGTGCCAGAGGGCTGTGTTCCTCCAGGAGGCTCAAAGGGAGAATCTGTCTCCTTGTCTTTTCCAGCATCCAACAGTTTCCTCATTCCCTGGCCTCGCCTCTGTCTCAAAGCCAGCATCGCACCATCTGTCGACCGCTCTCCCTTCATCATCCACCTTTCAGGAATCCTTGTGATAACGCCGAGCCTGACCAGACGATCCAGGAGAATGTTCCTTTCTCAAGATCCCTAATCACATCTGCAAAGTCCCTTTTCCCATGTAAAGTAGCATACTCATACTTTGGAGGCATTAGGATGCGGACATCTTTTTGGGGGCATTTTTTTGCCTACCACAAGGAATTAAATGAATTAATGCACCAAAATCAGAAGTGCCAAACTCAGAGCTTGGCAAACAACAGCACTCAGAAAGTGAGGGCTAATATTACAAATTATTTGTGATCAAAGAGTATGTGAAATTTGGCTGGGTGTGGCAGCTCATGCCTGTAATCCTAGCACTTTGTGAGGCCGAGGCAGGAGAATCACTTGAGCGCAGGAGTTTGAGACCACCTGGGAAACATAGAGCTCATCTCTATTATAATTTAAAAAAAAAAAAAAAAAAAAAGCTGGGCACAGTGGCTCACACCTGTAGTCCCAGCACTTTAAGAGGCCCAGGCAGGTGGATCACCCAAGGTCAGGAATTCGAGACCAGCTTGGCCAACATGGTGAAACCCCGTCTCTACTAAAAATACAAAAATTAGCCAGGCATAGTGACAGGTACCTGTAATCCCAGCTACTTGAGGGGCTGAGGCAGGAGAATTGCTTAAATCGGGGAGGCAGAGTTTGCATGAGCCAAGATTGCGCTACTGCACTCCAGCCTGGGCAACAAGAGTGAGACTCTTTCTCAATTCAAAAAAAAAAAGGGAAGAAAGAACTGTGTGAAACCTGAGGCTGACGACAATGGAGTAAAGCAGCACTCTTCAACACAGGTGGTGAGGGGCATCCACGGCGGAGCAATCAGCGCAGACACAAGCCTCTGCGCAGGTTCCACATCTATAAACTGAGTCTCAGGAGGTGGACGTGCGGGCCAACCTAGCACGCATGGGCATTCCTTGCAGCCCTGTTTACCAGGCAAAAATGTTCATAAAGGCATCCTAGGATGCCCACATCATGAAATGTAGCACAACAATCCAAAATTATCACATCAGTGTTGAACTCATGACTCAGAAGTCATTTTACAATGTGCTACTCAAAAGATACCAAGAGTGACATCTACGTGGATTCCATTTTTGAAAAACACATCTGTGCGCTACTGCGTGTGTCTGTGTATCTCAGTCCTTTTGTATTGCTATAAGGAGATACCTGAGGCCAGGTAACATGTAAAGAAAAGAGGCTTATTTAGCTTACAGTTCTGCAGGCTGAACAGGAAGCATGGCACTAGTATTTCTCCTGGTGAGAGCTTCAGGCTGTTTTCACTCATGGTGGAAGGAGGAGAGCGAGCTGGTGATCTCATGGGGAGAGAAGAGGTTCGAGAGTGAGGTGGGAACAGAGAGAAATGCCAGACTCTTTTTTATGAACCAGCTTCGGGGCAGCCCTCAGGGGAACTAACAGAGAACTAACTCACTTCCTTCCCTCCAGCACATTAATCTATTCATGAGGAAGCCAAACACCTCCCATTAAGCCCTACCTTCAACAATGGGGATCAAACTTCAACATGAGATTGACGGGGGTCAAATATCCAAACCACAGCACTGTCTGTGTGCAAGTCTGTGTCTGTGGATAAGTAAAGAAGGAGGCACACCCAGTCGCAGCAGTGAGTGCTGCTGGGTGGAAGGGCTCCAGGTGGTCTTGGCTACTGCATACTTCTGAGTGCTTTGAATCTTTTGCACAGACAACAGGTGTCCCTGGTTTGGTGGATGACAGGTTTTCTCTTCTTGGGAACCATCAGCAACATCACAAAGGAAGAAACACCACGGAGCCAAGAGGCCAGTGGCTTCCGGAAGCTTCCTTCCACTTCTCTACAACACACTCTGTGTAGACTATTCCCCTCCCAACCCCACAGTGCAGCTCTTAGGGCAAGATGAGAAAATCAGAAGATAGAGTGAAAATAAAAAGATCAAGACACATTCCAGAAATTATTCCTCTCGGAGGCTGACCACAGTTAACTCCCAACTTCCTGAAAGCAGAGGCCTCAGGACCCCTCACCTGGCACACTGTGTGTGTGTTGTGGGCGGGCCAGACTTCCCAGCTACCTCGTTGGTACTCATACCTAGGATCCCCCACATCCATGAACCCCCTGCTCCCTCCTCGCCTGGCTAGACCCCACTTCATCGTCCAGCTCTCAGTTTAAATATTGCTTCCGTGATCCAACTGACCCATCATGGACTGTCACAGCACCCTGCATGCCTTCCTGTGTTTCCAAGCCAGTGTCCATTGTAGGTTATAAAGTAATAAATCTTCTTTGTTGTAAGCTACTATTTGTAGCAACTTGTAACTTGTTACAGCAGCAATGGGAAACTAATACATTCATGTATGACTCTCTATGTAAATTCCACTTTGATCCCCATTTTATAGAGGAAAACTGAGGTTTGTTTGGAGTAATTAAGTAATGGGAGAAACACTTTGATAATCTCCTGCTCGTAAGGCAAGGGAGCTGGGGTGTTTATACTTCAGCTCCTACAGTCCGGGGTCAAGATGGGCATGTGGGTTCATTTCCAGGTACCATACCTGCTGTGGCCCAAAGGGCTTCCCACAAGCCAAGGAGGGAGGGAAGGGGAGAGGAGGAGAGGGGAGGGAAGGGGAGAGGAGGAGAGGGAGGGAGGGGGAGAGGAGGAGAGGGGAGGGAGGGGGAGGAGGAAGAAAAGGAGAGCCTCAAATACAGACAGGCAGGTACTGGTGGCTGAAAGGTCCAAGGGCTATGAGTGAGGCATTGCTAAATAACAGCTTAAAAATTCATAGTGACACAGGCTGGGCAGAGTGGCTCATGCCTGTAATCCCAGCACTTTGGGACGCTGAAGTGGGAGGATCACCTGAGGTCAGGTGTTTGAGACCAGCCATGGCCAATATGGTGAAACCCTGTCTCTACTAAAAATACAAAATTAGCCAGGCTTGGTGGTGCATGGCTGTAATCCCAGCTACTTGGGAGGCTGAGGCAGGAGAATTGTTTGAACCCTGGAGGCAGAGGTTGCAGTGAGCTGAGATTGCACTGCTGCACTCCAGCCTGGGCAACAAGAGAAAAACCCCATCTAAAAAAAAAATAAAATTGTAGTGACATAGTCATTTGAGTATGTATCTGTTTGATGTCAGCCTGCCTCATTAAACTGTAAAGTCCATGAAGGCAAGAGTTTTACCTAATCTTCTCACGACTGAATCTCCAGTGCCTAGCACAGGGTCTGATGCAGGGTGAGACATTCAACTGTATTTGTTCAATAAATGAACACATGAATCAAAGAATGAATGAATATCCCAGGTAAGCTCGTATCTAAACAATGCATAACACTAATCAGATAATAAGCCAGAATTTCAGGAAAGACTGAATTATTATTCAACTTGATTTCAATTTAGATTATTACCTCGGATTATTTAACCGTTACTCCATAAGACCTCTTAATTCTTGCTTCCCATTAATGGTGTATTTTTGTCCAAAAATACAGGAACTTCAAGTTTCACAATTTGAAATAGATGAAACTGATGAAGTAGGATATTTACCAATGAAGATTCTAAGCAGAGGCTGGAAGACTAGCACGGTCTGCAAGGCAAATCTGACCCATGAGCAAAGAATGAATTTTACATTTTTAAACAGTTGAAGAAAATAGAAAGATGATTTCATCATACATAAAATTATATTAAATTGCAGGTTGGCGCAGTGGCTCACGCCTGTAATCCCAGCACTTTGGGGGGATCACTTGAGGTTAGGAGTTCAAGACCAGCCTGGCCTACATGGTGAAACCCGTCTCTAACAAAAAATCGTCAGGTATCATGGCACGTGCCTATAATCCCAGCTGCTCAGGGGGCTGAGGAAGGAGAATTGCTTGAACCCGGGAAGCAGAGGTTGCAGTGAGCTGAGGTCGCACCACTGCACTCCAGCCTGGGCAATAACACGAGACTCCATCTCAAAAAAAATTACATTAAATTCAAACTTCAGTTGTCCACAGTAAAGTTTGATTGGAACACAGCCATTCCATTCATGCAGTAATTGCACATGGCTGCTTTTGAACGGCAACACAGAGCTAAGTAGGTGCCACAGAAGGTATGGCCCTGAAAAAGCCCAAGTTATATACCCTCTGGTCGTTTATAGCGTTTGTCAGGTAGCCAGGAACACGATGATGGACCTTCCAGGGGCTTGGTCCACCTCAGCTGGAGAAACAACTCTCTGTCTCCTACAGGATCCCAGCCCAGATTCTCATCAAAATCTTCCCAACTGCCCCAGGTGATGCCTCTCTCCTGTGGCCACAGGAATATTGAAGCAATAGAGCCTATTTCTTTTTCTCCTCTCCGCATCATTTCTGCCACTTCAAAAATGTCACTACCCAGGAAGACATGCCCTTCTTTTCAGCCAGATCGTTGCATCAGATTGTCCTGGTTCAATGCATTCTAACCCATGGACAGCACAGAATGCAGAAAATAGCACCAAACACGTGCGACCACACACAGAGCTCTTATGAGATACATTTCCCATGAAGATTGCTTAATCTAATAATTCTCCCTGTTTTAATACCATCAATTTCCCTCCTGACCAGTGCTACCCATCAGGAAGTATCTTCAGGTAATTAACATTTTTACATTTTTAATTATGGAATCTTTCCTGAGCTGGCAGGGTGTCAGAGATGAGAAGCATCAAGCGTCAACGGTGCTGTAATCTAAGGATTGCTGGAGGCCTGGAAATCAGTGAGGGTGTGAATTCTGCCACCTGCTGTGCCAGTACCCTCGTCTAAAACAGAACTGGACGTTGGCACAAAGTAATGGGGCTCAATAGAAACAGCTGTGTTTGGTAGCCAACTCTGCTCTAAAACTTTGATTTGAAAAGCAGAAGTTACTTTCATCAGAAGGTGCCAAGATTCCGTCTTTTAGGAGACAGAGGGAGCCTGCTCCAGCCAGCCTCCACACAGGGCTGGGACACAGTGCAGATTCCCTTCTGATGGCCATTTCGGTTTTCTACCCAAAGCCCCTCTCGCCTTCGTAGTCACACTTTAAATGTTTTCCACCCTCGTCTCTGCTATGTCCATCACAGCCCTCTTTATCCCACGGTCTATTTAAAAAATATATTTAACACCCTGCACATATGAAATCAGAGTTTGGGTTGTTCCCCAGTTCCTAGGCTGCTACAGAAGAAGTGTGTGCCAATAGAAGTGCTGTAGAAATTAGGACCAGAATGGAAAGCAACATGCGCTTATAATTACTTTGTAGATTTGCTCACGTGGTTTGGGAACGATGTTCCTTGATGTGTCTTCATCTCAAGCCTGCCTCAGCTAAGACCATTCACATTTGCCAAGCCCTTTCCTCAGCATCTTGTGGCCGGGTTGACACTGTTCTACCATCAAGGGCAAGTGGAGGGGAATGTGTTCTGAACTCAGAGAGGCTCCAAGGCTTGTCCAAGATCATGTCCCATGGAGGGGGGCCAGGGTTACCCCACACCCTATCTCTCCTTCTCCAAGAACAGACCACACACCCCATATGTTCAGGGGGCCCTTCATCAACAGTCCCTGCTCCTCAGTCTTAATCCCATCCTTCCAATTCCAGCTCAGTCTGTGCCAGAGACACTTCCCTCCCTTCCTTCCCCAACTTTGCTCCCCCTATAGTGTTGGTTCCTCCAGCAGCAGTGGGGATGTCCACTCTCTCTCTGACCCCAACTTCCAAGGCTTAGGGGTTCAATACGTGTAGCCATAGCAACCAGTGCTGCAAAATTTCTGTTTAAGGGAATGGACAATGAATCACAAGGACAGGCCTGTTGAGGGGGAAAAAATGGCTTCTAAAGTCAAGTTCTCATAAAACTGGATCTTCCCACCACTTAATTTCAAAAGTATTCAGGCCACGTGCAGTGGCACACCCATGTAACCCCAAAACTTTGGAGGCCAAGGCAGGAGGCTCACTTGAGGCCAGGAGTTTGAGGCTGCAGGGCTCTGCACTGCACTCCAGCCCAGGCAAAGGAACAAGATCCTATCATCTCTAAAAACGATAGGTATTCTGAGGTCCAGCCTACGTAAGGCTAACAGGTTGGTATACTGGCTTGACAGTTTGGATTAATTTGGCTTTTGCCTGGTCTAAATAATTTTATCTACTTAAGAGTCAAACTTGCCATCTGATGATGCATACATATATAACTACTAGACAAGAGTCATTTGACAGTCATGTGTATTCAGTCCACAACACAAAGAGTGTCTATCTCAGGGTCCTTATGAAATAAAAGCAGAATGCTGGGTGTCCAGTGTGTTCCCCATGAATACACTGAATGAATAAGAGGTCTATCAGGGGATCCATCAGGAATGCTTTCTAAAAGTTTATTCCTAAAGTCCTCATTTTTATGTTTACGGTTGAATTTCTTAGCTTGGGTATCAAGAAATACAACTGATGAAAAAATGTAGGAATCACCAGAAAATCATCAGGATTGCCCAGGGAGAAGCCACGCTGGTGCAGCTCCCAGTGCGAGAGGCAATGTCCTTCCAGGAGATGGCTCTGCAGGTAGAGAACAACGCTCTCCGCTTGTACCAGCCACTGGTATGTTCAATTATATAGTTCTCAAAAATCTAAAAGTCACCCACAACTCACTAAAGTCATGTGACCACCTTCCTCCCAATAAATGTGCTTTTGAGCCCCTCTGGTTAAAAGTGAGAAGAAAACAGTTGTACCCTATCACGCTCTAAACAGAAGCTACAACTTTGTTTGTGACTGGGATTAAATTGCTAGACTAATGGATGGATGTGTCACAGGAAAAGCACCCAAGCAAGCAAATTGTCATCACTTTGTTTCACTGCGGTTATCAGAAAATGTAGCAACACCAGGCATACATTAAGCATTGGAAGAAGCCACAAGTCAGCCCTCTGGTTGCTGTCTGCAGGGTATAAACAGTTAGGCTTGTGTCTCTTTCCACCAGGGAGCTACCTTTTCTTAATCTCAGAAGATTATTGCACTTACAGAAAATTATTAAATCCTCAAGGATCTAGAACCAGAAATTCCATTTGACCTAGCAATCCCATTACTGGGTATACACGCAAAGGAATATAAATCATTCCATTATAAAGATACATGCACACATGTTTATTGCAGCACTATTCACAACAGCAAAGACATGGAACCAACCCAAAGGCTCATCAATGATAGAAGGATAAAGAGAATGTGGTACACATACACCATGGAGTATCACGCAGCCACAAAAAGGAATGAGATCATGCCCTTTGCAGGGACGTGGATGGAGCTGGAAGCCATCATTCTCAGCAAGCTAACACAGGAACAGAAAACCAAACACCACACGTTCTCATAAGTGGGAGTTGAACAATGAAAACACATGGACACAGGGAGGGGAACCACACATACCAGGGCCTGTTGGGTGGGGTGCGGGGGTGAGGGGAGGGAGACTTTCGGGACAAAGAGCCAATGCATGCAGGGCTTAAAACCTATGTGGTGGGTTGATGGGTGCAGCAAACCTCCATGGTACATGTATACCTATGTAACGAACGAAGCTGCACATCCTGCACATGTATCCTGGAACTTAAAGTAAAAACATTGTATATACATATATATATATATAAAATAAATAAGGAAAAAGGTTATTAGAACTACTAATGCAGGCAAGGGGGCGACTTTGCCTTAATTAGTAGATTATAATGGCTACTATTCGTGAAGCGTTCCAAATTTTTAAAAAATTAAAAAAAAAAAATGGCTACTTTACACCATGCCTATGTACGGACTCAAAGAAGAAGAAGAAACAAGTTCCAATGCCATCGACTTGCTTCTCTGCTCCTTTTAAAGTTTTTTTTACCCAATGGCCTAAATTTTTAGCGGAGAAAAATATTTGCAGCGAAGGTAAACAAAGCTATCTGAACAATACCTTCCATCCTGAGAAGTAACATTTAATCTGGTGTTTTAAAAGATGATACTTGCAAATATGGCTAAGCCACGTATTCAGTTCTGTTCAACTACTGGTGTGAAATTTTAATCAAAAAACTGGAGAGCTCATTCAAAAAAGAAATTAGTGAAAAAACTTTGGTCGTCTCTCATCAGTGAAAACTGATTTAGTTATGCAAATTACTGCTATGAATATTAAACCACTGATGAAAGGTTTTTAATGAAGGGATCTTTTGTTTTGGAAATGCAAGGGTATATGCTTTAATTTCTTGCTAATTTACTGTTCTTTGATAATGTTCACATTTTCCCCAAAGTGGCTTTGCTGATGGGTTTAATACTGTGAATAGAAACTACAGACCAACAGTACTGGTTTTGACAAGCTTTCCCCTGTGTAACTATACATCGTGATTTGCATCCCCTTATGCACAATTCTATTAGGGTGAATTTTGTCTACAGGGCTTTCCCTGAAATGAATTCTCATTTTAATGTTAGCCTCCTGCAGTTTTTAATTTTTAATCTGTAATATGAAATTGCAAATTTTACAAACATCATTTGAAAAAGCCACTAGGACAGAACCGAATGCCAAAGTTTACATATTGCCTAATTAGACTGTTATGAGAGGCAGCTTATCAATGTCATGCCAAAGATCATCAAAAAATCCAATTACTAATTTGAAAAACACATATATTTATAGGTTCATTTTGTTTCATTTGCATCCGGTTAGCTCAATAATTGTTTTAAAGTTGTATTAAGGCTAATAATTTGGGTTTCACTGGTAAAGTACCTGCACTGCCAAGGTGGTGCCCTGCCCTGCTGGCCTCTGTGAGTGACAGTGGTGCTGTGGCAAGGCCATGAAGAAGAGACCTCCTGCCATGCAAAGCTCCGGAGAGAAACCTTTTCAAAAGGGAAAGACCTCACAGCCCCTTGCCGAGGACGCCAGGCTCCAGCGGATGAAGCTCCGGGTACTCTGCAGATAATTAACAATAAGTGCCAGGCAGCGAAGGAGTGGGTGCGGGTGCCCATGGGTGGGGGGTCCGGGGGTCCACAGACGGGCGGGCGGAGACCTCCGTCCTGGGGAGCTGGCCTCAATCATTCCAGAAGAACAAAAGCAGCTTCCTTCAAACTTTTTCATCGTGGAAAAGGCCAACAAGCACAAAAGCAAAGAGAACAAGCCCCCTACGGCGCCCACCTCAATATTCAGCAACTCAGGGCGGATCCTGCCTCCTGGGGCCCCACCCCCTCCTTTCCTCTTTCCCACTTTGTGTTGGAGCAAATCTTAGGAAGCCTATCGTTCCAACTGTAGAGATTTGGGAAATATCTTGAAAAAGTCTTTAAAAGACTTTAAACATATAAAAATTTATCATATCTGAAAAATTTAATAAGAATTTCTTAATATTGTTCGATAGCCGGAGTTCAACTTTCCAATTGTTCCATCAATGTCCCAAATGATTGTATCTTTACAGTTTGAGTCAAGATGTAAGTTGACTCACATCGTAAGTTTCACATGGTAATTGGCTGACATGTTAAAGTCTCTTTTAATTTCTAAGTTCCAGCCAACTGTCTCTCTCCCTATCTGTATATCTCTCTCTCCCTATTTCTAGATCTATCTCTATTTCTGTTTCTATCTTTATCCCTTTCTTCATGTATTTATCCGTTAAAGAAGATGATTTGTTTTGCGTTTGAATTTTGCTGGCTATGCCCCTGTGGGGTACTGGACACACTCCTCCGTCCTTTGTATTTCCTGTGATTGGCAGTTGAATCTAGAGCATTTATGAGACTCAGTTTTGTTTTTCTTTTTCTTTTTGGCGAAACTACGTCCTAGGTGGGTATGTCTTTCCACCAAGAGTCATGTAAAAGTAGGAACTTTTAAATTTGCTTATTTCTCATTTCCAAATGAATATTCAATGTAAACATTGCAAATAATTCAAAAGAAGAAAGATGCAGCACCCTTCCAGGTATTTCATTGTCTGTATATGTTGTATTTTTCTTCCTTGTATATTTATTGTCATAAAATAGGATCATGCTATACATTCTTGTCTTAGAAACTGTGTTTTTTCACTTAATAAAACACCATACACACTGCTGCTAAATCATTGAATTCTCCTTCAACTGTTATGAGTGGTCTTTCTAACTCTTCATTTGATTAGGGCAGCTTCTCAAAATATCTGGGGTTTAGGTTGACTTTCCAGACTCAAAATTTTGGACACATTTTAAGGAATAATTCCCTAATTTACTTATTCCACATCCCAGCTTTGAAATTAATAAAAGTAGTCATTCCTTTTGAGTATAAATGATATTTTCTTACAAATGATGAGAAAATAGTGATCTAAAACTGGCATTTTCTGCTCACATAAAATCCGAACACTGACTTAAATGTGGGCAACCAGAGTTTCCTGCCCCCTGAGCCGCAGATGGTGACAGAGCCCTCTCCTGAGATTCCCACAGCCCAAGCCACACAGTAAGATGCTCATTCGCTTTCATTTCTGTTCATTTCCGCTGAAATTTTTTGCACCACCATTTCCCTCCCTAAGGCTGGCCCTCCATGTCCAGTCTCAGAACCCAGGAATCTGAGGTGTCACTACAGGGGAAGATTCTGTGCAGAGACCAGAGGGGGAAAGCCATGGTTTAAGGAAAGATAGAACGGGAAACCCGGTTTGTGGGGTGCCTGTGGTTTGCTTGTGTGTTTTCCATAAGTCAGTTCATTTAATTCTCACAGCTTTCCTGGAAGGCAGGCTTTACCCTTTCACCGATGAGAAAATCAAGACTCGGAAGTTCAGAAATTGGCAAAAGCCCACACAGCCTGTTGCAGAGCCAGGACTCCAACCTGCTCTGCCTCATTGCAAAGCCTGTTTCCACTCTAGCATCTAACCTGAGTCATAAGAAACCTGGATCCTCTGCTAAACAAGCTGATGACCTCAAGCCAACTGGCCCAAGACCCCATCAAGATGCCCTGATAGATCAGGTCCAGTCCAGGAGGTGGGAATAATGGGGATCCACACGTTGTCCTCTCTTTGGGGGACTTTGTAAGTGGCAGACTCAGTGAAAGCTAAAAAAAAATTAGAGCTTAAAGAACAGAAGTGTGGGACACTTTGCTAAGAAATTATCCAGGCCTCCAGGGCTGTCTAATAACAACCTGCAGAGTCCCTGATATCCTCATTTTAGGGATGGAGAACCTGAGGCCCACACAGGCTGAGCAGCTGCCAATGACAGGGGGTCCAGGATCAAACTCACCCTGAGTGCCTGGTTCCCCACCAGCTGCTCCAACCAAGGGCTATCCTTTAGAAAAGACTGTCATTCTTAGGTAACCAGCCCCACACCTGGCTTCTCTGGGAGCCCTCGTGGGTGCCCTTCTCACCCAGCCCGCTCTACATGCAAAACCCAGTTCAACTCTCCGTGACACCAGAAGGGTTTGTGCTGCCTGTGGAGCTGGGAACCTAAGGGGCATCACTTCAGGCTTGGTGCTGAGGTATAGGGGTAGGGGTTGCTCTTGTCCTATGGTGTCAGCGTGGCTCTGTGGGAATAAAAGGCCGACAGTAGTACCCAAAGCAACACCTAGTCCCTATGAGACGACACAGGCCCTGTTAACTCTAACAAGGCACCATTCACTCATGGGTAATATTCCAGCATGCTGGCTGAACAGATGCATTTATCCACATCTATATTCATAATCTGTTCTACATAGAAAAGACCTGGCTGGGCACAGTAGCCATGCCTGTAATCGCAGCATTTTGGGAGGCCGAGGCGAGCAGATCACCCGAGATCAGGAGTTTGAGACCAGCCTAGCCCACATGGCAAACCCCATCTCTACTAAAATACAAAAATTAGCCAGGCATGGTGGTGCACACCAGCCCCAGCTACTCAGGAGGCTGAGGCAGGAGAATCACTTGAACTTGGGAGGCAGAGGTTGCAGTGAGCCGAGATCTCACCACTGCACTCCTACCTGGGCAACAAGAGACTTCATCTCAAGAAAAGGAAAGAAAAGACCAAGAAATACTGAGATATATTTTGTGATTGTAATAGGTTATAATTAAATCTCTGTAAACTCGTTTAGATACCAGCATTCTACCATTTTTCTGAGCTCTTTTTTTTTCTTTTTTTTAAATGAAATCTTGAATTCTGGGGCTCTATCATTCATGGAAGGAGTGAGTGTTGGGGTCAGATGAGTCCATCCTCCAGCAGGGAGGGTGGACCCTGGGATGTACCCAGAGAGCAGGTGGCCCGTGTGAGGTGAGGAGCTGCCAGTTCCCTTTCTCTTTCTCTTCCTGCCTGTTCTTTACGTTTGTATGTTCCTTTCTTCTCCCTCTTTCTGCCCATACTTATTACTTTCTGCTCCTAAATGTTTGGGAGATACCCCCCAAAAGCAGCCTGGCCACAGGTGAGGAAGGATGGTTGACAAGGCCGGAGAGATCGGTGGTAACTGGAGTGTGCTCAGCCCTCAGTGTGGGGCCAAGAACTGAGGACAGTTTCCCGTGTGTATTGGGAGGTGAGGAGAAAAGTGACGCATAAAACATTCTGTTCTCAAAGCCTTAATGGAAAGAAGACAAGTCCTGTAAGCAGAGAAGAGAGGGAGGCAGGAAGTTGTAAGAAGGCTGCAGAATGGTCCAGACTGGTGACTACAGGGGCGAGAGCTGCCAGGGAGACAGCGGGGCTGAGGAGGAGGGACTGGTGCATGGAAGACCGGGAGTGGGGAAAAGGTGACACGTAGCAGTGAGTCCAGAGGACGGCGGTGAGCCCCTCCCATAGGGACCCTCCTGCGTAAAGATGGCCTTGTAGAATCAGAGGCTGCTGGGCCCGGAAGAGACAGTGCCTGGGAGATGGCTGGCATCTCAGCTGGACACAGGGAAGTCCAGGAAGTTATTGACCTGAGGCTGAAGCTGACAAATTAGGAGGACACAAACCCATAGGACCCATGAAGGTCCGAAGGCAAAGGATCCTAGGAATCACCTAGAATACTGGCTTTTGCCAGTACTAGAATCCCCAGGGATCTCAACGATGAAATTAGGCATCCCCATCCCACTCAAAACACATCCAGTTTTTATTCATTTCAATAAAGGGCTTCTGGATAAAGGAAAATGTTTGAGAACCACAATAAGGTTTACAGGCAGGAAATGGAGTCCCAGGGAGGACAGTAGCTACCCAGTGCCACATGGGTCCAATGCCCTCTCCTCTCATGCAACTGGTTTGGAATAATTCAGGAACACACAGTGGGAGCACCCAGCGGTCAGCTGGAAATGCAGGGACCAAGGTCTTGCTCACCTCTTCTGCAAGCAGAGTTTGTGGACCTACTGTGCACCTGCCGCTGCTCAGAGCCAGCAGGGCCAGCTGTGCAAATCCTAAGACAGGGGATCAGCAAAAATCAGTGACTGTGGAAGAGCAAAGAGGAATAAGAAAGAGAAAAGGAATGCGAGAATCAGGAAGAGGGTTTGAGAGAGATTAAGGAGGAAGCGGGGCGTGCAGGAGTGGCTTAACGCACTTGTTCTAGTCTCGAGTCATTTTTCTGTTTCAACTTTCCATGAATTTGCAGACTGTTCCTTTTAGGAGAAAACTGAAAAGGAGAACAATGTTTCGAGCACAGTCAGTCCGGTCAAAGACACCCACTCGCCTTGACTCCTGCTTTGAAGACATGTAGATGCAGCAGGTGGCAAACTCTGGCAGGAGGTCACCTGTCAAACCCACGCGAGGTCACCTGTCAAACCCACGCGAG
>NW_022436953.1:31112686-31155905 GCF_009761245.1 Sapajus apella | reverse complement strand
GGTCACCTGTCAAACCCACGCGAGGTCACCTGTCAAACCCACGCGAGTCCCCCTCAAGCACCCACCCCGCAGGCTGCTCTGTATGGCCCAGGTCAGCTGAGCTTCTCCAGGACCCCAGACACAGAGACCTTCCTTTATGAGCATTCACATTGATTTACTGTTTGGCATTGAAACTAATAACTTTGAGTTTTAATAATGATAGGTTGCTGAGCTCTGAAAAGCCCTGGCCTTTATTTAGCTGCTGTAAAAATGCACCACGGCCCCCCACCAATTGTCTAAGAGCAATTTATGAAATCTCCTTCTGAGTTCACAAAGGAAATCTCTCCTTGGTAGGAGTGTCATGATGATGAGGACTTCTCCAGAACAGTCATTTTAACTTCAGCTGCCTCTCGCCTGAGCACTCCCCATCTAGAATTAATACTGCCTTTGGGTTATAAGAGGTTTCCTGTTGAAAAACAAAGGGCGCTGCCCCTCCTCTGTCTTCTCTGCACTGGGGGCAGCTTTCCTGCCAGAGCCCCTCACCCCCTGAAAATGTTTGCCTGCTCCAAGTTTGTCTCCACCTCCTCCTTGGTCAAGAGCACCGCACAGCTGCTGAGTCGTCCACTATCTGCAGTTTTGCTGAAATGACCGGAGACGCTGACAGATGAGAGCCCCAGCAGCTTGGCAGTCTCACGTCCCCTTACCTCATTTGTCTCTAGCCGCAGCTTCCAAACCAGCGCCATTTCAAGGGACATCGACACAGCCGCCAAGTTCATTGGGGCCGGGGCTGCCACAGTTGGGATTGGGACTGTGTTTGGGAGCCTCATCATTGGTTATGCCAGGAACCCTTCTCTGAAGCAACAGCTCTTCTCCTACGCCATTCTGGGCTTTGCCCTCTCGGAGGCCATGGGGCTCTTTTGCCTGATGGTGGCCTTTCTCATCCGCTTCGCCATGTGAAGAAGCCGTCTCCATATCCCATAGTTCTTTCTCCCATGCATGGTCAGCCCTGTGTGTTCCTTTTCCTATACCTCCCCAGGTACCCTGGGGAACGTGGTTGGCTCAGAGTTTGACAGAGAAAAGACAAATAAATACTGCATTAATAAGAAAAAAGAAAAAAAAGAAAGAAAAGAAAAACGAAGGAGCTTTAACTCGGGGAGAGTGGGCTCCACAGCGCTCAGACAGGCAACTGTGTGCATGACAGCCTCCTCCATCACCACCTGCTTCCCTATTACCCCATCACCTGAGCAACTAGGAGCAAGTGAGGGCTGTGCTGCCCAGCCAGAGAAATGTAAGCTTTCATGAACCAGAGGGAGGAAGCTTCTGAAATGGAATGTCATTTCCATAACATATGACAACCCAGCAGGCATCTCCCTCCGGAATGATTGGTGGTGTCTGCTTCCACGTGTTAAACTTCAAAGCCAGGGCCAATACAGGGCCTGTGATGGGCCACAGACTGGGGCATGGGGCAAGCAGGTAGGAATGGCAGTGCTTCCAAAAGCACCCCTGTGCTCATCTGCCAGCTTCTGATTTCAAAGGGAAGGGAAAGGAGGCAGTTAGGTAACAAGACAAGAGACCCAGGAAGAATGAGGAAGATGACTTAAAGGAAAGTTGAGTCAAAGCTCATCACCACCACACCCCAAATCTCCAGAACCCCTTCTTTAGGCCCAAGCTCCTTGACTGAGCTCGAGGGTTGCCTTTACCATCGTCAGCCCTGACCTCCTCTGTAACGTCCCTCTCCCCGAGATGCTCCTGTTGCAAGCTCCAGGAGCGCTGGGCTTTGTGTATCCCCAACAGGGCAGTGGTCTCTCCTGCAGCTCCCAGCTGGGCCCCGAGCCGCCCTCCACCCTCAGCAGTCCTACCTGCTTTGGGCTGCCCCATTTGCTCTACCTCCAGCTACCCAGGGGTCTCTCCAAAGACATCGGGTCTGTTAGGGGCTGAACTGCATCCTGGCAAAACCCTCGCATTGAAGCCCTAGCCTCAAGACCTCATATGGTAACCCTATTTGGAAACAGTGTCTTTGAAGAGGTAATTAAGTTTAAGGACGGTCATTAGGGTCAGCCTTAATCATGACTGGTGTGACATGACCACAGGGATGTGTGAACACAGAGAAATGGCCGTGAGGACATAGCGAGAAGACGACAGTCTATAAGCCAAGAAGACTCAGAAGAAACCAACCCTGCAACACCTTCGCCTTGGACTTCCAGCCTCCAGAACTGTGAGAGAGTAAATGTCTGGTTTTTAAGCCACCCAGCCTGCAGCGCTTTGATATGGAAGCCCCAGCAAACTAACACAGGGTTGATACCACTCACCCAGCTTTTAAGACTCCCCAGATTCTGGTCCCCTCTATTTCCAGTCCCCCGTCACTCCCCGGGACTGCCCTCCATTTCCCCTTTGCCCTGCTCTCCCATAGCCTGCCCCTCTCCAAGCCCCACTCATGCCCCACAGAGCTTTCCAGAACACAGAGGAAGGCTACCCACCCCACTGCTGAGCTGTGTAAAGCCTGTGCAGGTGCCTTTTTTGTTTAATCTAATTACTGTCTCCCAAACTAAATGTCGAATTCCTTAAGGACTGAAACCATGTGTCCACGGCACCTTATACAAATAGGCATTACATTAAAGGTAAATTGAATAATTTTTTCAATAACGGAAAATTTTATCTGCACAGAGACAACTGATCTGCTATAAGGACACTCAAATATATCAATAGTAACACTATTTGTTGGTGTCCACCACATGGGCACCTCTATTCTAAATGCCTTACATGAATTAACTCATTTAAGAGCCCATGAAGTACATCCCACTATTAGTCCCTTTTACAGACAAGGTTGATGCACCTGCCAAGCTGGCTCAGCCAGGATAGGAAGGAACGAAGAAGATAATGGCGTTTTCCTTCCTGAGTCATAAAGACCCAGAGTATAGAGAACCCCAAAATGTCAGTGGTCCCAGGTTCCCAGCCTGAGAGCAAGTTAAATTCCAACTGCCTAAAATGAAGTGCTGTCCACTTGCAATTATTTTATATATCTCCACAGTTAACAAATTTAATTTGTTCACTCCTTTTTTCCTGTCCTTATTCTTAAATTAGTCAATGTAAAAATGTTAATTTATGTTGGCCCAGTGCAGTGGCTCATGCCTGTAATCCCAGCACTTTGGAAGGCTTAAGGGGGTGGATCACAAGGTCAGGAGTTCAAGACCAGCCTGGCCAAGATGGTGAAACCCCATCTCTACTAAAAATATAAAAATCAACCAGGTGTGGTGGGGGGCACCTGTAATCTCAGCTACTCGGGAGGCTGAGGCAGAGGATTGCTTGAAGCCAGAAGGCGGAGTTTGCAGTGAGCTGAGATCACACCACTGCACTCCAGCCTGGGTGACAGAGCAAGGCTCCATCTCAAAAAAAAAGAAAAAAGTTAATTTATAAAATATTTTTCATGTGATATCTATCAGGTAGATAGATACAGATATATTTCTTATGGCCTATGTTTTTGTTCTTCTATTTATTCCACCCTTCCTTGAATCAACGCTTCCTAATGTGCCCAGGCTGTGAACCAGAAGCTCCAGGAAATGAGCTGAAGAATCTGGAGTTCTCACAATGATTCCTGTGCTCAGCCAAGTTGAGGAAGCAAGAGAGAGTGGGTGGTGAGGAGCGCACCTCCTGCGGCACCTGCTGGTGACTGCACTGGCTGTCTGGGGTCCTGCTTGGAGAGGAAAGCTCAGCCTGGGTGATCTCAGCTGGAAAGGGTGCTGGTATCTACTGATGATATCTGTCACAGGATCAGAATTGGAGAGTGGTGACCCGCATGTCACAGGGGGACCCTAAGCCATCAATCAGTGGCTTACACTGTCATAGTTCTGAATTCCTGCTATGTCTAAGATTTTAAATCCAATAGGTGAGGCTTATTCTTCCATCTCTCACTGGAAATACTTTATATGCCTTTAAAAAGCTTCTCCATGCCCTTCCTAAAGCATGTTAAGAACAGACTATTCCAACCTTAACTGTGGTGCTTCTCAATAGTTTCCATGCCACAGCACACACCATGAAGCTGGTGTGCCACAGTGGGGCAAATAGGCATATTTGGCCCCCAAAGAAAGCTCTGCTGGGAGCCCTGCCCCTCCAGGCCCCGTGGACCATCACACGGGCCAGGGGAACCAATGTCTCAGCTCACCTGCATCACTGAAAGCCTGCAGATGGACAACCGCCCCTGTGGACCTTAATATCAACGTGGAGCTCAACAGCAGAAGAGCTCTTTCTGCTTCTTTGAATACCTGCCAGTTAGAGGTTGGCTTAGTAAAGCAGCTGCTAATGAGTAGCCTCGCCTCCCTCTCAGCACGACCAGGCTGCCTTCCGCGCTGCTGATCCCCTGCCCTCGCTGAACTCCAGCCAAGCAGGGCCACGGCTGCAGTTTGGGTTCAGGTTCACTGAACTATTTCTGTTCATCATCTACAAAGAGCTGAATTCTACATTTCTGACCTTACAACTGAGACTTCCTAATCCTTTCATTCTTGGTTCCGCCTGGCTCAGTGCTCTGTCTTCCAGATGTCTGGCTTCTGTCACCCTTGTGCCTCCTTGGCATTGACCCAAGTGTGTCTCTCTTGTCTTGCCTCCTAGCAGCTAGGCATACACAGCTGGCCTCCCTCCCACTGTCCTCCTGCACAGCCCCTGCTCCTCAACCTCTACTAGCCTTGCCTGCTAGAGCTGCTGGAGCAGCACAGCTCACGGTTCAAAGTCCCCGGGGTGGTACCCACAAGAGGCAGGCTTTGTGATGAAATCACCAAAGGTTAAATATAAGCACACCAGGATGTGGGAAACAGGCTGAGCATGGGGAGGGAATAGTGTTCCAGGAGAGGAGCATTATAGTCGAATTGGGAAGAAGAGGGTCGTACATAAATTACAAGCATAAATTACAGACTCAGGGTGAAATAAATGGAAAGGGCAGCAGCTTTTCATGAAGACATTAAGGCCCAAGAACTAAGAATTTGCAAAAAGTCATGCAGCTCATAAATCTAAGAGCAGGTGCTATCAACCGTTGGCCCAAGGACGGGGCAGAAGCATTTCCGAACAGGTGCAACTGAATAATGCACGTTTTCAGGCTAAAAGCAAAACAACATAAAACAAAACAAAAGGCTGGGCTGAAAATTAGATACATGAAAGAAAAAGTTGATAGCTTGGACTTTATTAAAATTAAAGAACTTCTGCTCTGCAAAAGACAATCTCAAGTGAATGAGAAGACGAGCCAGACAAGGAGGAAATATTTGCAAAATGCATATCTGATAAGGGACTGGTATCCAAAATACACAAAAAAACTCTTGAAAGTCAACAATAAGAGAATGAAGAACCCAATTTTAAAAATGGGCTAAAGGTCTGAACAAACATATCTCTAAAGAAGATTTAGAAATGAGAAATAAGCATATGAAAGGTCACTTAACATTATTGTCATTAAATGGCTGAAATCCAAACACGGACAACGCCACGTGCTGGTGAGGATGTGGAGCAAGAGGAACTCATTCACGGCTGATGAGGATGCACAATGGTGCCGTCACTTTGAAGATAGCCTGTTTCCCAATTGGGCTCTCATAAAACTGATGCCAGGGCTGTGCCCTCCAGGAAGGAGAGCAGGGATGTCTTCCCCAGGGAATCCAACCACCCAAAAAGAAGGGAAGATCTACAGAGGCTGACATGGGGGCGGGTGCTCCAACCAACCCCCCAGGCCACCCACCCCACCGCCCAGCTCCAGGCCACTGCCCCAGGCACTGAGGATTTTGTGTCCATGTTTAAAGGCAAACCAACAGGAAGCATCAGACAGCAGAGAAAAGGGAACCATGGGGAAGAGAGTGACCAAACCGGATGGACAGAAAGATGCAATTCAAGGGAAATGGAAGCTGTATATGGAAAAGGAAAAAAAATCATTACTATCTGCAGAGAGCTGAGAGCAGATATTAAAACCATACAACAAGTACAGAGGATCATAAAAAGGAATATTTAGAGAGCAAAAAAGTGCTACTGGAAATTAAAAATACTATTACAAAGGTTAAAAAATCAACAAAAAGATTGGAACAACAAAAAAAATCAAGGCAGTCTCCCAGACACCCAAAAGAAAAAGAAATTGCAGATAGGAAAGAAAGGACAAGGAAAGAAAAAATTCAGCCTAGGAGGTCAAATATCCAAACCACAGAAGTTTCCAGAAAGAAAGTAGTGAAGACCAAGGGGAGGAAATTAACTGATAAAATCACTCTAGAAAATGTCCCAGATCATGAAATTTTAGCTTAAAGGGCTTCATGGCTGGGAGCAGTGGCTCATGCCTGTAATCCCTGCACTTTGGGAGGCTGAGACAGGCGGATCACCTGAGGTCAGGAGTTCGAGACTAACCTGGCCAACATGGCGAAACCCCGTCTCTACAAAAAGTACAAAAGTTAGCCGGGGCTGGTGGCGGGCTCCTGTAACCCTGTAACCCCAGCTACTCAGGAGGCTGAGGCAGGAGAATTGTTTGAACCCAGGAGGTGGAGGTTGCAGTGAGCCAAGATGGTGCCACTGCACTCCAGCATGGGCGACAAGAGTGAGACTCCATCTCAAACAAAAAGGCGGGGTGGTGGGGGGTGGCTCACGAGCAGCCTTAATGCAACTGATGAAACAGGCCCATGGAAACAGACATTGTGGTGAAAACTCAGAGCTCTCAGGACAAGCAGAAGAGCCTCCAGCTTCCAGAAAGGAAAAACCAAAAGAGAAACAGGTCACAGGTAAGGATCAGGGATCATGGCAGTTTCAGGTCTCTTGACAACAAAACCAGGAGCCAAAAACAAGGGACTGAAGCCACCAAAGTTCTAAAGGAAAATGATTTCCTAGCTAGGAACAGAGCAGGTGTCAGGTAGAATAATGGCACTTTGAGACACGCATGTTCGTTAGACTCCTTCCCATGCACTGTTAGGAGATGGCCAGTGGAGGTGCTAGAGAGCAAACCAAGCAGGAAGAACACTTTTCAGGAACACAGGCCCACTGGAGTCAAGCACCAGGAGGAGGAGAAGAGAATCCCAGGGCCGTGGTGGGCAGAAGCCAGGCCCCACGAGCACTAGGTCTGGGAGGCAAAGGGTGCAGGCCTGATGCCCCATCCGAAGCTCCGGGAGAGACTTCCTCAAGTAGATGTATTGAAGGTCAAGACAAATGACTCTGTGATGGATGCTTAAAATTGAGCAAGGGGAAAAAGTTAAAGAAAATTGACTCCAGGAAAAAGAAAAAGTGCAATCAAGTAAGTGGTAACCGTCATTCACTACATGGCTTAGCTTCAAACAGCATTTACGTAGCTGTAATAATGTACACTGCTGTAGTCAAAATGGCAGCATGAGTACATGAGAAGCAGGCACGGATAGGAAGGGCATGAGTGGGGGGTACGGGGGTAACAGGGAAGAAGCTGGCATGCGTTCTCATCTCTGCAGTGGGAAGGATGCTCCACAAGGAGACAGCAAGAAGGACCGCACCAACTCCAAATCCGCCACTGCGCTGCTGGCTAGCTAAAAGGGACGAAGCAGTTGCCTCCTGGGAAGGGAATAAACAGCAGGTGGGCTGAACTGGGGAGCTCTGAGTTGCAGTGGGGGCAAGGGGAGTGTGCTGTGTAACAAGACTTCTAAAACTATTTTGTTTTTTCAATTGGGTGTATGCAAGCTTTGATTTTAAAAGAAAACAAAAGTTGAACTGTTGCTCCATGAACCCTTAGTTGGGTAACCACAGCAAGGGGATCTTTATGATGCTGATTATAGATGTCTAGGAAAGAATGTGCCTTAGTGTTTTTTTTTGGAGGGGGGACTTTTAAGTTCAAGAGTATAAGCACAGGTTTGCTCTAAAGGGAAACTTGTGTCATGGAAGTTTGAGCGCAGATTATTTCATTACCTGGGCATTAAGCCTAGTACCTATTAGTTATTTTTCCTGATCCTCTCCCTCCTCCCTCCTTCCACCCTCCAGAAGGCCCCAGTGTGTGTTGTTCCCCTCTATGTGTCTGTGTGTTCTCATCATTTGGTGTGAGAACATGCAGGAGTTAGTTTTCTCTTCCTGCATTAGTTTGCTAAGGATAATGACTTCCAGTTCCATGCATGTCCCTGCAAAGAAGATGATCTTGTTCTTTTTTTTTATGGCTGCATAGTATTCCATATTTTATATGTACAATTTTTTTTTTAATCCAGTCTATCATTGATGGGCATTTAGATTGATTCCATGTCTTTGCAATGGTGAATAGTGCTGCAGTGAACATTCATGTGCATGTGTCTTTATAATATAGAACGATTTCTATTCCTCTGGGTATATATCCAGTAATGGAATTGCTGGGTCGAATAGTATTTCTGTCTTTAGGTCTTTGAGGAATCCCACACTGTCATCCACAGTGTCTGAACTAATTTACACTCCCACCAACAGCATATTTAAGTGTTGCTTTTCTCCACATTTGCTATTTCTGACTGGTGTGAGATGGTATCTCATCGTGGTTTTCATTTGCATTTCTCTAATGATAAGTGATGTTGAGCTTTTTTTTTTTTTTTTTTTTTTTTTGAGACAGAGTCTTGCTCTGTCACCAGGCACCAAGCTGGAGTGCAGTGGTGTGATCTCAGCTCACTGCAACCTCCGCCTCCCAGGTTCAAGCAATTCTCCTGCCTCAGCTGCTGGAGTAGCTGGGACTATAGGCGCATGCCACCATGCCCGGCCAATTTTTGTTTTTTTTTTTTTTTTTTTTTTTTAGTAGAGACAGGGTTTCACCATGTTGGCCAGGATAGTCTTGATCTCTTGACCTTGTGATCCGCCCACCTTGGCCTCCCAAAGTGCTGGGATTATAGGTGTGAGCTACCGTGCCTGGCCGAGCTTTTTTTATATGATTGTTGACTGTTAAGTATATCTTCTTTTGAAAAGTATCTTTTTGTGTTTTTGTGAAGATAAAATGAGATGACCCATGGAGCTTAGAGGTTCCTCACACATTTATTTGCACTCAGTAAACACCAGTGGCTTTTTTTTTCCCAGACAACTTCCAGGTGGAACAGGGCTGAGGAGGCTGCTCTGCTCAGGTCTCCACTAGGCTGCTAAGATGACTGCAGGGAACAGTAAAGGAGCCTCAGGCACACAGGGAACCCCCCTCACTCCCCAGCAACTTAGCCTAAGCCAAGGTCACCAATTGTAAGCTCCACAACATTTTACCACCAAAAGGCCCAGAGATTTCTCCCTCCCTGGACACAGCTTCACCAGGAGATGGGTGCTCACAGGAGTATGAATTCCCTCTAAAATAAAAAAAATATAGACAGGTTTACTAACAAAGCTGCTCAGCTGGTTCCCAATGGACCAGGACATCTTTGGGATGAAACATCTCTGGAGCTTATCGCTTCTACTGCAGTGAGGGCACTGCAGCTGCCTTTCAGGGCTGAGAGGCCCAGAGCAGACCTTTCTCCTTCTCCTTGGTCTTGAGCCACTTCCCAGAGCCTCCCCAGGCAAAGGCCCACCATCTGGAGAGGATGACGCAGGAAAAATGACCTGAGAACAGAGAAGACAAGAGGAAGCCCATTTCTCTCTTGTAGGAGCTACTTCCTTGGGAATTTCTGTTAAAGACTTTTCTGAAGTTTAGAAGTTACCATTGAATTGGAAATAATTACCAAAAAAAAAAAAAAAAGAAAGAAAGAAAAGCTAAGGACCAGGCACAGTGGCTCATGCCTATAATCCTAGCCGTTTGAGACGCCCAGGAGTTCAAGACCAGACTGGACAACATGGCAAAACCCTGTCTCCAAAAAGCACAAAGATTAGCTGGGTGGTGTGGAGGCATGCACCTGCAGTCCTGGCTACTTGGGAAGCCGGGGTGGGAGGATCAATTGAGCCCGAGAGGTTGAGGTCACAGTGAGTCATGATTGTGCCATTGCCCTCCAGCCTGGGAAACAGAACAAGATCCTGTCCAAAAAAAAAAAAAAACAACTTACTAAGGAAGTTTTTTATCTCCAGGAAATAAATAAAATTGTAGCTAAGCTTCATTTGCCCTTTTTCTTTTGCAATTTGGAACGTTGTGTTGGACTATGATGTACTTACAGGAACATGCACAACTCACAAGAACTCCGCTCAGTGAATTTCTACAAAGCGAATCCACCCTGGCCCCGGGCACGCAGACCAAGACCAGAACTTCACCAGCTGCCCCATGCCCCTCCCAGCAAACCTTCCACCCAAGGTAAACACTCGCACGGAGCCTCGTGGATGTGTTCTCCATATCCGGCTCCTTTTCCTCGATATTATGTTTCTATGTAGTTTATTCATTCTCACCATGTGACATTTCATTGTCTACTGTTGACAAATATTTGGAGCGTTTCTTGCATTTGGCTATTACAAATACACTGCCTTCCTTTGCCTTTTGTGGATAATATTGACCCGAGAGAATTTTAAAGTAGGAGAGCGGGTAACATGGACGAAAACAGGCGGGCATATTAAATGCCCATGCAGGTGTCAATTAGTTAGCCTCCATTTACCTACCTGGCTTAAGATGCAGAATTTGAGGGAAAAAAGGAACCACAGGCCATTATGAGAAGTAAATCAGATAAAGTTAAAAAATAAAATAAAATAAAATAAACTATTTAAAATGGCCCTCAAAGAATGTCTAGGACATGTACACTGCCTTTTCTTTTCACTAAACTGTGCCTAATTAAAAATAATTATTCAAAATTCTGTGCTGGTCAAAGACATCCTCTGCAGCTTTGCAGAGCCCTTTCTGCCCAGAGGAAAGTAATAAATAGTCTTTGAGGCTAGTTTGGCCCAACTAGTCTGAAGAACATCATTCCCAGGACACGGGAAAGGTTTTACAAAACACTCCCATGCTCAACTGAGCTTGGGAAATGTTAGGTTTGCCAATGTGTTTATTTACTGCAGAGTCTCTTAGAGACTCATTTACAGTGCTCATGGACACTGTGCGCAAAAATCTTCACATAGGAAACATGCCATATAGTGCTTCCCAAGTCATCTGACCAGAGGACCTCTTTTTTTTTTTTTTTTTTTTTTGAGACAGAATCTTGTTCTTTCATTCAGGCTGGAGTGCAATGGCATGATCTTGGCTCACTGCAACCTCCACCGCCCAGGTTCAAGTGATCCTCCTGCCTCAGCCTCCTGAGTAGCCTGAGATTACAGGTGCATGCTACCAGGCCCAGTTAATTTTTAGTAGAAATGGAGTTTCACCAGGTTGGTCAGGCTGGTCTCAAACGCCTGGCCCCGTGTGATCCACTGACCTCAGCCTCCCCAGTTGTTGGAATTACAGGCGTGAGCCACCATGCCCAGCCAAATGGAGCATCTTTTGGAATTTTATGCCATAGAATACACTTGGAGAAATAGTGTCTGGATTCACTCACTCATGCCCCAAGTTTGAGTGCATGTCAGACACAGTTGATACCAAGATAAGCATGACACCATCACCTATCTTGAGAAGGTCATGAGGCCGGATGCGGTGGCTCACGCCTGTAATCCCAGCACTTTGGGAGGCCGAGGCAGGTGGATCACAAGGTCAGGAGATCAAGACCATCCTGGCCAACATGGTGAAACCCCATCTCTACTAAAAATACAAAAAATTAGCAGGGAATGGTGGCACACACCTTTAGTCTCAGCTACTCGAGAGACTGAGGCAGGAGGACTGCTCGAACCTGGGAGGTGGAGGTTGCAGTGAGCAAGATCGTGCCACTGTACTCCAGCCTGGGCAACAGAGCAAGACTCCATCTCAGAGGGAAAAAAAAAAGAAGATCATGAATTAATAAAGCCTAGGGCCTCCTAAAGGATGACAAGAAAAGAAAAAGACATTAGAACATCCTGAGGGCCTGATATGTACTAGGCTAGCCACTGCATTAGCATGGTGGGGCTGCCATAACAAAACTCCACAGCGGGTTTGTCACCATTGGCAGAGAGGTCGCCTGGACAAAAGATTTGGAGACAACCCTGCAGGTCCCCTGCTCTGCCGCAGACTAGCAGACTAGTCATGTGGCAAAGACCAAACCACCTCCCTGTCAGAGGCTTGAATCCCCGTCTGTGACTGGAGATGATCATCCGGAAGGTTCGTGAGCTGGAAGACAAAGTGTAAGGAGCGTCGGGCCGGCTCATGACAGCGGAGACTCGGCTCTGAACCTCACCATTATTGGCCAAACTACAATAGGAAACAACTCCCCAGCGGCAAGAGCGGTCTGGGTGGGGTGCTGAGAGAAGGCGTGAGGGCAGGCTAGTGTGCAGGACCGCAGGGTGCTCTAAGGGATGCCTTGCCTGCTGCACAAGGCTTCACCTGTCAGGCCGCATGGCAGCCAGAGGGATTCAGCTCCAGATCCCAAACCACCAGTCCCAGTCAGGCAGGGACTGAGCTCAGGCCATGGAGGCATCTCAGGCTCACGCAGACCAGCCGGGGAGCCTCGGCAGCCTTGCAACCTGCCAAGAGTTGAGACATCTGCAACACAAAGCAAAGCAAAGTGAAACTTAGGCAAGTGACCCTTAAAACAAAATAAGCACCTGGGGTCTGTGGACGCCTAGAGGGGAGAGAAGAAACCAGCGACCTAGACGTTCAGAGTGAGGACTCCAGCACCAGGCAAGGCCATGCGGTTCACAACGCAGCTCTGAAGCACCCGATCTGCCCGGCCCGGCTAAAGGAAGCGTTCTCACCTCTCTGAGCTCTAGATTCCTCGTTGGCAAGATGGGATCTGGACCCGGTGAGACAGACACCTGGGGTGCAACATTTAAGGAGGCGTCCGCTGTTGGGGTTGTGCGGGTGGAGAGTCAGGCCTGAGAGTGGGCGCTTCCTTAAGTTCTGGACCCCAGGTTCCCTGCTGGCCTCACCCTGGTCCCGGCCTGGATGGGAAGAGCTTGGGGCACGGGGTGGTTGGGTAGGGCTGGGAGAAACCTGCAAAGTTCAGCAGACTGCCTGGGATAGGACAGGCCCGCAGTGACAATTATAACCCTGAGGGCTCGCCACCCGTTATGCTCCTGAAAACAGACTCCAGCCTCCTGCAGACCTCTCCCCGTCCAGTCCTCTCCACCCGAAGAACGTTTCCAGCGGCCTGGAACTAGAACTTCACCGAAACCGGGCTCGTTCCTCCCGGTCCCCGCTGCTCCATCTCCCAGAGGTGGTGGCGGAGCTGCCGAGGCGGCAGTGGACGGCGGGCGCCCCGGGGACGCGCAGGGCACGCGCGGGAGGCCCCGCAGGCTCCGCGCCCCCAACGCCAGCTCCCTGGCTCGTCCTTTCAGCTGAGATCAGACGGACCACGGACGAATGCCCGAAACACAGAGTGGCTGACCGGGCAGGGAAGTCTTAAGTTTCCAAATTAATGAATGCATCGCTGAAGTTTCCACATAACGTTAACGGTGGTTCAGCAGGGTGACGCCGGCCCGCGGGCGTCCGGGGACAGTCGAGAGGCGTTTGTCCCACAGCGTTTCGGAGGCGAACACGGCACCGCGCAGTCGCTGGCTCTGGGCTCCCGGTGACCGCTGTTTCCCTTCCCACCGATCCGGTCCCGCCGCGCCTCGCCTGGGTCCGCTGCGAGTGGGATTCGCTGGTCCAGGCTCCAGGCTCCAGGCAGCCAGGAACGCGCCGCGCGGGCGGCGTCGCCATCCGCATCCCCTCGGGCCCGCGCATCCTTGGGAATCGACCTCGGGAGCGCGCTGGGGGGGCGGGTACAGGGGGGATCCCTGCCCGCTTCCCCTCCCCCTTCCCGGAACGCAGGGGCGCGGGGGCCCTGCTCGGCCGCCAGGTGGCGCTGCGGGCCCAGCCACCGAGCTCCAGGGCCGCGTCGGCTCCGCTCCTGGGCCGGACACTGGGGGGCGCTGCGGGGCGCGGGCTGGGGGCGCAGGGGGGTGAGGGCTCGGGGCGCTGGCTGGGGGCACTGCGGGTGCACTCCGGGGACGCGGGCGGGGACGCGGGTTCCGGACGCTGCGTAGGGAGCGCTTCGGAGGGGAAGCTGCGGAGATGGGGGCCTGGGACGCTGCGGGGGGCGGAGTAGTGGGCTGGGGGCGCTGCGGGGTTGAGGGCTGGGGGCGCCGCCGGGGTGAGGGCTGGGGGCGCGGGCTGGGGGCGCCGCGGGGGGGAGGGCTGGGGGCGCGGGCTGGGGGCGCTGCGGGGGTGAGAGCTGGGCGCCCGGGCCTCCTCTGTAAGCCACTCGGCGGCAGCAGACGGTGGAGTCTGGGCCTGGGAGGGTGACCTGATCCTTTGCTCTTTATAGAGAAGCCAGAAAGCTAGATTTTTGTTTGAAATGCTGGCAATTGGTGTACTTTAAATTTTAATGGAAATTCCTTGCTTACGAGGGGACAGGCTGTCCCTGGACGCGGGGTGGTACTGTCTGTGCGGGAAGCGGGCAGGAGATGCGGGAGCGCTGAGGCCGCCCAGAGCCAGAAGGCCTTGAGGGACCAGGAACCTACGAAGTCCCCAGGAACGGGGGCTCCACTGGCCCCCAGGCGTAGGGCGCCCCTGGCACTAGGGCCCGGCATCTCTATCTGCTGACTCCACCCCTGCCACGGAGCCCCATTCCTGCCACGACTGACTTCGTAATGTTCTTCATGGCTGAAACACTTAACTATAAAACTTTTTCTCGTGCAAAAGTTTAAACATATACAGAAGTAGAAAGAGTCACAGACTGGCCAGGCGTGGTGGCTCATACCTGTAATCCCAGCACTTTGGAAGGCGGAGGCGGGTGGATCACTTGAGGTCGGAAGTTCGAGACTAGCCTGGCCAGCATGGTGAAACCTGTCTCTACTAAAAATAAAAAAGTTAGCCAGGTGTGGTGGCACGCTCCTGTAATTTCAGCTACTGGGGAGGCAGAGGCAGGAGAATCGCTTGAACCTGGGAGGCGGAGGTTGCGGTGACTCAAGGTCCCACCATGCACTCCAACCTGAGCAACAAAGAGACTCTGTTGGAAAGAAAGAAAGAGAGAGAAAGAAAAAGAAAATAGGCCTGTAATCCCAGCACTTTGGGAGGCCGAGGCGGGTGGATCACGAGGTCAAGAGATCGAGACCATCCTGGTCAACATGGTGAAACCCCGTCTCTACTAAAAATACAAAAAATCAGCTGGGCATGGTGGCGCGTGCCTGTAGTCCCAGCTACTCAGGAGGCTGAGGCAGGAGAATTGCCTGAACCCAGGAGGCGGAGGTTGCGGTGAGCAGAGATCGCGCCATTGCACTCCAGCCTGGGTAACAAGAGCGAAACTCCGTCTCAAAAAAAAAAAAAAAGAAAAGAAAGGAAGAGAGAAAAAAAACACAAATCCCACGTACCCATCACCCAACTTCAGAGACTGATGTTCATAGCTAGGTGTCACCTATTAACCCCCACCCCCAGGACGCTTCAACCACACCGTACCCCACTCTCATGGGGTTATTTTGGAGTAAATGTGAGAAATCATCTCTATTCCTCAATAAATATTCCAGGGTGTGTGACTAACAGGTAAGGACTCTTTTTAATGTAACGATGCCATTGCCACACTAATAATCCAATTACCCCACCAAATATTTTCTAGATGCCATCAAATTTCAATGTTCACATTTCTCCAACTGCTTCATAAAACTGTAGTTAACAGTTGATTTTTTCCAATTCAGTTCCCAATAAGGCCCATAAATTGTATCTGGTTGATTTTTAAAGTTTCTTTAATTAAGGTTAAAAAAAAAAAAAAAAAAAAAGTGGCCGGGCACGGTGGCTCAAGCCTGTAATCCCAGCACTTTGGGAGGCCGAGGCGGGCGGATCACGAGGTCAAGAGATCGAGACCATCCTGGTCAACATGGTGAAACCCTGTCTCTACTAAAAATACAAAAAATTAACTGGGCATGGTGGCGCATGCCTGTAATCCCAGCTACTCAGGAGGCTGAGGCAGGAGAATTGCCTGAACCCAGGAGGCGGAGGTTGCAGTGAGTCGAGATTGCGCCATTGCACTACAGTCTGGGTAACAAGAGCGAAACCCCGTCTCGTAAAAAAAAAAAAAAAAAAGTACGCATAGTAAAATGAACAGACCTGAAGTATAGAGCTCTAAGAATTTTGACAATGTGAACTAACTGTGTGATCACATCGGTCAAAACATAAAAGTTTCTACCACCTCTGAAAATTCCCTCCCTTCTCCCCATGAACCCAGCCCAGAGGAAACCGCTGATCCAGTTTCTATGATCATAGAGTATTTTTGCCTGTTTTGGAAATTCACATAAATAGAATTAAACAATGTATTATTTTCTCTGCCACACTTCTTTCACCCAATGTAATGTTTTTGAGATTCAGCCACAGTGTTGCACACACCAATATTGTGCATGTAATTTTTGTTAATTCCTTTGTAGTATTTCACCATCTGAGTAAAATGCAATTTACATTGTGATTCATCCTGTTAGGAAATATCCGGTTGACAGCTATTTGGATTGGCCCCAGGTTTTGGATACAGTGAGTAAAGTTGCTTATCCAAGTCTCTTGTTGCAACATGCCTTGGCTTTCTCTTCAGCAAATGCCTCATGGTAGATCATAGCGAAGATGTCTATTCAACTTTGTAAGAAGCTGCTGAAGAGTTTTTGCAGCGCAGTTTTACCATGAATGTTCTCACCAGCCAAGTATGAGAGTTCCACTCGCCCCACCTCCTCCCCATTTGCTGCTTGCCATCTGTTTTATCTGAGCCATTTAGGTGAGTATGTGACTTTCTCATTGTGGATTTATATGGCATTTCCCTGATGTGATGGGAATGAGTTCTCTTTGTTTTTATTTCTCTGAAAATGCCTTTATTTCGCCTTATTTTAACAAGGCGTGTTCTTTGGTGTATTAGTCTGTTTTCATGCTGTTGATAAAGACATACCCAAGTCTGGGTAATTTATAAAGAAAAAGAGGTTTAAGGGACTCACCATTCCACATGGCTGGAGAGGCTTCACAGTCATGGCGGAAGGCAAAAGGCACTTTTACATGGCAGCAGAGAAGAGAGAATGAGAACCCAGTGAAAGGGGTTTCCCCTTATGAAACCATTAGATCTTGTGATACTTAACTGTATCTATCCATCTAATTAAGGTGTGTACTTAATCACCTTAATCAGGTGAGACTTAATCACTACCCTGAGTACAGTATGGGGGAAACTGCCCCCATGATTCAATTATCTCCCATCAGGTCCCTCCCACAACATGTGGGAATTATGGGAGCTGCAATTCAAGATGAGATTTGGGTGGAGACACAGCCAAACAATGTTCCTTGTACATAAAAATCCAGGTGGGCAGATTTTTCTCTCAGCAGCTGTTCCCTGCAGAGTCGCCTTGCAGAGCCTTTCCTTGGACTTTACAAATGCAGCCCTTGGCCAAGGATTTACAGCAACCCTCAGGCAAACCACTGCCTGCCCCTGCTGTGTCCAGCTTCCTCCCACACAACACAGCCTCACCCACAAACCCACCTTTCTCCACAGCCAAAAACTCCAATCTCTGTGTTCTTGGAGCAGAGAGGCCATTCTTCTCCATGTGGTCTCACCTCCCTGTACCCAAACTGAAATCTGGGAGTGAGGGGGATGAGGAGCTCAGGTCACGTGCCTCCTTTTTCTATAGCAGCCTTGCACTGGCTGTAGCAGAATACCTGAAAAGATCTGCCTAAAGTATGTTGTCCTGTTTTAAGGTTGTTGGTGGGAGGAGAGTAAGTCTGAAACCAGTTACTCCATCATGTCTGAAGTCTAAGTCCTTTGATTTGCTTTTAAAATATGTTGGTTCTTGGCCAGGCATGGTGGCTCATGCCTGTAATCTCAGCACTTTGGGAGGCTAAGGTGGGCAGATCACTTGAGGTCAAGAGTTCAAGATGAGCCTGGCCAACATGGCAAAACCCTGTCTCTACTAAAAATGCAAGATTAGCTGGGCACAGTGGCAGGTGCCTGTAATCCCAGCTACTTGGGAGGTTGAGGCAGGAGAGTTGCTTGAACCCGGGAGGAGGAGGTTGCAGTGAGCAGAGATTGTGCCACTGCACTCTAATCTGGGGGACAGAGCAAGACTTCATCTCAAAATAAAATAAAATAAAATAAAATAAAATAAAAAGTTGGTTCCCTTGCCCTCTTTTTTTGTTTCCTTGTAGTGTTTTGAAGAAATCACATTCTTTGCCCTGTAGAGTCACCCACATTTGGATTCCCAGTGTTCCTGTTCCCCATGGTTCCTGTAAACTGGCAGATCCTTCAGGGTGATTTTTTTCAACTATTCAGAGGCCAAGGTGGACACTTCCCGCAGAGTGCACTCCACACTCAGTCTCCTTTTGTGCTACGAGCAGCCTTCGAGTTATACAATTGCGTAGATTTATTTTTTCATTAAGGGTGTACATAGTTTTGATATTCTATGTCCATTTTCCTTCTCTTCATTTCCTCAATACATCTCTAGAGAGAAAGTCCCCCAGGATCAACTGTGTGGTTACACTGGGGTCCAGGCCCAACACATGGGCAGATGAAAGCTTGATCCTGTCGTTTTTTTTTTTTTTTGTTGTTGTTGTTGTTGTTTTTTGCCAAAATGGCTGGTTTCCTTGTGTATTAGTCCATTCTTGCATTGTTATAAAGAAATACCTGAAACTGGGTGATTTATACAGAAAAAAGTTTTAATTGACTCATGGTTCTTCCGGCTGTACAGAAAGCCTGGCCGCTTCTGCTTCTGGGGAGGCCTCAGGAAGCTTCCACTCATGGCAGAAGGCAAAGGGGCAGCCAGGCACTTCACGTGGCCAGAGTAGGTGGAAGAGAGAGGGGCAAGGTGCCACACTGTTAAACAACCAGATGTGGGGAGAGGTCACTATGCAATGACAGTACCAAGAGGGATGGTTCCAACCATAAGAAGCTGCCCCCAAGATCCAATCACCTCCCACCAGGCACCACCTCCAACACTGGGGGTTGCAATTTGACATGAGATTTGGGCAGGGACACAGATCCTAACCGTATCACCTTGTGTGGTCCAAAGGTGTTTAATGAGTGTCTCTTCCTCCCTTCTTTCTTCCATTCTTTTTGAAAAGTATCATTGTGAACTTGAGGAATTTGAATGTATTTGATGTGTTTCAAATTACAGCAGATATTATTTTTACTGCAGATCGAAGTTCCCCCATATTAAGCAGAGGGGGTCTCTTCAGACTGGCTCCTGGGTCCTTCAGACATGATCACAGTAGGTTTTTGTTTTGTTTTGTTTGTTTTTGAGCATCCTTGCTTGTTGATGTGACAGAATGTTCCAGGGTCATCCAGTACTTCCTGCCCCAAATCTGGAATCCACCATTTCTACAAGGAAACTTGACTCCTTTTAATGGAAAATGGTTTTCAAAGTCATAATCTAGTAGGTAAGGACACTCATAACTATAAAATAAATTCGAGGTTTCTTCAGTGGATATATAAGGAAATCTGTTTTATTTTAAATTTTGAAAGGTAATACACCATGAATTCATCCTGACATTTTCAGTACAGAATTTACTGAATGCCGTAAGGAGTCGGGCTCCATTTTTGGTGTCTGATGTTTGATTGCTGGTGGTTTAACGCCTCACCCTTCCCTCTCCTCACTCCCCCACCCTACATCTGGGCAAACTGATAAGAAAGCTCCAGTTTCTTCCTCAAACCATGGGGCAGGCAGCCAGCTCTCACCAGGCCTGCAGCCCCAACCACAAACTAGATCCTTCCCTGCTCTCTCCAGCCACTTCACACCCTCCTGGGAGGCCTGTCTGTTCCATCACGGAGCTCAATCATGTGAGTAGTAACCCTTCCCTTACCCTCTGGGTGGATATGTGGCACCATCAGCCCTTATATCCAAACCAAATTTGGGGTGTGGACCCCTTCTGCTTTTGCACGGTGGCCACAAAACACAACTTTTTGACTTTATATTCCTTTTGTGTAAAGCTAAAAAATCCAATTCCTAGTGATGTTCAAATAATCACTTATTTGCCTCATCCTACTATAACATACAGGTTCAGAAAAACATCAATACCACTACCAACACAATTACTGGAAACTGATTAATCTTGGTTTTCAGTTCATTTTATGCTCAGAGAATGTTAATCTAGAGAGGTACCCTTACATCGGTGTGTTTAAATGACTAAATTCTTCCTCCCTATGCAGCTGTATTGCTGCGTGACACACAGTTTTGTTTTAGTTTCTACTTTTAGGGTTTCCTCTTTTCATTTTTATTGATTTAATTGGTTTCATATTGATGTAAATATTCACAGGGTTCAAAAGTCACATCTATCAAAGAAGACAGTTCAGAGAAGCTGGGCTTCCAACCCCATCCCCTCCCTTCGCCATATTTACATTGTATGGTTTATTTTCCTGTAGCTTCTTTCTAATAAAAGCAGATGTAAATGTATGCTCATAAGCCCATACTTTACATAAATGTTGATGCCATGTTTTGTTTCAATGTCTGTCTCTAAAGCTGGACAGTTGAGATCTTTGTCCTGGTCCCCTTTTGCCCAGGTGGTTGATGTGCATGCGGGCAGGTGGGCTGATGCAGAGCGCCGCGTGGCTGGATCAGATCTTCACTGGTCGGGGCACATCCAGCTTGACTCCTCTTCCAGAGCCTTCGCAGTACCTACTCCAGGAGTGGCTCATTCAGTCGCAAAGCTCACCTCCTCTCCCTCCTCTAGGAAGGATTCCAGTGTAAGAAACAGCAGAATCAACAGCCCTGAGGCACAAGGAATTTGGCACCTTCCAGGAAGGAAGACGCCCAGGGGGCTGAGCACAGGGACTGGATCAAGAGATCAGAAGAAGCCAGGAGGCCCTCGGAGGCCCAGACAGGAGTTGGAATGCTATTCTAAAAGCAACTGGGATTGTGTTTTTGGCCAGACACAGTGGCTCACACCTGTAATCCCAGCACTTTGGGAGGCCAAGGCGGGCAGATCACTTGAGGTCAGGAGTTCAAGACCAGCCTGGCCAACATGGGGAAACTCTGTCTCTACTAAAAATACAAAAATTAGCCTGGCGCGTGGTGCCTGCCTGTAGTCCCAGCTACTCAGGAGGCTGAGGTAGGAGAATCACTTGAACCCGGGAGGCGGAAGTTGCAGTGAACCGAGATGGTGCTACTGCACTGCAGGCTGGACAACAAAGTGAGACTGTCTTCAATAATAAATAAATAAATAAATAAATAAACGCAACTGGAGCCTCTGAATGGAGTAAGCTGGGAAGCAACATGGCCTGGTGTGAATTTGCAGATGTTCACTGAGTCTATGCCGACTGCCTTACAGATGTCTGGGACCTCAACGTAGTGCCTCTGTAGGACAATCATCCAGAGCTACATCCCAGCCTCTTCAGAGGTGATACACACAGAACAAGGAAGCACTAACAGAATTCAAGGCAGATCAAATGCGTGGGCCTATATGTGCTTTACAAAATTTGCCTGGTTGGAGGTAACTTCCCAGACACTTGAGTCTTTCAATGGAAAAAAATGATACTGTAGTTGTTTATTGGTGAAAGAGAAAATCAAACATAGAAGATGGCAATTTAAGAATATGTACACATTTTTACATGTACACATCCTCTGACTTAATAGACGAATGGCTGTGAGTTGACCATGCTGCGTTTCCCACAGCCTGCCCAATGGCATGCATGGGGTGGTTGTTTCATTTGTTTGTTTGGTTCGTTTTGTTTATGCACAATTTTGATAAGATCTAATTGGAATGCAGAAAACTTTATATGTGTTCAGAGTGTAAAATTTAATAAAATGAATACTCTTGAAACCATCACCAGAGTCAAGAGAGTGCTTAGGACCAAATAGAATTTTTAAATAATGCTTATAGTTACCAAGTTTTATTTCTTTTCTCCCACCCTCTGTGTATGATTGTTTAAATCAAGCCAAAATTTTCAAATTGATTTGGCCAAAAAAAGAAAGAAAAAAAATCTTGCAATGGAAAAAGAGGTAAATAACTTTAAATCTAATTGGCTATGGGCAGCTTCAGAGGACTATCTGTTTACCTGAATCTCTCCTCACTGGGCACCACTGAGTACTCAGGTCCCCTATGGGAATGAAGAGAGGGGGCCTTAAATGGTTCTCAGCTCCTTGTGGAAATTTAACAATGGGAGGACAAGTCCCCCTGTTTGTGATTTGAGAAGGTTTCCTCTTCTCTTGCCTTCCAGCTTGCTGGTGGTAATAACCCTGTCTCTGTATAACAGGCACAGTTACTAACAGTGCTGCTGTCAGCCTCTCAACATGCACCCCTCCAGAGGCCTGAGAAGGGGTCCCTTCCCATGTGGTCTGGGTTCTGAAGCCCATCCTGGCCTTGGCCCATCCTTACAACCCCATCCCCTACCTTGTTACTCGCATGTAAGGCATTCCAAGTCCTAATTCACCTTGGCACTTTTACCCTGTTTGAATTTCATCACTGGAAAGTTCTCCCACCCTCCTACTTGAGTGGTTTATTTCCATTCTTCAGGTTTCAGCAAAATGCCACCTCACATTTGCACACCTGTAGCCCCTACTGGGGAGGCTGAGGCTGTAGGATCCCTTGAGCCCAGGGAATTTTGAGGTCAGCCTGTGGAAAAAAAAGCAAGATCCCAGTTATAAAAATAAGGCCAGGTGCAGTGGCTCATGCCTCTAATCAATCCCAGTACTTTGGGAAGCTGAGGCAGGTGGATAGTTTGAGATTCTGAGTTCGAGATCAGCCTGGCCAACAGGATGAAACCCTGTCTCTACTAAATATACAAAAATTAGCTGGGTGTGCTGGCATGTGCCTAAAATCCCAGCTACTTGGGAGGCTGAGGCAGAAGAATCTCTTGAACCCAGGAGGCAGAGGTTGCAATGAGCCGAGATCACACCACTGCATCCCAGTGACATCCCAGGCGACAGAGTAACATTGTCTCAAAAAATTAAAATTAAAAACAGAAATAAAATAAATGTCAACTCAGATGAACCCTTTAATGAAAACTTGTCTTTCTTAGCATGCAGCATCAGGAATAAATTTTGGGTTTGCTTCTCCCACCAGACTCAGTTTCCCAAGGGCAAGGACCATCTTGTTCCTTAGTATGTGCGTGGGGCCAGGTTTGGTATTCAGCATATAAGACACGATCAGCGCTCAGCATTCTGGTAACTGTCTAACAGTAATGTGAGCTGGAAAGACTTGGGATTGAAATCAGTGAATGGAACTGGTTCCTAACCAAGGGCCATATTACCCCCCAGGAGACATTTGCAAGGCCAGGAGATTCTTTTTCTTTGTCAGGAGGAGGTAGAGGCTGGCCACTGTCTTCAGCGAGCAGAGGTCAGGGATGCGAAGTGCCGCGCAGTGCATAAGACTGCCCCCAACAGTGAGGCATTGTTCGGTGGGAAATGTCAATCATGCAGAGGTTAAGAAGCCCTGATCTATAGTGACCCCCTGCCAAGCAAATTCTCAGTTCTATTGAGACAGTCTCTCTTTTGCTGACAGGTTCTGATACCTAAAAATCAAATGATCTCCCTGGGTTTCAAAAAGCTGTTCATTTTCTCTAGCTTCCTTTCTCTTGGAAAAACAACACATTTCGGTCTCAGATGGTAATCATTTTAGTTATTATACAGTGACCCTTTAGTATATTTCTATTCAAGATTTTGTAATTTAGAAGCCAATTTCTAAGTGTTTGGTTGGGTGACATGGTGGGAGGAGACATTCTTCTAATCCCAAGATCTTTATGGAGAAGTATACAGTTTCCTCAAACTTTTTTTTTTTTTTGATTGAATTTTGCTCTTGTTGCCAGGCTGGTGTGCAATGGCACTATGGCTCACTGCAACCTCCTCCTCCTGGGTTCAAGCGATACTCCTGCTTCATCCTCCCGAGTAGCTGGGATTACAGGCACCCTCCATCACACCCGGCTAATTTTGTCTTTTTAGTAGACATAGGGTTTCACCATGTTGGCCAGGCTGGTCTCAAACTCCTGACCTCAGGTGATCCTCCCACCTCAGCCTCCCAAAGTGCTGGGATTACAGGTATGAGCCATGTGCCCCACCAGTTTCCTCAAACTTTTAAAACTCACAGGATGGAACAGGAACACTGAAGACCCAAGGAACCTTACCATAAACTGTTTCAGTGAGTTTAGTGTGGTCTTAGGAATTTCTCTTCTGGGGGAACTACTACTGTTATCTTTTTGTAGAATGAGATTAATCTAGGTACAACTTTCTTGTACCTAACAGAATAGTAACTTGAAAGTTAGGAGACTTTAGAGGCCGTCAGTGTGGGTTTAAACAACAATCTCAAGCTCCCTTGCAAGGGCATTACCACGTGCTGCGACAAGAAGGACAGGAATAACTCATTTATTTGAACAATACTTTGAAGTGCTAATTAATCCTGTTTTTTGTAAATGAAGATACTAAGGCACAGTAATGTGCTAACGTAAAAAACAACACTCGTAGACACAATTTAAACTTTAAACTCACAGTTGTTTTGAGGACAAAAGCAGAAAGTATTAATAATAATTTCTTTTTCTCCACACTGACGTCAAGTACTCTTTGTCATTTAGCGTAGCTGTTTTCATAAAAGGCGATTCAATTTTGTATTTTTGTATTTTTATTCTGATTTTTAATTTAAGTACTCACTGTTTTTAATGTTTAAAATAGTTGCTGATAAAATATTTACAAAAGTGATTGGCAAAATGAAGAATCATTTACATCGCCCAGTAAGTTATTCGTTTATGCCATTACACTTATTGCTCAAACATACTAGTCAATTATTATTATAATTATTTTCAGGCCAGGCACAGTGGCTCACACCTGTAATCTCAGCACTTTGGGAAGCTAAGGCGGGCAGATCACCTGAGATCAGGAGTTCAAGACCAGCCTGGCCAACATGGCAAAACCCCGTCTCTAAAAATACAAACACAGAAAATTAGCTGGGCATGGTGGTGGGTGCCTGTAATCTTAGCTACTCAGGAGGCTGAGGCAGTAGAATCACTTGAACCCAGGAGGCAGAGGTTGCAGTGAGGGGAGATAGCGTCATTGCACTCCAGCCTGGATGAAGGAAGTGAAACTTCATCTCAACAACAACAAAAAAGTCAAATTTTTTTTTTAGTTTGAAAAATTCACGTAATTTTCATGTAATTGGTTTAAAAGGGGCAATAACCAGACAAAATCTCCATTCTTTTGGATTGAGGGGCGTGGAATGTGACATCCGAATCCAGCTTCCTGTAGCGTCATGTCAACATTGCAAAATACAGACGAAAGAGCAGGGCTACGAAAGCCTGTTTTAAAGCTTTTCATTTCACTTCCTACCTATTGATTACTTACAAATTGCCCCCTTCTTTCTACCTGTAGGCCGTATTATTTCATTTCCCCTCCACAAATCCAACATAGTTCATTGATTTTGATGTTAATGAGCCTGTACAGCTAAAACATGGAAATATAATAACTACTGCTGATTGATCTTTCAGGTAGGTAAAAGCTGGTTTTGCAAACAATTAATGTCATATCGTGATTTATCCTAAGCTGTTGAAACAGTTCAGCAGCGATCCCTCTTCAATGCTGATGAATGTTAACATGTTTCAGATTGTAATGCTCAATACATTTTCTAAATGGAATAGCATATAGACCTAGAATTTGTCAGAAAGAAAGAATTTTTCCTCTAGTCTCTTAAATCAGGCTAGACTTGTTTGGGGGCTTGCAAAGTAAAATGACAAAAAAAACTAGATTGACACTGTGCTCACACCTGTAATCCTAGCACTTTGGAGGTGGGGATGAGTGGATTGCTTCAGCCGGGAGTTGGAGAGCAGTCTGGATAACATGGTGAATTGTCATCTCTGAAAAAAAAAAAAATCCAAAAACTAGCCAAGCATGGTGGCATGCACCTGTAGTCCCAGCTACTCAGGAGGCTGAGGTGAGAGGATCACTTGGGCCCAGGTGGTGAAGGTTGCAGTGAGCTGAAATCTCACCACTGCACACAGTCTGGGTGACAGAGTGAGACCCTGACTCGAAAAATAAGTGACAAAAACCAGATTAACAAGAGAAAAGACAAAGTGTATTCATTTTGTTTGTTAACATCCATTCTCAGAAGGACACAAAGAAAGTGGCTAATCAATAGCTGAAGATAGGGCCTTATCGGTAAAGTTAATAGTCTGATAATGGTGGGGATGTGGGGTAATTCAGATAAAGCTCATCTCTGCATTTGTTGATTCTCAAATGTCTTACTTTGGTATAATTTGAATCCCTTCAAAAAATGAGAAATTGGACTTGAAGATGATCAAATTCAAGGATTTGAGTACAAATAACTGGGCCAAAGAGGTGATCTGGTCCTAAAAGAACTTATTTTGTGGAGAAGGCTGAATGTCAAACTCAGCATGAGTCTTACAGTTTCAATTGATCAGGAAGCAAGCACTCCTGTGACTAAACCAAGTCACAGAACTTGGTTTATTTATTTATTTATTTATTTTATTATTATTATCATTATTATTATTTTGAGACCGAGTCTCGCTCTGTGTCACCCAGGCTGGAGGCAGTGGCACGATCTCGGCTTACTGTAACCTCCTCCTGGGTTCAAGCGATTCTCCTGTCTCAGCCTTGTGGAGGAAAAGTTTATACTAAATTTGAACTAAATTGGAGTGGACACCAACAATGGTTACCACCAGGTTGTGTGAGCCCTTTGAGGCATTCATCCAGCACTGTTTCGGAGAAATCTCTATGTCAATCTATATCTATACATTAGTTATTGAAAAACAGTAGACAATCGGCAAAAACAAGTTGACCTTTTTGTGTTCCTTGAGCCCAGTCATGAAGGACCCTCGGGACTGGACCTCAGGTCAAACAACTCCTTACAAAAAGAGCTACTGTCCCAGACCGCGCAGAAGTTTCATGTGACCTCTCGGCTATGCGAGGATGAGTGGCCGACACCGGAGCCCAGGCTGCTGCTTCCCAGTCTGGTGGTGAATCCTCCATAGTCTGGCGAGTGTAAATATCTTTTTCCTTCTCCTCTTCCCGTTGCAATATGCTTATTATATCAGTCTGTTTATTATATTGATTTTCTTATTATATCATTTGCTTATTATATTTGCATTGCCATTTACAAGGGATAAATCTTGTTTACCCTTAAAGGTATTGTGTGTGTGTGTGTGTGTGTGTGTGTGTGTGTGTGTGTGTGTGTGTGTGTCTTTTCTTATTCCCTGGTGTGTTTCCTGCACAAAACATTAGCCTCCCGAGTAGCTGGGACAACAGGCACCCTCCACCACAGCTGGCTAATTTTGGTATCTTTAGTGGAGATGGGGTTTCACCATGCTGGGCAGGCTGGTCTTAAACTTCTGATCTCAATTGATCCTCCTGCCTCGGCCTCCCAAACTGCTGGGATTACAGGCATGAGCCACCACGCCCAGCCTGAGTTTTATTTTTAAACGTGCATCTCTGAACACTATATTTTGTCTGACATTACTAAACCTCATCAAAATTAAAGAATAAAGTATGTAATTACGTCTGACATCTCTAGTCTTTATGAGAACTGTGAAATATTCACTGTAGTTGTCATTTGTTTACATAACCATTTGATTGAAATAATATACCTCCCAGGTGCAGTGGCTCATGCCTGTAATCCCAACACTTTGGGAGGCCAAGGATGGGAGGATCACTTGTGGTCCAGGGCTCAAGACCAGCCTGGGCAACATAGTGAGACTCCATCTCTACAGAAAATTTAAAAATTAACCAGTCATGATGGTTTTGTATTTGTGGTCCCAACTACTCAGAGGCTGAGGTGGGAGGATCACTTGAGCCCAGGAGTTTGAGGTTGCAGGGAGCTATGATGGTGCCAATGCACTCCAGCCTTGAGACAGAGCAAGACCTTGTGTCTGAAAAAGAAAGAAGGAAAGAAAAGAAAGAAAGAAAGAAAGAAAGAAAGAAAGAAAGAAAGAAAGAAAGAAAGAAAGAAAGAAAGAAAGAAAGAAAGAAAGAAAGAAAGAGAGAAAGAAAGAATATACATAATTATACATAATTTTATCATTCTGGATGGACATTTCAATAGCTTCTAGTTGTTGAAATGTGTTGGCATTTGCTTTGTGATCAGAGATGGCTGCGATTTTTACTAATCTGTCTTACGTGTTTGAAAAGAATGTGCATTCTACGACTATTGGTTGCACCCTTCAATCTACATATGTCCTTTAGATTCAAATTTATGCTAGTTTTATTTATTTATTATTATTTATATTGACAAGTACTTTTTTAAACAAAATAATTTTTACAATGAATATCGTTCATTTAAAAACATAGTCTGTCTACAAATCATAACCCTTTTATCTTAGTATTTGTAACTGTGTTGCTGTGTGCTGTCTCTGTCTGCTGTCCGAGGGGTAGTGGTATAAATAAGCCAGGCAACTTCTTGGGGTTTTAATATTCAAGGAACAGAAAGCTGGTTTTGGTTGCAAGAAAAGGACTCTGACAGTTTCTCGGGATGATATCTGCTGCATACAGTGGGTATGGAAATGTCAAATGCACATCTTTACCTGGGAGAGCAGAAGACATATAGCAACCTGGCTGCTGCCTTCGTGTGAGGAAAGCAGGTGCTATTATACTTGCCTCTCTTACTGGCTTTATAATAATAGAGTGTCCCAGTGTTGAAGTAATTGCTTTTGACTACCATTCTGTGTGGTGAAGAAGTACTTTCCTTCCGGGGGCATAGCTGTTTCTGGAAACAACGCACTGTAAAATGCTTTTCTTAAACCATTAATAGTTAAGGAAATGCTGCCACTTAGATCTCCCTCTCAGTAAAAGTGGGAATTGACATGGCTATGGTTGTACTGGATTAGAACCATGCAGGCACCCAGGGTTTAATCTTCCTGGGTTATATCAATGGAGCAGTTGTTTCCACTGCGATGCTTCGGGAGCCTTTGAGATGAAACTGCTGAGAAGGAATCTTGTTTGATTTCACGGCTGATGTTAAAATGGAAGAGTTGCTGTGCTCCTCAGTGTTGCCCATGGAAGCTGCTCGACAAATAGCCACATACAGATAAACACATTTATCTAACAGAAAAGAAAAAAAAAGAATGTGAAAGGAGGTGGCAAAGTTTTTCGCAGAATGTCTCACCCAACAAAATATTTTGAAAGCCAGGCACGGTGGCTCAAGCCTGTAATCCCAGCACTTTGGGAGGCTGAGGCGGGTGGATCACGAGGTCAAGAGATCGAGACCATCCTGGTCAACATGGTGAAACCCCGTCTCTACTAAAAATACAAAAAATTAGCTGGGCATGGTGGTGCGTGCCTGTAATCCCAGCTACTCAGGAGGCTGAGGCAGGAGAATTGCCTGAACCCAGGAGGCGGAGGTTGCGGTGAGCCGAGATCGCGCCATTGCACTCCAGCCTGGGTAACATGAGTGAAACTCCGTCTCAAAAAAAAAAAAAAAAATTTTGAGCACATATGATCTATTATACACATCCACTGAGGCATTCATATATGTGTAAATTTATACATTACTATGATTATTGTTACTATAATAATATTAAAGTATTTGTCAGATAAAATAAATTGACATTGAAATACTCAGCACATGGAGCCCTGAATTATTTCAAGTATTTCTTTTTGGAAGACATTTTCCTAGGGATTTAAACAATGCTCATCCCTTAATACAAGTAACTTTTGATACAAACACACCAATATCTGCTGAAGACTATCTGGGTTTTTTTTTTTTTTTTTTTTTTTTTTTTTTTTTTTTTGGAGACGGAGTTTCGCTCTTGTTACCCAGGCTGGAGTGCAATGGCGCGATCTCGGCTCACCGCAACCTCCGCCTCCTGGGTTCAGGCAATTCTCCTGCCTCAGCCTCCTGAGTAGCTGGGATTACAGGCACACGCCACCATGCCCAGCTAATTTTTTGTAGTTTTAGTAGAGACGGGGTTTCACCATGTTGACCAGGATGGTCTCGATCTCTTGACCTCGTGATCCACCCGCCTCGGCCTCCCAAAGTGCTGGGATTACAAGCGTGAGCCACCGCGCCCGGCCACTATCTGGGGTTTTTAAATAAGGCCTGAAAGGCTCTGGTAGAAGAAATATTAAAAGTGAGATGTTGGCTGGGTGCAGTGGCTCTCGCCTGTAATCCCAGCACTTTAGGAGGCTAAGGAGGGTGAATCATGAGGTCAGGAGTTCAAGACCAGCCTGGCCAACATAGTGAAACCCCATCTCTACTAAAAATACAAAAATTAGTTGGGCGTGGTGGCACACGCCTATAATCCCAGTTATTTGGGAGGCTGAGGCAGGAGAATCACTTGAACCCAGGAGGTGGAGGTTGCAGTGAGCCAAGATCGCATCACTGTACTCCAGACTGGGGGACAGAGTGAGACTCTGTCTCAAAAAAAAAAAAAAAAAAGTGAGATGGATATTGGTAGGATTGGATGGGACCTTCACAAATAGGAATTCCCAGAAACATCTTGTAGATGGACTCCAGCTGTAGAAAGTATTTCACCCACCCCTGTCACAATGAAAAAATAAGAACATGGATTAATATCAGTGTTTCAGAAACTTAAATCTTCCACTTAAAGTTCTTTATTTGATGTTCTTTTTTTTCCTGACATTATGTCAATACTATTTTTTGGTGTTAACATAGAAGCATGGTGACACTAGCTATTTTTCTAATACATGTTTACTTGACAACACTAAATATAAACAGCCCTCTGTGATTTTATTAAATGCAGGAACATTTCATATAAAATCCAGAACTTTCAGACCCAAGATGTTTAGAAGGGAACCCCAGGGCACTAGGATTCTAGAACCTGGAGGGGAGACAGGAGGCAAAGTCACCAATAGCCAAATCCTGTCCTCTTGCCAGAGCTCCACTTGGGAATTGGTTGGCAGATGACTGAGGTCAACTGTTTTCATCTAATTTCTTTTCCAACAGGAAAGGGAAAGATGAGAAGATATACTGTGTATCTTCTCACTGCACTCTAAAAAAAATGAGTACACTATTCATGGAACCACCTTATTTCAAGCCCAGCCCAGCAGAAAGTGTAGACAGTGATCTGGTGTGTATTCCCAATCATTTGGTTTTTAGATGTGGGGACTGGGACGATCATTTGCATTTATAGGCAACACATTAATTCATTTTCAAATGTCTTCTTTTAACAGGGCTAACTGAAATGCTCAACACTCCAGTGAAGAAGAAACCACAAATGACGAGCAATATCCTGTCTCTCTTTCAGATTCAGAAATTTTGTTTGAAAAAATGCAGAAGCTAATTCAAGAAACCTCTGAAAGAACTTTAGAGAGTTTCGATTGGTTGCCTTTCTTCCTGACACTATGATGTTCTGGGATAGGAACTAATAGACGATATTGTTTCTTTACCACTGGTAGTATAGCGTTTACAACAGATGTTGCTGACTTGAGGTAAGATGTAACTAGCAGCCAGAGTTACCCACCAGCACCTGAGGAAAGGGCTCGACCTTGAGAACATCTGGTTGGCTTCAAAAATACACAAATACAAGATGATGCTGAGGATTAGACAACTGATTTTGGGAGAGGAAAACCTTTTAATGTATTTGGAAGATCAAGATCAAGATAATGGTAGATAAAAAGAAAAAAATAAGATAAAATAAATAAATAAAATATTTGGAAGAGCCCTGAGGACTAATAAAATAAAGACACTGGAATACTTCGTGGACACCAGGGAGCAATTAAACATTGAAATGAAAGCAACATGCTGCACCTGCAGGTTGGAAAAAGTCCACATGTTACGAGGAAGAAGAAACGCACAATTCATTGGAATAAATATTGAACCTTTAAAAAACATAAGGGACATGAAAACTAAAGGACACTGGGCCACAGCAAATAAGGCGGTGGCAGTTATTACATGACCATTACATGACCTTCATGTTGGTAAAACGTATGTGCCGCCTGAATTTATTCTTAGACCTTCTCTCAAAGATGTCTGCATTCAACACAGGCAGTAACGGCGGATAACAGTAAAGAATCCTTCTGGCATTATAGAGGGAATACACTAAGTGCGGGAAAAGGAAGAACTAGTCAAAACTGCTAATAAGGCCGGGCATGGTAGCTCATGCCTGTAAACCCAGCACTTTGGGAGGCCAAGGTGAGCCAATCACCTACGGTCAGGATTTCAAGACCAGCTTGGCCAACAGGATGAAACCCCATTTCTATCAAAAATACAAAAATTAGCCTGGTGTAGTGTCACATGCCTGTAGTCCCAGCTACTTGGGAGGCTGAGGCAGGAGAATCACTTGAACCCAGGAAGCAGAAGTTGCAGTGAGCTGAGATCACGACACTACAGGATCTAGCCTGGGCAACAGAGCGAGACTCCGTCTAAATAAATAAATAACCGCTAATAATTTTAACAAGAATTTTTCACGAAGTGAATGAGTTGTGTTCAACTTCAAATGTGTGAAAAATTATTTAGTGAAAAGGTGGGCAGCTCAGTCTTACGATGCTCCAGACACTGTCACCAGGATCATTGGGTAGAAATGTAGAAATAGTAAAACAATTAGAGCAATATATACAGGGAGTGCGTATTCTACAGTGAACATAATTGTGTGAGTCGTTAGGGAGGTTACTAGTGTGTGGAGAGAATTAGGGCAAAAGTCGGGTGATGAAGAGTTTTATTTTGTTTTAGCCGAGATGACTAAGTGATAAGAAACTCATTTGATGCCTGTGTAATCAGGCATTTTGCTATAATGTAAGCTGTTATAATCAGGTGTTTCTTATTCATAAATTGGCAAGGCATCATATTGGCTGTCTCAGATTACCGACACCTTTAAAAATTAGCCTAATATTTTTAAATGCATTCCTTTTTGAGTTTACTTTTCGCTGTATTTTGAGATTTGTTTCAATCATTACTGAAATTTTGTAGCTGTCTTCTGATTTCCTTAGGGAATGCCCTCATGTCCAAGAATGAGAAACATAGCAATAAAGAACAATGCACCCCTAGTTTACTTATATTTGCAGAAGCAAATTTAAAGATGAAAATGGAAAGAAGACCATGAAAAAAAGAAAACCCCCAAAATGGAGCTACAAACGTACTTCTAGGTCCAAGATTAATGAAAGTAGAATATTTAAGTCTGGAAGAAATACTAGATTGTCCCTGACTTACATAACAGGTAAGAAAGTGGGGGAGACAAGTGTGGGCAACCTTCCCACAAGAGACCAGATTAAAAACCAGAAAGAAGACTGGGCATGGTGGCTCACGACTGTAATCCCAGCACTTTGGGAGGCCAAAGCGAGCAGATTGCTTGATGTCAGGAGTTCAAGACCAGCCTGGCCAACATGGTGAAACCCCATCTCCACTAAAAATTAAAAAGAAAAAACAAATTAGCCAGGTGCGGTGGCCCACACCTGTAGTCCTAGCTATACAGGAGGCTGAGGAACTAAGACTTGCTTGAACCTGGGAGGCAGAGGTTGCAGTGAGCTGAGATTGCACCACTGCATTCCAGCCTGGGCGGCAAAGCAAGAATCAGTCAAAAGAAAAAAGGAGAAAGAAGTAATTTAAAATGTAACAGAGGAAGAAGTAACTCAATGTATCGATTAAGTAATTCAAAATGTATCAGACAAAGAAGTAACTTACAATGTATCAAAGAATTCAAAATGTATCAAATGCTCTGCTTGGTGGCTCTTGCCAGTAATCCCAGCACTTTGGGAGGCTGAGGTGGGCGGATCGCCTGAGGTCAGGAGTTCGAGGCCAGCCTGACCAATATGGTGAAACCCCATTTTTTTTTTTTTTTTTTTTTTTTTTGAGATGGAGTTTCGCTCTTGTTACCCAGGCTGGAGTGCAATGGCGCGATCTCGGCTCACCGCAACCTCCACCTCCTGGGTTCAGGCAATTCTCCTGCCTCAGCCTCCTGAGTAGCTGGGATTACAAGCACGCGCCACCATGCCCAGCTAATTTTTTGTATTTTTAGTAGAGACGGGGTTTCACCGTGTTGACCAGGATGGTCTCGATCTCTTGACCTCGTGATCCACCCGCCTTGGCCTCCCAAAGTGCTGGGATTACAGACTTGAGCCACTGCGCCCGGCGAAACCCCATCTTTAAAAAAAAAAAAAAGTATCAGACACAGAAGCAGCTCAAAATGTATCTTTCATGTTTGAGAGGTAGAGATTCAGGGCAAACAATGTAGACTAAATCCAAGCACTAAGGAATTCAGAATTGCAAGTCATGTTTCTAAAATCCAAAGGAGGTAATTTGCTATTTTATTTCTTTATGAGCATAGAATATTTTGAAATATTTTTGCCCCATGTTGCAGGGACATCAAAACACATTATAGTATCACATTGCCAATTCCCAGTAAAAATAATGAAAGAAGCATTATTCTAAGCCATATAGTTTGTGTTTGTAGCTACTTTTTTATATCTGTCTTGGGAATTCCATCTCAAAGAGTAAATTCGTATTTTGAAGACTTTATTCGGGAAGCACTAGAAGCTTGTGATTCCTAATCTCTGACTGCTTATGTTATGCCTCATACTAAAATTATAGGTAGGTCTCTTCAGTTGCTCTTTAATTCAACAAAACTTAATACAGCAGAAGAGTGGTCATGTCTGGATTTCAAATGAGTTTGTTTAATAGTAGAGTGAACAAAAGTTTTATGTTTCCATAATGCAGATAACACTGTAAAAGCTCCTATTCAGTGGGAAGTACTTGTATCCTTTAACCTTTATTCAATCAAAAATATCTAAACTAAAGGAATAAAAGTACTAAAGTCACATCGAATTTACCTGCTCATATACTGTCTGTCATTTGAATAAATCTGCAATACCTGATTAAATTCAGTTACTGTTCTTCTGGGGAACAGTAACTTTCTTCTAGTTTAAAAGAAAGCCGAAGGCCATGCGCGGTGGCTCATGCCTGTAATCCCAGCACCTTGGGAGGCCGAGGTGGGTGAATCACCTGAGGTTGGGGGTTGAAGACCAGCCTGACCAACATGAAGAAACCCTGTCTCTTCTAAAAATGCAAATTAGCTGGGAGTGGTGGTACAGGCCTATAATCCCAGCTACTTGGGAGGCCGAGGCAGGAGAATTCCTTGAATCTGGGAGGTGGAGGTTGCAGTGAGCTGAGATCATGCCATTGCATTCCAGCCTGGGCAACAAGAGCAAAACTCCATTTAAAAATAAAAAATAAAAATTAAAAAAAGCTGAATAGTTAAATTGTGTTGCTAATGCCCAGGTACTTCTCAGCATGAAGTTAGAGTCACTGTAGAGGCCAGTGTTGTGGCCACAGCTCTCACAGACATGTGGGAATTGACTGCTTTACAACGGATTGATTTGGCAGAATCTGAAAAGGCAGAACAGACCTGTTTAATGCCTGTTAGGATGGTGGTGATTACACTGACCTAAATTCACATCCAGCATTTATTGAATGTCCTTGATTTAACCGTCTTAATTTAAGTGAGATTAGTTGTGTCTCTCTCTGTAACATCAGCCCTCTCTTTTACTGTTGGATAATGAGTTTGTGACCTCAATTTTGTACTATTCTTTAGAACATTTAAAAAAATTTACATCAAACTCTTCCTTTATTGACTCATGAAGCTTCCTAAAGGAGACTGTTTTTTCTTTCTTTCTTTCTGGTTTTGTTTTTGCTATTCTGAAGACATTGTTTATAGGAAGGAAATCTTTTTCTTCATTAGAGGTCACTAATATTATCCTAGGATTTTCTTCACAATCCCCTGCAGTGGGCTCAGTTGCATTTCTGCCATTATTTCCAGGACATTTTGAAGAAATGAACTATATTGTATATTTTCCAGGGATGGTCCTCAGAGCCATCTGAGACAATAGCATCTATTTTGACTTCCTTGACACAGAACAGAGACATACCTGAAAATTCCATTCAGTGAACTTGAAAGGACACTGGAATCTTGATCTCCATCTTGGCAAAGATGAATTTTGGAAAAAGTTAATTTTGCATTTAAGATCCAGGGCTAAATATTAATCATGTAGCTTGGTAACTTCTGTAAGACTGAGTTTCCAAGTGAGTAACATCCCTCTAATGGGAAGTTCTCAATAAAAGAAAGTAGTTTTCATATTTTAGGCTCCAAATGCCTGTATGATCCAGAAAGCACTGTCTTTCCTTGGCTTTCCTTTCTCTAATTCTCTATCCCCCACTCTCCTGTCTCCCTTATGCAGAATGTTATCTTGGTACCTGGGCTCCATTTATCATTGGTCATCTCTAAAGATCTTGTTGAACCAAAACTGATTTTTATAGTATAACGGAAATTTGTTTGAACCAATCATTAGAATATTGGTCATTGACATTCTGTTCTCAAGTAATGTAAATCTCTAAATTCAAAATCACATATCTTCCTTTCTATTTTGTAAGAAGCAGATGCTTAAAAAATGGTTTGTGATATCCCCTTTCCAGAGGCTCTTTAATAATGAGACGCTCCTCACCCTAAGGAGAGAGAATTACAAGGTGCTGGATGCAGGTGCCCTCTGTCCCAGAAAGTCCAAGAATCATGAAGCCCACAGGCTTGGGAGTTTCAGGTTCTTAGTTACTTAAACATTTAGTATTGGAAAGAATAATCTTTTGTAATTGATGATTAATTGCTTGTAACTATAACTTTATTTCAATGACTTCGTTAATGATCTTTTGAATATCTCTGCTGGTGTAGACATTTACGGTGGATTTGCCAGTCTCCCCAGTTGAATTGAAGCCCTTCCTCCACAGGAATCAATGTGCACCCCAACATTCTTTCAACCCTTATTTGACTTTTTCTTTTCCATTTTGTACTCTAGTGATTCTTTTCTGAAAGACTTTCTCTTGGCTTTTGGATCATCATTGAAGGTGGCTTTTAAGCCTCCGCCCTCCCACTTCTGCTCCCACTGCGTATGTCAGTAAGAAACGGAATTTGCTTTGTGAGCTACAGCAACGTCTTTATCCACGTTTTCCCAGGTAATCCAGTAAAGCAGGTTAAGTAGTGTTCAGCCTGATGTCTGATTTTCAAAATTTGAGTTACTCTGCAGAATAAGCGTATGTACACTCATTAAATAAGTTAATAAGGAAAACTCTGAGACATTCGTGGAGAATTAGGCAAATAGCCCCAAATTTCATTGACCAAAAACAAAAAGGGGGAAGTTTAAGAAGATAAAAAGTGTTCGACCTTTCTATTAATTTTCAAATCATGTTGAAACAATATTCCCTGTTTGTCTTATCAAATTAGCAGGGGCTTTTCCCATGAGAATCCAAAGGACTGTTAGTAAGTGTGCATTCTCAAGCATTGAACTGAGTGGAGAAAAGGTCACAGGCTTTTCTTCTTTTTTGAGATGGAGTCTCAGTCTGTTGCCCAGGCTGGAGTGCAGTGGCACAGTCTCGGCTAACTGCAACCTCTGCCTCCCAGGTTCAAGTGATTCTCCTGCCTTAGCCTCCTGAGTAGCTGGAATTACTGGCACATGCCACCACATTCGGCTAGTTTTTTTTTGTTTGTTGTTTTTGTTTTTTTTGAGACGGAGTCTTGCTCTGTTGCCAGGCTCGAGTGCAGTGACACAATCTTGGCTCACTGCAGCCTCCACCTCCTGGGTTCAAGCGATTCTTCTACCTCAGCCTCCCGAGTAGCTGGGACCACAGGCGTGTGCCACCACGCCAGTCTAATTTTTGTATTGTTTTAGTAGATATGGGGTTTCACCATGTTGGCCAGGATGGTCTCAATCTCTTGACCTTGTGATCAGCCCACCTCGACCTCCCAAAGTGCTGAGATTACAGGCATGAGCCACCGTGTCCGGCCTAATTTTTGTATTTTTAGTAGAGACGAGGTTTCACCGTTTTTGCCAGGCTTCTCTCAAACTCCTGACTTCAGGCGATCTACCTGCCTCAGCCTCCCAAAGTGCTGGGATTAAGGCGTGAAGCATCATGCCCAGCCTAAGTCACAGCTCTTTTGGAAGGCAAGCAGTTTGATGACAAGAAGCGGTAAATGTTGCTTAACTCAGCAACTAGATTTTGGGAGACCTGCACTAAGAACACACTCTGTGACAGCAAAACAAGACTTCTCTCACGATGTTCACCACAGCATTATTTCTAACAATAAAATATTAGGGAAAAAAACTCATTCTTTGAACAGAGGAAAATAAGGAAGGTTATCAAAGTGATGTTCACTCAAAATGAATGAGTAAATATTTATGTTATAAAGTGAGATAAAAACAAGAATTAAATGGTGTTTATATACATTTATATGTTATGTTGATTATTCAAAATAATCATTAAAAATATGACTATTGTTTTGCATCTCTGGGTGACCTTCTCTTCCTTTTACATTTGTAGAATATTTTCCAAGTACTCTATAATGAAAACATGTACTAGTATTTTATTAAATTAAAAAAAGATTTTTCAAAATTTTGTGTTATAATGAGATGTTTCAATTTTTTTTCTAAAGTTGGAGAGTTGAGATCAGTGTCCTGGTTCCCTTTTTTCCAGGGGTCAGTTCATGTGTGGGCAGAAGGCCCTGTGGCTTAAGCAGGTCTCGCAGGTCAGGGCACATCCAGGGTGATTTCTCTCCTGATGGCTCCTTAAACTGCCCATTGCAGAAGTGGTTCCATCTGCAATCTCTCCTTGCCTCCCTCCTCCAGGGTTAGGGAAAAGCAGATTCAACAGGCCAAGAGCTTTGGGCCAGGTGCAGTGGCTCACATCTGTAATCTCAGCACTTTGGGAGGTCAAGACTGGCAGACCATGTGAGGTCAGGAGTTTGAGACCAGCCTGGCCAAGATGGTGAAACCCCGTCTCTACTAAAAATACAAAACATTAGCCAGGTAGGTGGTGCATGCCTGTGACCCCAGCTACTCGGGAGGCTGAGGCAGGAGAATCACTTGAACCTGGGAGGTGGAGGTTGCAGTGAGCTGAGATTACACCACTACACTCCAGCCTGGGTGACAGAGCACGAAAAGAAAGAAGGACAGAAAAAAGAAGAAAGAAAGAAGGAAAGGAAAAAAGAAGAAAGAAAGAAAGAGAGAGAGGGGAAGAAAGAAAGAAAGAAAGAAAGAAAGAGAGAGAGAAAGAAAGAGAAGGGAAGAAGGGAAGAAAGAAAAAGCACTTTGGACCTTCCAGGAAAGAAGATGCTTAGGCTGCCTGAGCCCAGGGAGAGATCAATAGTGGCCAGGAGGCAGGAGGCCCAAGGGCACACATGGCCTCAGAGGGTCGGGCAGGAGTTTAAATTCTATTCTAAAGGCAATTAGAAGGGGGTAAGCCTAGGCGTTAATTGGCAGGAGCTCACTGTGTCTATGACGATGGCTCTACAGAGGTGCCTAAGTTGAGTTCCAGAGGTGAGCAGAGTGTTAGATCACATACATCATTGTCATGATTGAGACTTAGGGAAGGGAGAAGCTAGCAGAATTTGATGTGGCAAAGGGGTGTGGGTCAGTCTGTGCTTCAGAAAATTTGCCCTGATGAGGCCGCCTCCCAGACAGGCCGGGCACAAAGGCTCAGGGGACTGAGCCGGCACAGAGACTGGGGTTTCAGGGAGGAGTAACCCTCAGATCCCTAGTCACCCCCAACCCCACGACCCCACATTAGTGAAAGGAAGGATGGGAGAAGTCCAGCTTCTGACCTGGGGTGTGGGTCACTTGGACCCTGCTCAGGGAGCCAAGGACATGGGGTGGCCGGGAGCTTGGACTCCAGGTAGTGAGCTCAGCTTTGGCGCCGGGGTTGAAGCCAGGCAGATGCTGCTGGCTATTATGTGTGCCCGGGCTTCAGGGCTGGAGCTGACAACCGCACACTCTAGGGGCTCAGTGATGCTCGCTCCCCGCCTCCCTCCCCCGCCTTGGCCAAACTTTGAGCTGGAGAGAGTGCCATGGCCCCATTCACAAGGCCTTTGGTCGTCCGCTTCCCTCCACGGGGACAATTTCTGGCCTTCCCATCCCCTCCTCGTTCCCCCCTACATTAGGGTTCCTTATCTCCACTGATTGGAGAGGGGGACGCTTGGGGACAGTGATGAAAAGATGGGGCAGGGTCGGGGAAAGTGAAGTTCGGGGAGCCTGGTGCTTTCTTGACTGGCGCAGCGCCCCTCTCTGCAGCCACTGCAGGGTAAAGGGCCTGGGTAGGGAGCCAGGTGAACCGCCGGGATCCGGGTCTCCGCGTGGGCTCGGGGGCACCTGCATCACACGGCTCTGCAGTGTGTGGATGGGACCCCGCCCAGATTAACCGCGTTTAGGGGACGAGACGGGCACTTCTGGGGGCGCCAGAGGCCCAGGTGGCCGAGCCCGAGGTGTCCCCGCCCTGCGCCTGCATCTTCCGCCCCGGGGTGGGGGCGGGGGCGGGGATTATGAACTTTAAACCTGCTTCTTCCAGCTGAGGGCGGCCCCGGGACGGCTCTCTGGGAGCTGCGATGCTAGAAGCAGCCTCAGGTCAAGGTCAGGAAGGAAACGCACTGACAGCACAGGAGCCAGAGCTACAGAGACCGCCCTAACCCGCAGGGCCGCCCGCTGAGACCCGCCCAGGCTGACGGAGAGCCTTCCGAAGCAGGTCTCTGCACGGCTCCTTTACTGCTTAGAACTCGTGCTTCTGCTTCGCTTTCCGCTCTGAGTTTATCCTATAGCAACTCACGTGCTTTTGTATTAAAGGGTCTTCTATTCGCGTCTGTTCTACTTATCTGAAACTCTTCCTTGCTTTCTCCTATTTATTTATTTACAAGGCAAGGCCTCACTATGTCGCTCACGTTGGAGTGCCGTGGGCGATCTCAGCTCGCTGCAGCCTCCACCCCCTGTGCCCAGGTGATCCTTCTTCCTCAGCCTCCGAGAGCGCTGGGACTACAGGCCCAGGCCACCAGCCTGGCTATTTTGTTTGTCTGCTTGTTTTTTGTAGAGATGGACGATCTCACTATGTTGCCCAGGCTAATCGCCAACTCCTGACCTCCACTCCTGCCTGGATCTCCCAAAGTGCTGGTATTACAGGCATGAGCCACCTTGCCTAGCCGTCTCTTCTTTTTTATATATACATACTCATACACTTATCACACATTTATTTATATACATATTTACTAAAACAGTTGATGAAACAACACCAATGTTTCAAATTACAATTGTATGAAATGTACAATCAAATATTGTTGTAAGTATACACCTTAATCAGACGGATGGATACAGTTAAGGGAATTGCTGGCTGGTTACTTTGTTGGTTACCTGGGGCAATGTCCAGTGTAAGTTCCAGGCAGATGAGATCTGAGGCTGGGAGTAGGAAGTGTGAAAAGGACCTGGGGCAGGGACTCCTTTGCAGACCTGTTCCAGGGCTGACTTAGTTTGGGCATGAGAGGGTGTGGACTGTGGGGATATGGAAACTGATTCCCTGAGGCTCCTCTGATCCACATAACCCCTGGAAAGGCTCTTCCTGCACATCCTGGGTCTCCAGTGCTCTAGCCACAGGCTTTTGTTCCACATCCCATTAGAGATGCTGATCACACTGAGGGAGACACAGAGCCAGAAGCCATCCTGGGAATGGGAGGCTTAGGGTTCTGCCCACAGTCCAGAGATCTGCATTTACAACGAAGTCTTAGGCTTTGGGGCAAGCTTAAAATTCAACAGAAAGGCCCACTGAGAAAGTCTATCATAAAACAGTTCAAAGATAGTCTGTCCTATGGATCTAAGACCCACCACTCTCACCATTCCCCGGCATCTTTCCTCTAATTTTCTGCTCTCTCTTGAGAACTGGTCCCCTGGTGTTCACTAGTGTGTGGATTATTGGACAGATATTCCAGCACCTCCTAGGTCTTTTTTTGAGGCAGAGTCTCACTCTGTGACCAAGGCTGAAGTGCAGTGGTATGATCTTGGCTCACTGCAACCTCTGCCTCCTGTGTTCAAGTGACAACCTTTCGAGTAGCTGGGATTACAGGTGTGCACCAGCATACTGGGCTAATTTTTGTATTTTCAGTAGAGACAGGGTTTCACCATGTTAGCCAGGCTGATCTTGAACTGCTGGCCTCACATGATCCACCCACCTTGGCCTCTCAAAATGTTGGGATTACAAGCATGAACCACTGCACCTGGCCTAGAACCTTCTAGTTAGAATTAAGCTGCATCCATGAGGATGGAATCCTGGAAACAAGCCGTAAAGGGGTGAGAAAAGTTGTATTTTATGGTGTTATGCAGTGGTGAGCTTTGTTTGATCATTTAATGGGGCATAACATGGAAACTCATGCCCTCTAAAAGGTTTATATGATAGTATCCCTGCATTCAATTTTTTCTGCATCAGGCCTGGCCCATACAATTTAGAGTTGCTGTCCTGTGCTTTCACGTTGCTTTCCACAGTTTCTCTATTTCCACCAGCAGCTGATTCTTTATGCTCCAGAGTAAAGGGCTCAGTTTTTTCAAACTTGTGATCCCTTTACGCTCTTAAGAATTGTTGAGAACCACTAGGAATTTTTGTTAATGTGGATGGGTTGTATCTAGCTATATTTATATATTTTAAGTTAAGGCTAAGAAATTCAAAAATATTAATTTATTGATTCATTTTAAGACAGTGATGCCCTATTTCATGCTAATACCAATAACTTATTTTTATGAAAAAAATATGCATTATCCAAAACAACAAAATGAAAACAGCGCATTACTTGACATTTTTGTAAATCTCTATAAAACCTGGCTGAATAGGAGACAGGGGGAGTCTCCTCACTGCTTCTGCATTTTCGGAATGCACCCCATACTCTTGGGAGCAAGAGAATGAGAAGGACAAGTAACACCGAGGGTAATTACAGACGTGGTTTTGATCTCAGGGACTCCCCTGCAAGGAATAGGAAACTCTCAGGGGCTCCTCCACACAGTGAGGACATCTGCTCCTGATCAAGAGAGCCAAGCTCCAAGGCTTGTTGAGGAGCTGGAGGAGGTGAGATGTGGGGGTGGGGTTGTCACCAGAAGCTTGTTTGGGCTCCATTCACTTCACCCAAGGTGGCCCACGGAGCCTGAATCTCCACCAGCACAACAGAGGCAGACCCCATAGAATCCTGTGCATAATTATTTTAGGATTCACCCATCTTGGCATGCACAAGGCATTTCAATCGAAGAATGTTTTCTAATAACAAAACATTGTAAACCTAAATATGTGGCAATAGTAAGGATTAAGTACATTATGCTTTCCTGAAGCCCAGTGCTCTGCAGCCATGAAACAAGAGAGTAAAAGCGAGAATGTGCTCAGTGGAGACAGCCTCAGGAAAGTTAAAAGCAGAGAACACAAAGCCTAGAACGGTGTATATGTTATGATCTTTTTTTCTATGCTTTTGAAAAAAGAGAAGACACGTATAGCTGGAAAACGACACACGAAACTACTTTATATAACCGGTTGCGTTTGGTTAAGATGTATGGATGGAAGAGGGAGGTTTCATTTTTTGATTTAATTTACTCATTATTATCATTTTTTGAGACAGGGCTTTGCTCTGTCGTCCAGGCTGGAGGGCAGTGAAGCGATCTCAGCTCACTGCAGCCTCGACCGCCCGGACTCGCGATCCTCCCTCCTCAGCTCTCCCAGTGGCTAGAACTACGGGCGCGC
>NW_022436953.1:31044095-31112676 GCF_009761245.1 Sapajus apella | reverse complement strand
CCCCCGGACTGCACCAGGTCTCCCCCCCGGACTGCACCAGGTCTCCCTCCGCGGACGAGCGCCGGCCCCGCCCGGGAGCCTCGTTTCCCCGCCCCCGCCCCGCTCACGCCCTCGCGCCCTTCCTATTGGTCCCGCGCCGCGCTGTCCCGTTCAATCGTCGCGCTTAGCGCCAGAATTTGAATCTCCGTTTTCGTTTGAATTGGGCGGGCGCGCGGGGCTGGCGGAAGGAGGCGCCGGACCGGCGGGAGGACTCGGCGGGACCCGCTGGAATCGGGCGCCGGGGGACGCCGCCTGTGGGGACACCGGGTCCCGTCGGGGGCGGCGGCGGGAGCAGCGGGGACCGCGGGCCGGGGCGGAGCGAGCGCGGCCGGGCGGAGGTGAGCGCGTGGCCGGCTCCCCCTGCGGCGGACTTTGGGTGCGCCGTGAGAGGTGGTTCGACCTGCGGCCTTGCGGGCTGGATCGTCCCAGGTGAGCCGCGGCTGGGACTCCTGGGAACCGTCCGGGGTCGGGGGCTGAGCCGCGGGGACCTTCCCGCACCGAGCTCCTCGGGGACGCGCGGCCTGGACCCGGCTACTCCTGGGCTCTGGCGAGGGTGTCTCTGGAAACTCCAGGGAGGCGCCGGGAACAGCACCCGGGCCGCGGGACTTTGGGGCGCCAGGGGCTGCGGTCGGATCGTGCCGGGGTCCCCGCTGGCCAGCTGCGCTGTGCTCCTGTGCGGCCGTGGTGCGCGAATGGGGCGCGCGGCCCTGGTGCGTCGCTTACGGGTCCCTTCTTAGCGCCTTTGCTCTCACAGTAATCCGTGCTTCTTTTGCAGGGGAAGAGTTGTTGCAAGTCTGCTTCTGGGCAAACCTTTGGGCTTCCTCTACGGATTATATACTCAATTTATTGTTTAGAAAATGGGGCCCATGAGACGCATCGTTACTATCAAAAGGAGCGGGGTCGACGGTCCCCACTTTCCCCTGAGCCTCAGCACCTGCTTGTTCGGAAGGTGAGCCCCGCGGGCGCGCGCGGACGGTTTAGCCCAGAAAGGAAAATGTCTTTATCACAGTACACGGTCCAGGAATGTGCTCTGCGATTCGGTCCTGTGGTCGCATTTCCTTGGTGCTTCTTCCGTGTTGCTGAGTTGACAGAGTTGTGTTTTGTTTGTTTTGCCAAATAGAAATTTCATGCTAGTGTTTGTATATTTAAGTGGTTTTAGAAATCAAGCCAATTTAAAAACTCGGTTTTCTAATCGCGATAAAGAAAGATGTAGACGGTCTTCATATCTCACGGGCTTTAGGCGGGCGTCAGAAGACACTGTGTGCCCCTGGGACCCTCGGTAGTGGGCATCCCTGGCCACTTGGGACACTGAGAGGATGAAGGCTCTTGGCTCTTTTTGGCGATAGGAAAACGGGACAGAAAGTCTTCCTGCCTGGCATTTGAGAACCTTTCCTCTTACGTTGCTGTCCCGTTTGAATAACGCTGTCCCTGTATAACAGGCACAGTTGCGAACAGTGCCCCTATCAGCCTCTGACATGCGTCCCACCAGAGGCCTGAGAAGGGGTCACTTCCTATGTGGCCTGGGTCCTGCCTCCCATCCTTGCCTCACCCCACCCTCCTGACCCCATCCCCTCCCTTGTTCCTCCCACCTAAGGCATTCCAAGCCCTGTTCACCTTGGTGCTTTTTACACACTTGGAAGTTTATCATGGGAAAGTTCTCTCTTTCCCCAAACTTGTGTGATTTCCATCATTCAGGCGTCAGGTTAAATGTCACCTCTGAGGAAGCCTTGCATGAAAGCTTGTATTTCCAACCCCACGGGTTCAGGGGTAAGTTGTGGGTTTGTCTCCCACTAGACTGAGCTCCCCAAAGGAAAGGACTATCTTCTTGCTAATCATGTGTGCAGGGCCAGGGATGGTGCCTGGCATAGGGGATGTGATCTATACTTAGCATTCTGGCAAGGGTCGGTAGACCACGGGCTGGCGCCACGGATTTGCGATCACTTGATAGCAGTGGTTCTCACAGGAGCGCTATCTTACCTTCCACAAGTCATGCGATAAAATCTGGAGAATTTCCATGTCACAATACAGGAGGGGAGCATGTGCTGTCATCACGGAGGAGGGGTCATGGTGGGGATCCTACTAGGCTCAGGGCAGCCCCCACAATACAAAAGCACCTGGCCCAAGACGTCAGCAGTGCCATGGCTCAGAAACACTCATCTACAGTCGTCTTCCTGCCAGACAAATTCTCAGTTGTAAGGGATAGTCTCTCCGTTGCTCAGATGTTCTGTTACCTTAAAATCAAATTATCTTATTGGGGTTAAAGAAGCTTTTCGCTTTTCATAGATACCTTTCTTTTGAAAAGGAAAAATATAAACATTTCATTTTAAGTGACAGTCCTTTTGCTTTTTTACAGTAGTACTTGAATATATTTTCATGCAAGATTTTATAATTTAGAAACTAATCCGCGTTTGGTCACATAACATGGGTAGGAAGAGGTATTCTTAGACTCCAAAGGTTCAGATCGAGGACAGGCCATTGCATACTTTGTTCAATTTTTATTTTTATTTTTATATTTTTTGTTTGTTTTGGAGACAGAGTCTTGCTCTGTCACCCAGGCTGGAGTGCAATGGCATGACTTGGCTCACTGCAACCTCTACTTCCCAGGTTCAAGCGATTCTTGTGCCTTAGCTTCCTGAGTGGTTAGGATTCAGGCGTGAGCCACTACACCCGGCTAATTTTTGTATTTTTAGTAGAGACAGGGTTTCACCATGTTGGCCAGGTTGGTCTTGAACTCCCAACCTCAGATGATCCACCCCCTCGGCCTCCGAAACTGCTGGGATTACAGGCGTGAGCCATGGTGCCTGGCCCCAGTTTGTTCAAATTTTTAAGATCACAGGCTAGAACAGGAATGCTGAAGAATCCAGGAACCTAATGGTTCTTCTGATTATTAGTTTGTGCAGGTTTGGGAATTGTCTCTTCTGCTGCTTTGCCAAAGCTGTCTGTGGAAAAACAAGTTGAATTTAGATTTTTTTGTTGTTGTTGCGTGCAAATTAGTATTTTTATTGTTTAGAGACTTTTGAATCTGTCGGTAAATACAGTGTGGTTTAAAAACAATAAAAAGCTTACCCATAATAAGCATTTACTATGTGCTAGGCAAATTCGTGACGTGTACAGCTCATTTAGTTGTTGGAACATCACATGATGTAGGTTCTAGTGTAATCTCTTTATTGTATATGAGGCAACTGATACACGGAAGTGCTAGCATAAAATAAGCACACTTGGGGATGATTAAACCATTAACCATAGTTAACATTACAAACAAACTTTTTTTGAAAAAGCACAGGGTATTAAAAATAGTCATTGTCCAAAATTGATGTAAGTACTCCTTTCTTTGTGCCTTTTAAGTATAGCTTTTTATATAAAAGGTAATTCAATTTGTATTCTAGTGTTTTCTCTTATTTTTATATACTCTATGTTTTAAAGACCTAATAGTTACACGTTTAATGCTTCCAAAAGTTCTTTGCAAAATACAAAGATCCTTTACATGGCCCATTCTGTTTGTTACTTCTTTATGTCCTTATATTTGCAGACCAAACATGCTAGTCAAATTGTGTTTTATTTCGGGAAATTGTGCTAATGTTTTAAAAAGTTGCAACAACCAAACCCACCTTCTTCTTTTGCATGAAGGGGTATTGAATGTGACATCCGCATCCAGCTGCCTGTTGTGTCAAAACAACATTGCAAAATTGAAATCAATGAGCAGGAGGTAAGTGGTTTTTTGGAGGTCTATTTTTAAAACTTTTTAGTTCACTTTTAATCTGTTCGTTAGTAACATATTTCCCCCTTCTTTCATTTTCAGGCAATATTGCATAATTTTAGTTCCACAAATCCAACACAAGTAAATGGGTCTGTTATTGATGAGCCTGTACAGCTAAAACATGGAGATGTAATAACTATTATTGATCGATCTTTCAGGTAGGTAAAAGCTGATTGGGCTAACAGTAAATGTCACCTCCTGATTAACCATAAACTAGTGTCATAGTCAACTGTGATTCTTCTTTACTGTTCATGGTTTTCAGAGTGTTTCAGATTTCCACAACAGTAATCTTAATTTAAAAGGATACGGATCTAGGAGGATGACTAATTGGGACAAAATGTGATGGAATTCACGGATTTGGATGCGATAATTATGCAGAGGAAGATTGACCTTGTCCCAAAGGAGTTGGTTATTTTCTTGCAAGTGTGAAACTGCATGAGATTTTTCTATTCATTTTTTTTTGAAATGATGTATCGCTTTGTTGCCAGGATGGAGTGCAGTGGCATGATCTTGGCTCACTACAACCTCTGCCTCCCAGGTTCAAATGATTCTCCTGCCTCAGCCTCCCTGGTAGCTGGGACTACAGGCGTATGCCACCATGCCTAGCTAATTTTATTCTTTTTTATTTTAAAGCAAAATACACTCTGAGAAAAAGGTACGAAACAAGATGTGCAGGCCAGTTTATCATGTGAATACCCTTTTTGCTGCTACCTATTATGGACTGATTTGTGCTCTCCCCAAATTCATATGCTGACTTCCTAATCCCTAGTACCTTAGAATGAAACTGAATTTGGAGAGAGGACATTTAAAAAGGCAATGAAGCCTTTTTGAGGCCATCAGTATGGGCCCTAATCTGCTGCTTGGTGTCATTATAAGAGGAGATTAGGGAACATATGCATAGAGGAAAGCCCATGAGGAGAGGCAGCAAGAAGGCAGCCATGGGCAAGTCAAGGAGAGGGGCGCAGAGAAATCCGACCCAGCTGACACCTGCGCTCGGACTTCCAGCCTCCAGAACTGAGAAGTGCGTGTCTGGTGTTGAAGGCATTCAGCCTGTGGGACTTTATTATAGTGGCCCTAGCAGACTAACATAGAACATTTCCCCAAGCTTTTTTTAAAAGGCTGTTTTCTTTTTTTTTCTTTTTTTTTTTTTTTTTTGAGACAGAGTTTTTCTCTTTTTACCCAGGCTGGAGTGCAATGGCGCGATCTCGGCTCACCGCAGCCTCCGCCTCCTGGGTTCAGGCAATTCTCCTGCCTCAGCCTCCTGAGTAGCTGGGATTACAGGCACGCGCCACCATGTAAAAGGCTGTTTTCTAATCACAACTTCCTTAGCAAGTAAACCACCATCGTGGCTTTTAGGATATTATAAATGTCTGGAGTTTTACTACCTAAGCATGGATCTCTGAACACTACAGTTTTGTCTGTTCTTATGAAAGTCCTTAACAGTGATGTAATAATATATACATTTGTGTCTGGCTTGTGCTTTTATGTGTGTGAGATTCATAGCATGTTGGACATCTGTGGTTTGTTCCTTCTCATGGCATAAATATTTCACTGAAAAAAATATAATATATGCAATAATATACAGAATTACACAGAATTCATTCTGGTTGGACATTTGACAAGTGTCATCTTTTAAATGTGTCAAGGCTTGCTTTATGATCAGATATGGTTAATTGTTTTACTAATCTGCCCTGTGTAATTGAAAACTGTATTCTACAGTATCTGACATATGATATGCATATTTTATATATATATGTATATACACAGATACACACATCCCCATTAGATTCATATCTTCTCTATACCTTGTAATTTCCCCTCTACTATTATTAAGAGATATGTTCAAATCACCTACTGGGGATTGGTTGATTGATTTGTTTTTATCTCTGTCAGTTTTTGCTTTGTATATTTTGAGACTGACCTATGGTGCACACATTTAGAATTATGTCTTCCACGTGCATGGAACTCTTTTTTTCATTGAGAGATGTCCTCTATTTTTAGCAATGCTTTCTTTTCTGCTTCATGTTTCCTTTGGATAACGAATATGGCTAAACTAATTTCCTTTTGATTAGTGCTTGTGTAGTATAACTTTCCGCCCCCTTAATTTTAACTTTTCTTAATTTTTATGGTTTAAGTTGTTTCTTAGAGCTTGTTGCCAGGTGAACCCTTGTGTTTAACTGGAATATCTTCTTGCTGGATTGATCCTTATATAAAATGTTCTTTTTCTCTATGTATAATTTTTGTCTGAGACGATTTTGTTTCACGTTAGTAGAGCACTCCAGTTCCCCTCTGGTTGCTGTTTGCATAGTCTGTTTATCTTTTCCATGCTTTTATTTCAAACAATTTGTGTCTTTGAATCAAAATTGTGTCTCTGGTAGACAACATATTAGTGGGTCATTTAAAAATCCGTTCTGCTAAATGGATCTCTGTCTCTGTTACTGTCTTCATTTGTATTAGATAGTTTTTTAATGTACCACTTAAATTCCCTCATCATGTCTTTTACTGTGCTTCTTGGAAGTTTGCCTTCATTTTTAAAGAGTATTTTTATTGAATACAGACTTCTAGGTAGGAAGTTTTTTGTTTGTTTGTTTTGAGACAGAGTCTTGCTCTGTCACGTAGGCTGGAGTGCACTCTTATGATCTTGGCTCACCTCAACCTCCGCCTCCCAGGTTCAAGTGATTCTCATATCTCAGCCTCCTAAGTAGCTGGAATTACAGGTGCTTGCCACAATGCCTGGCTATTTTTTAAAAATTTTTTAGTAGAGACAGTGTTTCACCATGATGACCAGGCTGGTCTCAAACTCCTGGCCTCAAGTCATCTGCCCACTTCAGCCTCCCAAAGTGCTGGGATTACAGGCATGAGCCACCACGCCCAGCCTATAGGTAGGAAGTTTTCAATATGGATTGGAGAGCTGAACTCTTTTGCCAAAACAAGACATTATCCAAATTGAGAAAAATTCAAATGATTAAAGACATCCAAGAAAGATTAGAAAGTGAACCTTAGAAAGACAGACTTGATTCTAAACTCTACTATGAGAAACAATTTCAGATGTCTGACTGCTTCAGATTTTACTTAGGTTGCATATAAATTCAAATCAGGTTATTTCACTGAGGCTGAGGAGTTTTCATTATGCAAAATAAAGGATTGCTTTGTGGCTTGATCACTGAGGTTTGCCAGGACAATTATGTATCTTGCTACATGTAGTCTTCCTAAGATGTGCTTGTCTTGTTCAGACATAGACTGAGTATGTGGGAAACTGAAGTGATCATAGTGTTCTAAGGAATAGCTTTGTAGTTACTCTGTAGCATAAGCATAGCCTTTTCTTTACCCTGAGGTATGTGACTTCACAACATGAGAGAGATTCAGTTACCTACAGGCTTCCTGGCTGGCCTTCCAAGCCATCAGATGATTTACATGGACTTAAACTAGAAGAAATTTGACTTTGCTCTCATGTTCATTAGCTTCTCTCATAGAAGGTGCTAGGGAACATTGTCGAATCATACCTGGGCTGGTCGTCAGTGATCAGAGGTTAAACTGGGCCCACAACCTCTGACTGGTGTTTCAAAAGAAACTTCACTCAGCTTATCTAAGTTTTTAGTGTAAAAGCACTTTTCTAACTCTAAGTTTATTTCTTTGTATAAAGTCGTGTCTTGAACAAAACCCAAAGTTTGTTCCTTGATCCTTGGACGTTAAGTGGATACGGAGACTTCAGCCCCAGAATACAAATTTTTGATCAGGTTTTATGTCTGTTGTTTATGCACTGCAGGTATGAAAATGAAAGTCTTCAGAAGAGAAGCAAGTCAACTGAATTTCCAAGAAAAATACATGGACAGGTGATGGGAAATATTCAAGTTTGGGCTCTGATTCTTTTTGGTGATATGAAATCATTCACGTATGCTTTGATGATTTCTTACTTGAAATCAGTGACAAAGAGAGTGGTTACTGGTTATAGTAGGAAAATGTAACTGAAGTATTAAAACAAGTGGAACTTAGACATATTGAACTAATCTAAAATAATATTCCCCCCCCCCTTTTTTTTTTTTTTTTTTTTTTAATTAAGATGGGATTTCACCATGATGGCCAGGCTGGTCTTGAACTCCTGACCTCAGGTGATCCACCCACCTTGGCCTCCCAAAGTGCTAGGATTACAGGCGTGAGCTACCGTGCCCGGCCAATATTTCCTCTTTGTTATTCAAAATCAGAGTACTAAGTTGGTCTTATGCTTTTGGCCAAAAAGTCTACTAGAGTATGTTAAGATCTTTTTGCAAGCCCAGGAATAAGATAACCCCAACACACAGAGCTAACATTTGGGAATTGCATTATCTGGCTCATTTTGTATCCCAGTCATTGTACTCATCCATCTTTATGTGTCTGAAATAATCACATCATGAAAATCGTGAGTGCCAAAGATGCTTCTCTATTTTGATAGACAGACTACCCATGAAATGGGAAGAGGGATCCTTGTGCTTTGTCATGTGAGACAATCCTATAGTTTGAGTATATCAGTGTGGAAGAGGTATTCTAACTGTACAGCTTATAAAAACGTAATCATCAGCATGTGCTTGGGTATTTAGATTGAATACATCAGTGTGGGAGAGGTGTTTTAATTGTACAGCTTATTAAAACACAATTGTCGGCACATGCTTGGAAATTTAGTGGGATTTAGGCTTAGGATAAGCCCTGAGAATTTATATTTTTCCTACAGCTTAGAGTGCTCCTAAAGCTAGTTTCATATGAGCTCCTTGGAATATCTTGGCTTAGGAGAGTTATCTTAGGGGCACCTGAAATTAACAACAAGTACTTGAAATTCAACATTTCTGCCTTTTTGTTTTTGAGATAGAGTCTTGCTCTGTCGCCCAGGCTGGAGTGCAGTGGCATGATCTCGGCTCACTGCAACTTCTGCCTCCTGGGTTCAAGCGATTCTTCTGCCTCAGCCTCCTGAGTAGCTGGGACTACAGGTGTGCGCCACCATGCCCAGCTAATTTGTAGTTTTAGTAGAAGAAGGGTTTCACCATATTGGCCAGGCTGGTCTCGAGCTCCTGACCTCAAGATCCACCAGTCTTGGCCTCCCAAAGTACTGGGATTGCAGGAGTGAGCCACCATGCCCAACCCATTTTTGCCATGTTAAGTACTGCCTCTTCCCTAGAGGAATGCCTGAATGTTGAGCCTGGTGGTCATCAGTTCCTGTGCTGGAAGCCAGTTTCTGAGGCATCCCACACCGCAGTCACCAGCCAACTTGTTAGTCTATGGGAGTAAATCGACCAGAAAGAGTTGAACTGTAGGTTAGATATCTGCCACTCGACAGTCTCAGGACTGTTCTGTTGCTGGTCTGTGATAAAGTAAGTACTGAAATGGAGTAGGTAGGAAATATGACAGCAATTCGACAGCAATTTTGTGGCTATTAAATATAGTCATCAGCAAAAATGAGGTTCTATACTTTATATATTCATAATTTTATTAGTAGTTCATTTATATTGTTTAGTCATAGATTCTTGTTCCACTTCAGATTGGAAATAACTCATCCCTCACATAGATAAATTTAGAAGCAAGGTGTTATATATCAATAAACTTGAAATTAACTAAGGAAGTTAGATTCTTTGCCTTTGGTAGTATGATTTAGATATTTTCTTAATAATCCAGATGATAAGCTTTTCTTCTTTTGGGACATCAGACTTTTATAAAAGTTTTATATATGTGTTATTCTTTAGTTCTTCCACCCTTCTAGAAACAATTCCGTATGAAGGGAAGTTAGGGCATTGTCTCTGGGGAGCCAGGTGGGGGTGCTGCGCCTGCTCCCAGGCTGGGGGGTTGCAGTACCCATGGATGTACCATGCGTGCTTGTGCCACGACTTCACTTAGGGCGAATCCAGGCTCTCAGATCCACCCAGGAGGGCGCACATGCCGAGTGGGGCACTAGTTCATCCACAGGTCCTATGGCTCATTTCTTTTTGTGTGTGTGTGTGTGTGTGTGTGTGTGTGTCAGAGTCTTGCTCTGCTGCCAGGCTGGAGTGCAGTGGCGTAATCTCCACTCACTGCAATCTCCACCTCCTAGGTTCAAGTGGTTCTTCTGCCTCAGCCTCCCCAGTAGCTGGGACTACAAGTGCGGGCCACCACGCCTGGCTAATTTTTGTATTTTTAGTAGAGACGGGGTTTCACCATGAAGGCCAGGATGGTCTCCATCTCTTGACCTTATGATCCACTCACTTTGGGCCCCCCAAAGTGCTGGGATTACAAGCATGAGCCACCACGCCCAGCCCCTGTGGCTCATTTCCGAGAAAACTGATGATGCAGTCCACCGTTCTGTGTTCATGGTGGGCTACAGATCTTCAGTATAGGTGATGTTTAATATTAACTTGGTTCTTCCACAATATGATGTTGCGAAATAACTTTAAAAGAAGTTCTAAAAATGCACTGAGTTCGATTGTAATGATTTTAAGCCTTGAGTTTGTTTCCCATTAATCACTCACTATTTTTAAACAAGTTAATTAAGAAGCACTTTTACCCTGACCAAGCTCCCAAATGACTTGAGCTCATTTCTCAAACAGTCTTTAAAAGTCATACAGGAGTGGTTTGGTAAAGAAAACTTTTTTTTTTTGAGATGAAGTCTCGCTCTGTCGCCTAGGCTGGAGTGCAGTGGCACGATCTCCACTCACTGAAATCTCTGCCTGTTGGGTTCCAGAGATTCTCCTGCCTCAGCCTCCTGAGTAGCTGGGACTACAGGTACCTGGCCACCATGCCTGGCTAATTTTTTTATTTTTAGTAGAGATGGGGTTTCACCATGTTGGTCAGGCTGGTCTCAAACGCTTGACCTCAAGTGATCCGCCCACCTTGCCCTCCCAAAGTGCTGGGATTACAGGCATGAGCCACCATCCCTGGCCAGAAAACAATCAATACTTTTTCACTGTTGTGACTGTCAGTATTTAGAAAGACCTGCAAATAACTGTTCTTATTTTCCCAACTCACAGGAGCCAGCACGTCGTGTCTCAAGATCTAGCTTCTCTTCTAACCCTGGTGAGTAGCGGTTGGGTTTAGTTTTGGCATCCTGAAAGATTAGGTCTTTGTGAAGCATAATGGCAAAGAAAAGTCAAGAAGAATGCAAGTGCTAAACATCTAGCCTGTCAGAAATGGAGGAGGTGTCATTTATCATGTCAACAACAGACAGATGCCTAACTCTTTTCCCTTGGTGACTGATGGGGTGCTGTGCTTAGGAGAGACTCCAGGCACGAGGAAACTGCCTGTTCAGCTGCCAGCTCAGTTCTCAGTAGTTTGATAGCATGTGATATTGCATACTGGTTATTGGAGCTAATGTGATTTATTTATCTGTATTATAATACTAATACCTTGAGACTTGCAAGTTTTAGGCATTAAATAATTTGTAGGCTAAGTAAAAGCTAGCTTATAAGACAATCTGAAACAATTAAAATATTGAATTCCGCAAATGTTAACCATTGAGAAAACGTTGAACTTCTGTTTCTTATTTCATAATAATTGCCAAGACGGGAAAGCTCCAGATTCCAAGGCCTATTCAAAAATCACTGAAGGAAAAGTATCAGGAAGTCCTCAGGTACATATCAACACTGTCAAAGAAGACAGTACTGCAGATGACTCAGAAGACAGCGTTGCCCAGGAAACTTCTGATGTTCATTCCTCAGAACATGCTGGACGTAATGGCAGAAATGCAGCTCATTGCATTTCTGGGGATTTTAGAGAAATTTCCAGGGTAAAATTAATGAGCCATTGTGGAGAACTGAAGTCTCCTTCCACTACACAGTGTCTTGACGATAGCCAAAAAAACGAATCTCCCTTTAGGAAGCTGTATCAGTCAATGAAGAAAGAGTTGGATGTAAAATCACAAAAAGAAAATCTTCCACAGTATCATAGAAAATCTGGATTACAAACTGATTACACAACAGAAAAAGAAAATGCTGATGGTTTACAGCAGGAGACACAACTGTTGTTCTCACGTAAGTCAAGACCGAAATCTGGTGGAAGCAGCCACGCCATGGCAGAGCCTGCTTCGCCTGAGCGAGAGCTCGCCCAGGCCAAGGGCAAGGGAAGAGACGTGGAGTCTGTTCAGACTCCCAGCAAGGCTGTGGGTGCCAGCTCTCCTCTCTATGAGCCGGCTCAAATGAAGACCCCTGAACAATATCCACAGCAACAAAATTCTCCAGAAAAACATAAGAACAAACACCTGTATCCTATTGGTAGAAGAGAATCTGCGAATCTGCGTAAAAACGAAGCCTTCGAGGCTGGTGATAAAACTCTTACTCCCAGGAAGCTTTCAGCTAGAAACCGAACACCAGCTAAAGCTGAAGATGCAGCCGACTCTGCCGCTAAACCAGGAAATCTCTCCTCCAAAACCAGAGGAAGTATTCCTACAGATGTGGAAGTTCCGCCTAGAGAAACCGAAATTCAAAATGACCCCTTTTTAACTCTGTGGCTCACTGAAGTTGAAAGGAAAATCCAAAAGGATTCCCTCCACAAGCCTGAGAAAGTGGGTGCCACAACTGGACAGATGTGCCCTGAGTTACCTGGTCTTAGTGCAGTTGATATCAGCAACTGTGGTGATTCCCTTAGTAAGTTTATTTTGTTGTCAATTTATTTTTTCTAAAAGATGAACACCTTCTGTTTAGCCATGAATCAGTGAGACCTTCATTCATTCAGTAGTGACTGGCGTTGTGGAAGAGAGTGTAGGCAGTTAGGGCTCAGGGATAGGACAGACATGGGCACTGTTTCTGCTGACAGCTTAGTACCGAAGGCCTAGGTGATTTTAACAAGGAATGACAGGAGGTGGAGGTTGTCAGGGAAGTATGAAGCAGGGGTTATTGAAGGAGGTAGGGTGGCCCCCAAAATATTCCATTCTCCTCCATCTGTCACAAAACAGAAAAGAGAATACTCATAATTGCTTTTCACATGGAGTTGAATTCTGAACTACAATCAACTGTATCATATGAGTTTGGTCATTTGGAATAAATCACTGGAAATCATTGAATATAGTGGTAGTTCTCAGGTATTTATACTCTGTTTTCAGAGTGTCCTACAAACAATTTACTGTAAACGCTGGACTCTACCCATGAGTTTATATGCCAGGCAAATTTCTAAATGATTTGCAGACATTAACACTTGATTCTTGGTGCAGCAGGAGTGCTCATGGCTAGGTTTTCTTTTTAGATCTATGTCACAAATGAGGAAACTGACAACCCAAGGCCACCCAGTGAGTGGCAGAGATATGACCTTTATAGCAGGTGTGGTAGCTCCTTGGGAGCTTCCTATACTCCTCGGGATTGGCTTTTAGAAGAAAAGTTGTCTAGGCCACGGACGCAGTATTCGCACTATCAGGCTGTTTCTGCAGGTGGCCCATAGTGGTGGGGTGTGAGGCTATCGATAAAATAAGGCCTGTAATAGCAGTCTTAGTGTTCCACCAAGCCTCATAAAGGGGAAGCATCACTTAGACAAGGAATTTATGGTAGCTGGTGGCTCAGGAAGATGTATAATTGAGGCTGGGCTCCCGTGAATTGACTCAGAACCACCTGGAGGAGTTTTCACAGCTCGTGTATTCTGGTCACTGAGTGAAGCCCAAGTGCATGTCTTTAGAGAGTTCTCTCCAGCTGTCATCCCCTACTCCAAGGTGAAAGCTACTGCTTCACACTCCTCTTTCATATGTCCACGCATAATGCTTCAATGTTTTAAAGAAAGCCTTTGTACTGTCCAGTGGGAACTGGATGTCTTCGTGGCCTCTCCTGCGGTCCTTTAGGAACTTTTAGTGGCCTAAGCTTCACCAGGATCGCAAGAATGGAGGTGTGCTGCAGGTGCTGTTTCTATGACTTTTCACTTGGTTAGTCTTTAATGCTAATGTGAAATAAATCACTAATCTTGGTATGTTTTTTCATCGCTCTTTCCACGTTTGTATTTGTTTAGATAAGAGTGAGGGAATACCTTTGAAAAGAAGGCGTGTGTCCTTTGGTGGGCACCTAAGACCTGAATTATTCGATGAAAACTTGCCTCCTAATACGCCTCTTAAAAGGGGAGAAACCCCAACCAAAAGGAAGTCTCTGGTAGTGCACACTCCACCTGTTCTGAAGAAAATCATCAAGGTGAGTTGAACAATTAGCATTCTCATTCACATCCAGTGGCTCACGCACTGGGTCCATATTGCTTTCCAAATTCTGACACAAGTAGAATTATGATGAAGACCTTTATTTATTTAGTTTTTTAAGAAACAAGTTTTAAACAAGATGAAATAAAACTCACTGATGTGGGTGCCAGCAAAGAAGCCCCTGGGTCCCTGACCGTGGTGCTGACGCAACTGAGTAGGGGGAGTCCTTGGTGTTGTCCTTTTAGTGCGGAAGTTCCCGGACATCCACACTTACAGCACCAGGTAATCACCTGCAGGCACTGTCACGACAGCCAATTACAAAAATTCTGGATACGTCACCAATCACAAAAATTCTGATACATCACCATCCTTATGGATGGTTTTATTTTCTTTTAGAGTTACAAGGCTATAGTCAAGGCATTTACCTGGTATAAAGGAAAATCATCAATGGCAATGTCAACATTTTACACCCTCAGCTTTTTAGAATGATTGCTTACCTGTTCCTTTGCTGTGTTGTCTTTCCTGGGTTTTATACCCCTGGGAAGCCATGGCCCTGTAGCTTTGTAGCAGGGCCTGGGCAGTCTTTCTTTTCTTCTCTTCCCAGCAGGAGCAGAAAGTGATGCCTGGCTCCGTTTCCATTCCACTTGCCTCTGGGACCAGGCCACTGGTCCCAGTTCAGGCCACTGGTCCCAGAGGCAAGTGGCCTTCTTCCATGTGGACTGCCGGGGGCTGCGTGCCCATGGCTGGTATTTACTGGGGCTGAGATCAGACCCTGCCTGTCTTTTCATTGATCAGGACGTTTCTTCCATCTTTCTACCTGAAATGACCTCAGTTCAGACTTGGCTTGCTTCTAGTTCCTTTTTCTTCCTTAAATTACTGGGACAGTCTCACCTCTACCATAGTCTTGAAAGACAGTGGCTTAAGCATTTGTTGCTTCAAAATTTAAACAGCTGAAATTCTTAACCGAATAGTTTTTCATCAGTCATTCCAGTGATGTTACATCCTTGTTAAGGCTTGTTGTGAACAATTTTGTCTTATCAGGAACAGCCTCAACCATCAGCGGAACAACAGTCAACTTCAGAAATCCACTTGGAAGTGACGGCACAAAGCTTGGTTACAGGCCCTCCAGCCCCTAGTCCTAGGAAAACTCCAGTTGCCAATGATCGTAGGTCCTGCCAAGCAGCCCCTGCTTCCAGCAGCAAATCTCAGACAGAGGTTTCTAAGAGAGGAGGGAGAAAGAGCGGCAACCTGCCTTCAAAGAGAGCGTCTCTTAGGCGCAGCCAACATGGTATTTTACAGATGATATGTTCCAAAAGAAGAAGCGGTGCTTCTGAAGCCAATCTCATTGGTTAGTCTTGCATTAGAACACATATGTTAAGGTGAATTTTTTCATGAATACTTGTTTTTGAAAAGTTTCATCTTCTTTTCCCGTTGACAGTTGCAAAATCGTGGGCAGATGTAGTAAAACTTGGTGCAAAACAAACACAGACTAAAGTGGTAAAACATGGCCCTCAAAGATCAGTGATCAAAAGACAAAGAAGACCTGCTACTCCAAAGGTAGGGGCCTCACTGGGAGCGGCTGCTTTACAATACCAGTGCCACTGAAGCTTGCATTCAGTGTGGATTTATGCTTTAATGTCTTGTTTACCTCTTTCCTGTTCTTTACAGAAGCCTGCGGGTAATGTTCACAGTCAATTTAGTACAGGCCATGCAAACTCTCCTTGTACCATAATAATAGGGAAAGCTTATACTGAAAAGGTACATTTGCCTGCTCAACCCTGCAGAATGTTCAACGACTTCATTTCCAACCAAAAAAGGGACTTTAAGGAAGATCTTTCAGGTAAAAACACAGTCTTAGATCTTATACATCTTTTGACCCTACTATTTTTTATTGTGTTAATGTTTGGGTTGCTAACTTTGTTTATCTGCTGTGAAAGGGATTATAAAATAAACGACTGAGTCAACTTTCTGGGGTCACAGCATTCAGGGAAGATAAAGCTGGTTTGGCTTGCAAGGACAGGTCTCTGATAATTTTGGGGATCACATGTCCTGCGTGAAATAGGTATGGAAATGTCAAATGCATATCTTTACCCTGGAGAGCAGCGGATACATAGAAAGCTGGAAGGCGCTTTACAGGGAAGAGACGTAACTTGTTTCCTACAGCTACAGTTTATCCCAGGTGTAGCTCAGTTGTTTATGAGCAACATTTTGCTTCTTCAGGATTTACTTTTTAGGCAGCTTAACTTCCTTGAAAGAAGGCCCTATGAGAAGATTCCCGTAAACAACTGATGGTTGAAGAAATGTTTGCACTCAAGTCCCACTCAGGAAAGTGTGGCCTGACTTGCTAAAGTGGGGATGATGCAGCAGCTAGGGCTGGTGGCAGGAGAGCGGCTGTAGGTTTTCTGTTGTGTAATTTGCCCAGTAGTTTCTACCGTGTACAGTTTGGAAGGGTGGTGGGAGTTGAAGTGAACAGGGGAAACCTTGTTTTTGTTTTCTGGCAGATTGAGTTGTAAGAGTTGTACTCCTCTGTAATGGCTGCAAGGTACCGTCTGATGAGTCATATTCGGATCCGTTCATTTATCTTTTTAAAAAAACCAAGAAGACAGAAATGCAAAACATAAACCAAAATGTAGATATGTATCTAGGAGTAGGTTTATAAATTACAGACATGTATGAATGTTCTAATATGTATGTTACAAAATGTTAAAAACAAACCCTCAAAAATACTTTTAAAAAAATGTTAAGTATTCAGTGTGTGGGACAGTGGATTGTCCCCAGCATTCTTTCTTTTAAGATGGTTTCCTAGAGTCAAGCAGTTCTCACCTGTTGGTATGAGTACATCTCATTGCAGAACATTAGCATCTGCTGAAGACTAAATCCTGGGCTTTAAGTAGAAGGGGAGATTTTTGTGAATGGACTGGTTTGGAAGGGAGGCTTCAGAACAGGCTTCCCCCGAAAGTTTTGTGTGTGACTATGAGGCTGAAATAGCACTTGCATCCAATGAGGCCAGAATGATACAAGTAAGGAGAACATGGGATAAGAGGAGTTTTGCAGAAAGTTACAACTTCTATATAAACTGCTTTGTTACTATTTTTTTTCCTGAGATTATGTCAGTACTGCTTTTTGGTGTTAAAATGGAATGATAATGATAAATAGATTTTTAAAATATATATGTATTTTTAAGTGACAGTACTAAAAATGGGCAGCCCTTTGTCGTTTTCTAAAATGTGGGCACACGTTATTTGTACTTAAAACCTAGAACTGAGCACCCAAGACTTTGAGAAGCATGAAGGCGTTTGGATTTTAGATCCCAGCCGGGAGGCCTGTAGGTCCTAGGAGCCCATCACCAGCTTCCATGTTCTAGAGCTCATGTGTGATGACTAGTTAGAAAGACCACAAAGGTCAACTAACTTCATTTGTTTCCTTCCCAAGAAAAGCAAAGCAAAGAACATCACATATCTTCTCTTTGCTCTCTTTTTTACACAATAAGTACATTATTAATGGAATCACCCTTTTTATGAGGCCTATGTACCAGGAATTCTAGGGAGGAATCTACTGTTATTTCACACCATTTACATCTTACAGGTGAGGACTGGTATGGTTGTTTGAATGTTAGCAATGTGTTAATCACTTTTCAAATATTTTCATTTAACAGGAATAGCTGAAATGTTCAAGACCCCAGTGAAGGAGCAGCCACAGTTGACGAGCACATGCCACATCGCTATTTCAAATTCAGAGAATTTGCTTGGGAAAAAGGTTCAAGTAACTAATTCAGGAGAAGAACCTTTGCTACCCACCTCAGAGAGTTTAGGTTGGTTTCCTTTTTTCCTACCACGGTGATGTTTTGGGATAGGAGCGTGCAGTATTATCTTTTGCAAGCAGTATGATACTACTTCTCTAAAACAAATGTTCCAGGCACAAAATACCATTTCCATCTTCTCTGTTCTAATTGAAACGGAGATTTCAATCAGCAGTTGATTGAAACACAGGCATTCATTGACTTACAGAGAATGAAAGACTCCATTAATATGTGTAGATGACCTGTGTACACTTTTGGCTTCTTTAAGTAACCAGGAAGACATGGCAAAAAAGTACAATGATTTCTCACCATACTTACATATAGATTACTCAAATTCGAAATTATTGCAAATTACAACGCAGAAAGATAACAGTTTATATACTGTGCAATTATTCCTGCTAACCTTTTAGGTGGGAGCAGGCCCGGGTTGAATGTGAGATGGGAGATGAGAATCTGTCTAATCTCTCATTTGGCACTGGTTACTGTGTTCCTGTCATAGAGAGAACAGCTTGCTACCCTGAAGATGTTTGTGGTAGGTGAATATTTCCTGTGTGATATAGACCCTAACCACGCAAGGATAACCCATGTTATTTTATTGGTGATTTAAGGCAAGAAACAGCTGTTTGTTTCTAATGGTTAAAGAAAAAAAATGCCTATATTAATGTCAGTGACACAGGGCATGGCAACTTTTGGAGGATCCTTCTTAAGCAATATTTTTGCCTTCTGTAATCATTTTAGCGTCTAACTTTTGTTTAATGATGACTCCACTGTAGCACCAAATAACATTATCCTTAATTGTGCATGGCTTTTATATAAGACAGATTTATAAACACACAAGTAGCCTCATATCGTTAAGTAGATATGAATTTAGTTTTTTATTATATTTTATGAGGCTTCAGTACTAGATTGACATAAGATACGCATAGAATGTATTTATTATAGATGTTTTTATTTCAGGAGGAAATGCGTTCTTCAGTGCACGGAAGGCAGCAAAAGAACTGTCTGATAGGTGTTCTGTAAGCCCTGCCTTAACACGGCCGAGTATTAGAGAAAATGGAAACACAGCAGAAACTCCTAGGAACACCTACAAAATGACTTCTGTGGAGATGAAGACTTCAGATACTGAGACAGAGCCTTCAAAGACAGTACCCAGTGCAAACAAGTTAAGAAGGTCTACCGAGCTCAGAAATGTACAGAAGCTACCTGAAGAAAGCAAGAGTGAAGAAACAAATACTGGCGTTGCCGCCCACATCATAGGAAGGTGTCAGAAGACAACACCACTGCAGCGGAAGAGAGGAGGAGAGATGAAGGAAATCGAAAGACCCTTTGAGACGTATAAGGAAAATATTGAATTAAAAGAAAATGTTGAAAAGATGGAAGCAGTGAAGAGATCAAGAAGAACCTGGGGGCAGAAAGGTGAACGAGTGTCTGACCTAACAGACCTCAAGAGCTTGCCTGATACAGAACGCACGAAAGACCTGGCTCATGGCCAGGAGCTCCTCCAAACCCGAGATCATGCCAAGGCACCAGAGAGTGAGAAGGGCAAAATCACTAAAATGCCCTGCAAGTCATTACAGCCAGAACCAATAGACACCCCAACACGCATGAAGCAATGGCCCAAGACATCCCTGGGGAAAGTGGGTGTGAAAGAAGAGCCCCTTGTGGCAGGCAAGCTCACACGGACACCAGGGGAGACCACACACACACACACAGAGCCAGCAGGAGATGGAAGGAGCATCAGAACATTTAAGGAGTCTCCGAGGCAGATCCTGAACCCAGTAGCCTATGTAACTGGAATGAAGAGGTGGCCAAGAACGTCTAAGGAAGAGGCCCAATCACTGGAAGACCTGGCCGGCTTCAAAGAGCTCTTCCAGACACCAGGTCACACTGAGGAATCAATGACTGATGACAAAACTACGAACATACCCAGCAAATCTCCACCACCAGAGTCAGTGGACACCCCAACAAGCACAAAGCAACGGCCTAAGAGAAGTCTCAGGAAAGCAGACATAGAGGAAGAACTCTTAGCACTCAGGAAACTGACACCATCAGCAGGGAAAGCCATGCACACACCCAAACCAGCAGCAGGTAATGAGAAAGACATTAAAGCATTGATGAGAACTCCAGTGCAGAAACTGGACCTGATAGGAAATTTACCTGGCAGCAAGAGACAGCAACAAACTCCTAAGGAAAAGGCCCAGGCTCTAGAAGACCTGGCTGGCTTTAAAGAGCTTTTCCAGACTCCTGGTCACACCGAGGAATCAGTGGCTGCTGGCAAAAGCACTAAAATACGCTGCAAATCTCTACAACCGGACCCAGTGGACACCCCAACGAGCACAAAACAACGGCTCAAGAGAAGTCTCAGGAAAGCAGACATAGAGGAAGAATTCTTAGCACTCAGGAAACTAACGCCATCAGCAGGAAAAGCCATGCACACACCTAAACCGGCAGTAGGTGAAGAGAAAGACATCAACACATTTGTGGGAACTCCAGTGCAGAAACTGGACCTGCCAGATAACTTAATCGGGAGTAAGAGACGGCCACAAACTCCTAAGGAAAAGGCCCAGGCTCTAGAAGACCTGGCTGGCTTCAAAGAGCTCTTCAAGACCCCTGGTCACCCTGAGGAAACAGTGGCTGCTGGCAAAACCACTAAGATGCCCCGCAAATCTCCACCAGAATCAGCAGATACCCCAACAAGCATAAGAAGGCGGCCTAAGACACCTTTGGGAGAAAGAGATATAGAGAAAGAGCTCTTAGCCCTGAAGAGGCTCACACAGGCATCAGGGGAAACCGCACACACAGGCAAAGCACCAGGAGGTGAGGATACAGACATCAAAGCGTTTAAGGAAACTGCTAAGCAGAAACTGGACTCAGCAGCAAGTGTAACTGGCAGCAAGAAGCAGCCAAGAACTCCTAAGAGAAAGGCCCAATCCCTAGAAGACCTGACTGGCTCGAAAGAGCTCTTCCAGATACCAGTATGCACTGATAAGCCCACAACTGATGAAAACACTACCGAAATAGTCTGCAAATCTCCACAACCAGACCCAGTGGACACCCCAACAAGCTTCCAGGCACAGTCCAAGAGAAGTCTCAGGAAAGCAGACGTAGAAGAATTCTCAGCCCTCAGAAAACGAACGTCATCAGCAGGCAAAGCCACGCACACACCCAAACCAGCAGTAGATGATGAGGAAAACATCAATGCAGTTGCGGGAACTCCAGTGCAGAAACTGGACCTGCCAGAAAACTTAACTGGCAGCAAGAGACGGCCACAAACTCCTAAGGAAAAGGCCCAGGCTGTAGAAGACCTGGCTGGCCTCAAAGAGCTGTTCCAGACCACAGGTCACCCTGAGGAATCAATGACTTATGAAAAACCTGCCAGGATAGCCTGCAAATCTTCACAGCCAGACCCAGACAAAACCCCAGCAAGCTCCAAGCGATGGCTCAGGACATCCCTGGGGAAGGTGGGTGAGAAAGAAGAGCTCCTAGCAGTTGGCAAGCTCACACAGATGCCAGTGGGGACGACACACACACACACAGAGCCAACAGGAGATGGCAAGAGCATCAGAGCAGTTAAGGAGTCCCCAAAGCAGATCTTAGACCCAGCAGCAAGTCTAACTGGCAGCAAGAGGCAGCCAAAAAATTCTAAGGAAAAGGCTGAAGTCCCTGAAGACCTGGTCGGCTTCAAAGAGCTCTTCCAGACACCAGGTCACACTAAGGAATCAATGACTAATGAAATAACTACGAAAATACTCTACAGCTCTTCACCACCAGACCCAGTGGACATCCCAACAAGCTCCAAGCCACAGCCCAAGAGAAGTCTCAGGAAAGCAGACGCAGAAGAATTTTTAGCATTTAGGAAACTAACGCCCTCAGCAGGCAAAGCCACACACACACCCAAACCAGCAGGAAGTGAAGAGAAAGACATCAATGCATTGATGAGAACTCCAGTGCAGAAACTGGACCTGCCAGGAAATTTACCTGGCAGCAGGAGACGGCCACAAACTCCTAAGGAAAAGGCCCAGGCTCTAGAAGACCTGACTGGCTTCAAAGAGCTCTTCCAGACACCATGCACTGATAACCCCACAACTGACAAGAAAACCACTAAAATACCCTGCAAATCTCCACAACCGAACCCAGTGGACACCCCAACAAGCACAAAGCAACGATCAAAGAGAAGTCTCAGGAAAACAGACATAGAGGAAGAATTTTCAGCACTCGGGAAACTAACACCATTAGCAGGGAAAGTCATGCACACGCCTAAACCAGCAGTAGGTGAAGACAAAGATAGCACATTTGTGGGGACTCCAGTGCAGAAACCGGCCGTGCCAGGAAATTTACCTCGTAGCAAGAGACGGCCACAAACTCCTAAGGAGCGGGCCCAGGCCCATGCTCTAGAAGAATTGGCTGGCTTCAGAGAGCTCTTCCAGACACCAGATCACACTGAGGAATCAACAGCTACTGACAAAATCACAAAAGTATCCTGCAAATCTCCACAACCAGACCCAGTCAAAACCCCAACAAGCTCCAAGCGACGGCTCAAGACATCCCTCGGGAAAGCAAGCGTGAAAGAAGAGGTCCTAGCCGTCGTCAAACTGACGCAGACGTCCGGGGAGACCATGCACACACACAGAGGGCCAGCACGCAATGGAAAGAGCATCAGAGTATTTAAGGAGTCTGCAAAGCAGATGCTGGACTCAGCAGACTATGTAACTGGAATGAAGAGGTGGCCAAGAACACCTAAGGAAGAGGCCCAATCACTAGAAGACCTGGCCGGCTTCAAAGAGCTTTTCCAGACACCAGGTCACACTGAGGAATCAAAGACTGATGACAAAACCACCAACATACCCTGCAAATCACCACCAGAATCAGTGGACACCCCAACAAGCACAAGAAGGCAGCCCAAGACACCTTTGGGGAAAAGGAATGTAGTGGAAGAGCTCTCAGCCCTGAAGAGGCTCACACAGACACCAGGGGGAACAACACACACAGACAAAGCACCAGGAGGTGAGGATACAGGCATCAAAGTGTTTAAGGAAACTGCTAAACAGAAACTGGACCCAGCAGCAAGTGTAACTGGCAGCAAGAAGCAGCCAAGAACTCCTAAGAGAAAGGCCCAATCCCTAGAAGACCTGACCGGCTTGAAAGAGCTCTTCCAGACACCAGTAGTCACTGACAAGCCCAGGACTAATGAGAAAACTACCAAAATAGCCTGCAAATCTCCACAATCAGACCCAGCGGACACCCCAACAAGCTTCCAGGCACAGCCCAAGAGAAGCCTCAGGAAAGCAGACATAGAGGAAGAATTCTTAACACTCAGGAAGACATCAGCAGGCAAAGCCATGCACTTACCCAAACCAGCAGCAGATGCTGAGAAAGACATTAAAGCATTGATGGGAACTCCAGTGCAGAAAGTGGACCTGCCAGGAAATTTACCTGGCAGCAAGAGAAGGCCACAAACTCCTAAGGAAAAGGCCCAGGCTCTAGAAGACCTGGCTGGCTTCAAAGAGCTCTTCCAGACCCCAGGCATGGACAAGCCCACTACTGACGAGAAAACTACCAAAATAGGCTGTAAATCTCCACAACCAGACCCAGTGGACACCCCAAGAAGCACAATTCAACGGCCCAAGAGAAGTCTCAGGAAAGCAGAAGTAGAGGAAGAATTCTTAGCACTCAGGAAGCTAACGCCATCAGCAGGCAAAGCCATGCACACACCTAAACCAGCAGTAAGTGATGAGAAAAACAGGAACACGTTTGTGGAAACTCCAGTGCAGAAACTGGACTTGCCAGGAAATTTACCTGGTAGCAAGAGACGGCCACAAACCCCTAAGGAAAAGGCTGAGGCTCTCGAGGACCTGGCTGGCTTCAAAGAGCTTTTCCAGACACCAGATCACACTGAGGAATCAACGACTGATGACAAGATCACAGGAGTATCATGCAAATCTCCACAGCCAGAGCCATTCAAAACCTCAAGAAGCTCCAGGCAACGGCTCAAGGTATCCCTGGTGAAAGCGGGCATGAAAGAAGAGCTCCTCACAGCCGGCAAGCTCACACGGACGTCAGGGAAGACTGTACAAACGCACACAGAGCCAACAGGAGGTGGTAAGAGCATCAAAGCCTTTAAGGAGTCTCCAGAGCAGATCGTGGACCCAGCAGCAAGTGTAACTGGTAGCAAGAGGCAGCTGAGAACTCGTAAGGAAAAGGCCCATGTTCTGGAAGACCCAGGTGTCTTCAAAGAGCTCATCCCAGCACCAGGTCACACTGAAGAGTCCATGACTACTGACAAAAACACCAAAATTCCCTGCAAATCTCCCCCATCAGAACTAGCAGACACTGCCAAGAACACAAAGAGATGCCCCAGGACACGTCTCAAGAAAGAAGTGAAAGAGGAGCTCTCAGCAGTTCAGAAGCTCACAAAAACATCAGGGCAAAGCGCACACACACACACAGAACCAGCGAGTGATGGTGAAGGCATCAAAGTAGTCAAGCAACGTGCCAAGAAGACACCGAGCCCAGGAGTAGAGGAACCCAGCAAGAGAAGGCCAAGAGCACCTAAGGCAAAGGCCCAACCCCTGGAAGACCTGGCTGGCTTCAGAGAGCTTTCTGAAACACCAGGTCACACTCAGGAATCACTGACTACTGGCAAAGCCGCCAAAATACCCTGCAAATCTCCCCTACTAGAACTAGCAGACACCAGAACAAGCACCAAGAGGCATCTCAGGACGCATGCCCAGAAGGTGGAAGTGAAAGAAGAGCCATCAGCAGTCGGCAAGTTCACACAGACATCGGGGGAAATGGCAGATGCAGACAAAGAATCAGTAGGTAAAGTTAAAGGCATCAAAACATCTAAGGAATCCGCAAAGCAGACACTGGCTCCAGCAGCATGTGTAACTGGCAGCAGGAGACGGCCAAGAGCACCCAGGGAAAACGCCCACGCCCTAGAAGACCTAGCTGGCTTCCAAGACCCAGCACCAGGTCACCCTAAAGAATCAATGACTGATGACAAAACCACTAAAATACCCTGCAAATCATTGCCAGAACCAGTAGACACTGCAATAAGCTCAAAGAGACGGCCTAGGGCACGTGCCCAGAAAGTAGAAGTGAAAGAAGAGCCCTTAGCAGCCGGCCAGCTCACACCAGCATCAGGGGAGACCACGCACAGCGACAAAGAACCAGCAGGTGAAGGCAATGGGGTGAAAGCATTTAAGCAACCTGCAAAGCGGAAGCTGGACCCAGAAAATGTCATTGGCAGCAGGAGACGGCCACGAGCACCTAAGGAAAAGGCCCAACCCCCAGAAGATCTGGCCAGCTTTCAAGAGCTCTCTCAAACACCAGGCCACACTGAGGAACTGGCAAATGGTGCTGATAGCTTTACAGGCACTCCAAAGCAAACACCTGACAGTGGAAAACCTCTAAAAATATCCAGAAGAGTTCTTCGGGCCCCTAAAGTAGAACCCGTGAGAGACCAGGTAGGCACCAGAGACCTTGTAAAATCACAAAGCAAAAGCAACTCTTCCCTGCCCCCACCGCCCCACAAGAGGGGATGTGGAAAAGATGGAACCGTCACAGGAACTAAGAGACTGCGCTTTGTGCCCGTGCCAGAGGAAATCGTGGAGGAGCTGCCGGCCAGCAAGAAGCAGAGGGTTCCTCCCAAGGTGAGAGCCAAGTCACCCGAACCCTTGGTTGTCATGAAGAGAAGCTTGAGGATTTCTGCAAAAAGAAGTGAACCTGCGGAAGAGCTGAACAGCGACAGCATGAACGCCAACAAAGAGGAACACAAATTCCAAGACACTGTCCCTGAAAATAAGGTGAGAGGGAGTGTTACAGCATCACTCAATATCATCTTGGGTAGTTGTCAATTTCTGTGTTATAATTTGCATGTGATCTGACTTTATCAGTGGTTATCCTTTCCCCAAAGGGTTTCACTCAACACAGTGAATAACTGCAGACCATGGCAAAAAATCTTCTTGGGATCTACAGAGGGAATAGGCTAATTTGGGAAAAGAACTAGTCAAAAATGATTAGTGCAAACTTAGAAGTTTCTCAGGAGCCAAATGAGTAATGTTCATCTTCAGATGTTTAAAAAATTTATCAGAGGCTGGGTGGGTGGTTCAGTTCTGTGTTCTGGATACTATCACCAGAACTGGGTTAAAAATACCATCTATGTCACTGTTTTAACTATCAGAACAGTATCAACAGGGACTGTGTATTCTTGAGAAGGACAAAACTGTCTGGACTGTTAGACAGAGAGGTTCCTGCTACATGCAGGGAAGTTTGGAAAAACCCCAGAAATGACATCTTCCTATTCTGTCTTAGCAGTGATCATTAAAGGAATAGAAATTCATGTACTCCCTGTAAATGAATGAATAACTGAGCTTCTTTCTATAATGTAAACTGTAAAAATTAGATTTGACATATGTCTCATTAGGCATCATGACTGAAATTTATCCTGAATTCCTTATTTATAATTTGTCAGCAGAGACAGTCATTTCTCCATAGGAGCAAAGTACCACATATTACTTAGATGCCAGGTCTCCTAGAAAATTCATCAGTGGGTAATTTTCAAATGATTTCTCCTTTTAGTTTGCTGTTGATTGTTCTCCCTGTTGAATTTTGAAGTTTGTTTTACTAATTATTGGAATTTTGTGGATGTCTTCTCATTTCTTTAGGGAATGTCTCTGCGTACCAGACGCCAAAATAAGACTGATGCAGAACAGCCGAAAACTGAGGTCCTTATATTAGCAGGAAGAATGAAAATAAACAGAAATGCAAGGAAGCCCATGAAGACCTCCCAAGAGATAGACATTCAGAGTCCAGGTGATGGAGCCCAGAAAGCCGTACCTAGAGGCAAAGCCAGTGAAAACAAAAGGTGCTTGAGGTCTGTTAGACAGAATAAGAGCTCCCAGCCTAAGGTGGCAGAGGAGAGCGAAGGGCAGAAGAGCACGGGGATTCTCGTGCAGAATCAGGAAGGGAAAGGAGAAGCGGGAAATTCAGACTCCGTGCATTTGAGATCAAGAAAGACCAAAAGCCAGTCTGCAGCAAGCACTTTGGAGAGCGAATCTGTGCAGAGAGTCACGCGCAGTGTCAAGAGGTGTGCAGAAAATCCGAAGAAGGTAAGCCATTTACCATTTTCCTTTTTTAAAAGAGACAGAATGTTTCAATGTATTTTTGCCCAAGGTTGCAAAGGTCAACCAAAAACATGAACAGCACTCTGCCAGCTCCCAGTTACATTAGTGGAAGGAATATTAAGCTCAGACATATATTTTGTCATTTTAGTTATATTTTGTTGCGTTTGTTTTGAGAATTCCACTTAAAATAGCAAATTCACATTATGAAGACTTTTTTCAGGAAGAAAAGGAATTTGTCGAGTGGCTAATTTCTGACTGCTTATGATGTACCTCATGATACAATTGTTAGGGAGATGTCTTCAGCCTTTGTGTAGTTCAAAAAAACCCACTGAAACCGAAAAGTTATTTCAAAAAAAAAAAAACTATTGAAAGAGAAAATTTTCCAAGGAATTCTTTGGAAAGGTGGAAGGAACAGAGGTTGAGGTGTCCCTGAGGCACATACCCATTATGTGAGAGTTCCTGATCAGTGGGAGGTGCCTCTGCCCTCCACCCCTCCTCCAGCCAGAGACTATCTAAGCTAATGAGCTTTAAGTGCTGCTGAAATCACATCAAGTTTAGCCACTCATAATTACTATCATGTGGACAAATCCATAGTAAGGATTGAATTCCATTAGTGTTATTTTGGGGAATACTTGGTTTAGCTAAAATAAAGATACGTTGAATTGCTACCTTTTTGTGAGTGGTATAAATTTAATTCTTAGCACACACAAAATTTGGGCCTTAAACTACCATATTCTGAGTTCAGCAAGCGAAACTCATGTAGCAATAACCTCTCAGATATAGAATCCTGGCGAGTACAGCTGTCCAACGACAGACCTCTTCAGCACAAACGAGGACGCTTCAGCTGCCAAGAAGATGAAAGGTTCCCAGGTGTCCCCAGGACCTGCTACATAGCCAGGCAGCCAGTGGAAGGGGGACTTGTGTGTCTGGTGGTGGGCAGGAAGTCCTAGTTGGGAAATGCCTATAGCTGTACCATAGAGGGAAGAGGAGGAGAGGCTCAGAGGATACTGATGGCCACGCTGGTGTCCTAAGTCAGAGACTGTACTTCTGGGACTGTACTTCTGGAACAGGCTGGAAGAAAAAGCACCTGATAGTGCCAGACAAGCTCCTAGAGACCACAGGGACACCGGGTACACAGCTAATGTGGGTCAGCACGTTCACCCTTCCAGCCTTACATCAAACTCAGGCTCCAAACCCTTGCCAAATTCACAGTCTGGAAGGTGCTGCTTTATCAGAATGAAACCAAAGAAGGGTAAAAGCAAATCTTTTAACTAGGATGATTCCTAAACACAGGGCAACCAGGCCCAAGGCTAAGCCAGGCCTGGTGTGTTCTGCTGGGGGCGTTCCAGCCTTTTCTCACTCAACCACCCAGGAGACCTCCGACACATACTCCTCTATTGCTGTGTTCTTCAGTGGGTGTTGGTAGGCCCGGAAAATGCATATATAAGATAAATTTTTTTCCAGTAAGAAGCTTATAGGCATACTTTTCACCACGGTCTCTCCCGCTTAGCCAAGAGGTGAAAACCACTGCAAGAGTGAAGACCAAGGCAGGTCCCCATCCACGCAAGGTGGGGATGGTTCTGTCCACAGGGGTTGCTTGGTTTAGGAGAACCAAGAGACTCAATCCTGGCTGAGCTCACTTTTTCTGAGTGACATTTTTTAGTTTGTGAAAATGTATGCATTGATGAAGAAAGTTTTATTATTTGTCAGCTTAAAAATGCGTTAGGAAATTTTGTAGGAAAAGATCACGGTATTTAAGCGTAAAAAACTGCATAATAAAAGCAGTTTAAGTCAAGAAAAAACAACTCTAATGGAATATATTTTAAAACTTATTTCCAACCTCAAAATTAATTTTCTACAACTAACGACCTGCATAATACCTAGTACGCCTTTGGGGTTTTGCAGAGGAGGGTCCATATGAAAATGGGTGTTTAAATTACTTAAGAGTTCTATGTTTTTCTTCCCACACAGGCTGAGGACATTATATGCATCAAGAAAATAAGAACCAGAAGTCACCAGGACAGTGAAGATATTTAACACAAAAATCTAACTGAGAAAAATATAATAAAGCTAGTTTTGTGATAAGTTCTAGTACAGTTTTTGTCATAAAGTGAATTCTGTAAGTAAAGCTGTCAGTCTGCATAAGGGAAGAAAACTTGGGATATGCTGGGTCTGAATGGGCTTCTTAAACTTCACTGGGAGCACTGCTGGGCTCCCGGATGAAGAACAGTTGAACATGGGGGGCTTCGGGAAGGAGTTTGAGCCAAGGTTTGCCCTCGGCTTTGCAGAATGAAGTGTTGAGGTCCATCACCACCCACAGCCACCCTACAGCAGCCCCAACTGTGACCCCTGCCACACTGTGTCACTGTTTAAATGTTTACCTGTGTCCTCCAGAGCACGATGGCAGGAACGTCCATCCTCAGCTGTCCCAGCACTGAGCAGGCACTCGGGAAACACGAATGAATGGGCCAGTGCACCAATGAATGGAACTTGCAAGATCTGTCTTTCTAATGGCTGGGGGGCATTTGGCCCCCACACTGAGGCTACCGGACCTCTGCACAGGACAGTCCTATTTTATGTGTCCTTTCCTTTCTGGAAATAAAGTTGTGCTTTGGAGGATGACTTGTGAACACATCTCTAGGGACCAAGAGTGACTTGTAAGGAGTGGCTCATGGCTTGCCTTTGTCTCTTGGGAGTGCTTTTGTAAGCAGGGCTGCTCTCACCTGAGACAGCCTCCCCCCACGGGATCTCGGTCCCAGCTACAGTGCTTCTTGACTTCAGACTGTGGCTCCTCCTCTTCACCTCTCCAGCTTACCTGTTACTGAAAGCTCCGGAAGTTTACTGGCACTGCTCCTGCCTGTTCTCTTTCTGACTACCTGGCAGCCTGATGCCACCTGGTACATGAAGTGACACCAGTACTCTGAGAAGCATCCTCGTCCTTGGAGGGACTGAGCACTCAGCCCCTTCAGCCACAGTTTCAGGGTCGTATCCTTGTGAGCTGTTGCCTCCAAAATCTCTTTTGAAGCCCAGACTTCTTTCTCCAGCTTCAGACCCGTAGACATAACTTATTCATCTCCATTTACTTTCTCCTTTGTCCCCTGTTCTCTCTCTGTTCCCCTAATCAGAGAATAGCCCACCCCCCACCCCAGGTCACCTCTTTGGACTCCCCTATTCGCCCACCTTGCCAGATGGAGGTGAGGATGGCACACCTGACAGGGTAGCTGTCCCCCAGCATGCCCTATGCAGGCAGCGCCTGGTCTCCACACTTGTCTCCCCAGTGTCTGGTGGGGAGCCAGGTAACATCATAAATACTTGCTCAATGGATGCAGAAATCTGTTATTGGCTTGTGCTATATTGGCTGCCATGAGAGTGTTCTGACAGCGTTGTCCGTGATCATAAGGAGAATGACATTCTGCTGGAGGGAGGGAATAGAAAGGGGTAGGGAGGGGACATCTGAGGGCTCCGCAGGCTGCAAAGGGGACAGGGATTGTACCAGAGCAGAGTGGGGGAGGGTATTCAAGGAAGGACAGCTCTTCGTGGAGGCACTTTGGAAGGTGTGAGGCGTAAATGCTTCCTTCTAGTTAGCCCAGCTTCAGAACCTTGAGTAGGAATGTTGCTATGATCAAGTTGTTCTAACACTTCAGACTTACTAGTAATTATGAACCTCACATTAGAAAAACGTCATCCAGCCATATGCCTGTAGAGTGGAATATTCTGTTTAGTAGGAAAATCCCTCGAGTTCAGCTCTAACCAGAAATCTCGCTGACATGTGTCAGCTCCTTTTCTCACCCTGGTAAGTACAGTATTTCAAGAGCATGCTAAGGGTGGTTTTCATCTTACAGGGCTGTTGATGACTGATTAGAAGCGTTCATTCAAGGGCTACCCCCATATTTAATAGATGGAGAACACTTCTACACAACACATCTTCACTTGGTATTGGTGGGAAGCGGGGATCTCACAAATACTGCCCATTCCTCTAGGCTGTTTGAGAACAAATACCCACCTATTCCCACTATGGCATGGTAACTTCTCTGAGCTTCAGTTTCCAAGTGAATTTCTGTGCGATAGGACATTCCCAATAAATAGAAGCTGTTTTGACATTTTCGCCTCCAAAGGCCTGTGATCTGGCCCCCAATCCTTTCCTGAGCTTTCCTTCTTTTTTTTTCTTTTTCTGTCTGAGACTGAGTTTCTCTGTGTCGCCAGGCTGGAGTGCAGTGGCACTATCTCAGCACACTGCAAACCTCTTCCTCCTGGGTTCAAGCGATTCTCCTGCCTCAGCCTCCTGAGTAGCTGGGACTACGGGTGCCCACTACCATGACTGGCTAATTTTTGTATTTTTAGTAGAGATGAGGTTTCACCATGTTGGCCAGGACGGCCTCGGTCTCTTGACCTCGTGATCCACACGCCTTGGCCTCCCAAAGTGCTAGGATTACAGGCGTGAGCCACTGCACTCACCATCCCCTGCCTTGATTAGCCAGGCACCCCCAGCCACCACACACCCCCTCTGTTTCCCCTGCCTGGAACTTTCCCTCCTGCCCCACCAAGATCATTTCATCCAGTACTGAGCTCAGCCGAAGGGAGCCTTCTTCCCTGTGGGCGCCCTCACCCCCATGCCTGTCGTCCAGGTTGGGGCAAGTTGGAATTGTTCTGTACCTCTCTGTAGCACGTAGCACTGTAGAAGCTAACCCACTGAGTCTCCGGCTCCCCTCCTTGGGTGGTAAGTTTTGTTCATTCACGAGGGCCGACTGTGTATTTCCTGGTTACTGTATCCCAGTGACCAGCCCCAGGAGATGTCCAACAAAGTGTGTGATGAAATGGTCTTAAAACCCTGGTGTTTATTATGGGGAGAGTGGGGAAAGAAAGTAAGTGGGGGTGGGGCCGACAGGCCAGTGTAAGAGAGACTGGTTCATGACGTTCTGTTTTCCTTTCTTCAACAACTTGGCTGGATGGTCATTTTCTCTCTGGGCCAGTAAGTCATCGCAGCCGCTGTTAGCCCTGCAGGAACTGCCGCTGTGTTCTGAGAACTGCCTGCAACCGAAGCCGTGTCTGCTTTGCTGGAAGAGGTGCTGAGTTGAGGGACAGGGATTTGACCCAGGGCAGCCCCAAGTCAGCAGATGAAAGTACATGCCCTAACTTTCCTCTGGTGACCCCGATTTGGCATGGATCCTGGGAGTGAATCTGCAGGCAAGTTTCAGGGGCAGGAGCCTGCGGTAGGCCGGTTAGTCCTGAAGAAGAGGCCTTGCTGTTGGAGCAAGAGAAAAGTTAGCAGGTGGGTGCACCTGGGGCTCATCACCATCAGGAGAGGCTGAGGAGGAAGGGAGGGAGAGCAGTGCTCAGTGGTCAGTCTGGTCAGGGAAGAGGGTTCAGACCCCAGCCCACACCCTGGGCTGTCACTGAGAGTCAACACGGCAAACGGCGACTCCGTAGAGTAAACTGTAGCTACGTAACTAAAAATGATTTCATGCAGCTGGGATCCTACCACGTGCTGGGCTTCCTGGAAAAGTCCTCTAGACTAGCTGCAGGAATCTCCTGGCACTCTGGTTACAGCTGGAGAAGCTGATTGCCATGCTGTGCAGATGCTCCAGACCCCCAAGGAATCCCCAGGACACAGTCACCAAACCCCCATCCTGGTATCCCTGGCACTGAGTGCCATGCAGGCACATAGCACTCCATAATTTGGCAATGTGGATTTCATTGCTATTGCTCTTCCTGAGAAAACAGAAAGTGCCCATGATGTGTGGCAGGAAACCCCTCCCGCAGTGTGCACGGTGATTTCAGGAAGGAGTTTTGGTTTGTTGTGTCATGCTCTGCGAGGGCCCCAGTCAGCTTCGTGTTCTTCTGCCCATCTCTGACAGTCCCACATCTGTGACGTCAAGCCCTGAGCCAGGTAATTGGACTTGGATACCTGCTTGACCCATCTCTCCAGTGGGGTTCCTGAGCAGCCTCCGCAACCCAACCTCCCAGGGGGAGCTCTTGATGTCACCTGAAGAGTAAACAAACAAAAACTCTATTGACAGCACAGCCCCAGGTCTCGGTGACGGGAAAGCAGGATAGGCTCCCCGCCTTTGACTGGAAAGGCTCTGACACCTGTGTGTGTCACTGCAGAAATAGAGCTGGTGCAGGTCTCTCTACTTCTCTCACAGGTCGGGGTGTTCTAAAATCTATCCTGGCCCTTGCCTGTCTGCCAGGTGCTCCTTTATCATTTGCAAAATTGATGTGATGTCTGGCATGCATTCCACACCCTTGCGCAGTGTAAATTCCTAGCGAGAGTTTAGACTTCGGAGTCAAATGCTTAGGTGTAAATTCTAGCTTGTCTAATTTGCTGCTGTGTGAACTTAGTCATTTAACTTTGCTAGAGAATTTCCCATCCGTAAATGAGGCTGCACATAGCATTGTTGAGAAGATTACATGAGACAATATGTGTAAAACACAGCATTTTACTCAAAGCTTGTAAGCATCAATACATGCTAATTATCATCATCATCAGAGCATGAATATATTTATTAGATTCCTGAAGCTCCAAGATATTTCCCATGGCTCATACATTCTTCATTGCTAGGGATTTCTCTATGAGAAGGTGAAGGAAGAATCTGGAACATAATAGCACTGAATAGCCAGGGGCAGTGGCTTACACTTGTAATCCCAGCACATTTGGAGGTGAAGGCCGGAGAATCGCTTGAGGCCAGGAGTCCAAGATCAGCCTGAGCAACATAGCAAGACCCCCATCTCTACAAAAAAAAGAAATAGCTGGGCATGGTGGCACATACCTGTAGTCCCAGCTACTTGGGAGGCCGATATGGGAGGATTGCTTGAGCCCAGGAGGTCAAGGCTACAGTGAGTTATGATTGTATCACTGCGGTCCAGTCACTTAATATGTGACTTTCACATATTAACCTCCCTAACATCAAGATTATCATGAACTTGGTGGGATCCTACAGGAATAAACAGCAGCATTTTTGCTTTCTTAGCAGAACATAAAGGGATTTTGACAATGGTCGTCCTGGATTTGATGCTATACCAGGAGTTTGACTGTTGGTCATAAAAACAAACAATGTGTATGTTTCTGTGACTATACAGATTTAAATTGCAGAGTGTTGTCTGTTTTGAGAGGTACTCCAAAGTTACCGTGGGTTGAGATGGGGAGGGGCGTTAGGAAAACGGCTGAAAGCATATAGACTCTTGGTGTATTTCCGTTTGGTTTGAATGCTTATAACAAACACGTCCCCCTTTTCGCTGGCATTGTCCCATCCTTCGAGACAAGGGGCAGTTGGTTCTGTTAGACTCTGGACCCAGTAGGAGACCAGCTGTGGGCACTGAATGTGGAAGTGGCAGTGTGAGCCCCCGCTGGGGCGTGGCTGTCCTGGACCCTGAAGCTGCCCTCCCAGCAACTCAGCAGATGGCCTGAGGCCCCCCTGGACTGACTGCTCCCCACTGACACACAGCCACCACGCTCAGTATTAAGCATTAGAGGCCAAGCTTGGGAGCTTGGTGACCACAGCGGGTTCCTTGGGTGTTCAGCGTCACTGCCCTGGATGTTCCTCCGATTTTGGCAACAGTATGCCCACAAGAGGGGCATGCATATGTCAGGGAGCCGGCAGCCTTGGAACCAACCTTCCACCTGATGGACGAGAGCCATGGGTCAGTGCTCCAGCATCCTGCCGCTTCATGCAGTAGATGTGGGGAGACCCCTTACGCATCTCAGCAGAGTGGAGCTCTCAGTGCAGTCTCAATAACGCTTCTCTGAGTGGCTTGCTGAGATGCATACCCTAACCTGTGCCTTTGACTACCTACCTGTCTCTCCTGAGGTCCCTCAGCACTCAGTGTCCTATCTGTGTGTTTCTGTTGACAGGGGCTATCTTTGAGGCTGGTCTAGCAATTGTACTTTTGCAGACCTCAGCTCCTTCTGCGGCATTGGGCTCAGGCAGGGCTATTTGAGTTCATTGGCCCCTGGTGGATGCCCAGTTGGTGACTTCCTCTATACCTCCTCCATGCCTCCTTTTCCTTGGATCCCTCTGCCCCTCTCCATTGTGTCCAGCTGGGCCTGCACCTTCATGTGTCCAGGTCTGCTTACCCCAAGGGAAGAGCCAAGACCACATTCACAGCAGAGTAAATGCTGCCTGTCTAGGATGGGACATTGGGACCCACAGACCCATAGGGAGAAACCAGTAACAAAAGGGTCCACAACAGCAAACACCATCTCATAGCAGGTGATTTTTTCCCCCTACAAGAATGAAATTAAGAGATTTGAAGAAAAAGACACAGGCTGGTAGTCAAAGTAAAGGTTTATCCTTGCGTCAGAATGGTTTAAATCTTGCAGTTTGCATATACAAATAATTCAGCAACATTCACTGGCATAATCAGAGCAATATCAAATTATAAATGTAATCAAAGAAAATATGATAGTTGAAGCTGTAATAACATACATATATTATAAAGATTGCACATAAATTAAACACAACTTAGTTGAACAAACAATAAAGTATCAGTAATCATACACTTAAAAGAACATGGGTATGTCTCCAAATGCTGAAACACAGGTGTCAGGCTCATTTAAAAAGTGTTTAAAAACACATAAAAATACCTTTTAAAACACTGGTATGCATTCTTCATTCATATAGCACATGGAGAGAAACCGTAAAGGCAGTCACACAGTGACCAGTATCACACACAGATCAGAATGGTCAGCTTCTAATCACTATTTGGCATTTGAACGCAACTGCATGCAACAGAGGAAAAGGTGAAAGGAACACTGGTGTCGGCACTGGGCTGTTTGGGGCTGTTTTGTTATGTACAATGGACTTTCTTTGACTGAAGGAAAGAAGAGATTACCTTTCCAGGTTGCTGAGACGATATGGAGTCCCCCAGGGATTGATTCCCCGCAGCATGAGTTGCTCTAAGGCCCAGGAGATTGTGTGAACAGGGGCCTCGGTAGAGGCCATGAGGCTGTAATGACTGGCCCCTCTAAAAGGCAGATGCTGCCCTGGGTGGCGAAGGGGAGCGTCCTGCGTTCCAGGGAGAGTCCTGCCACCTGGGGAAGTGGCTTCTGCTTTGTTTCTGGAATGGAAAAGGTTTGAGAACAGGCAGAACCCCTGCAGCAGACACCTGGGGTTGGTCTAAAGGGACAGGAAAAACCACGAGCAGGGCCCTTTCCTGAGGGCACCCTGAAAAGGTCTACCTTAAAGGTACTTCTTGATACAAGAGATGCCAGTTAGACCATTAAAGGGCTTCAAGGATTCTGACAGAGGGCTCCTAGACATGAACAAAGCCTGTGCCCCTTGACTTTGACTTTGAACTCTCAAATGAATTACCAGAGTAATGCCACCTTCGTCGTAGCAAGCTGGCTCTGTTTCTAGGGTTCAGGTGCTGAACGGAAGCTTATTTCCCTCTCTTCTCCTTCAGTCAAAAAAAGGCTTTGGATCTGAAATTTTAACGATGAAAACAAAAGAGACCTGGCAAGCCTCAAAAAGCTCCCTTTTCCTCTTCCACCGAGATGCCGAATCATTGTACAGAGAATGAGAGAGAAGCACATTCAGCAGGGCAGCCTAGACATGCAGCTGGTGAGGATGGCAGTCACAAGTGTGCTTGCATCCTTCCAGCTGGGCACCAAGTCTTGCCCTTGGATGGGGCCCGGAGCCATGGAGTGGGCAAGAAGCTTGATTCCCTGTGAGCCTATTAGAACAACGTGTCCTGGGGTTGCATTTGCACACACCATCATGAATAGGGGATGAGCACTGCAACATGAGGGTGTGATCCGTTACCAGGGAAAATGTCAAATAAGGCCTTTATATCGATTTTAAAAAACAAAAGATGTACCAAAAAATGCATGTGTTAAATGCTTTTAGTAGTAAGGTAGGCCAGATAACTTCTTGTTTATGTTGTGCTCATCTGCTGGGTACCTAATGTCCATAGAAAGATAACTGCTATGAAATTCAATGTTGGGACGTTCACACCCTATCCTTCTTTTTTCCCCCATCAGCCGATCCTACCTGGCTATGGGATCATTATTATTGTCCAGTGTCAATGGTCTCAGTAGTATTTCCATTCAAAAATAATCTAGCTTTTAGATTAAGGATTTCTTTTTTCTTTTATTAAACATTGAAAGGTGGGACTTTAAAAAATGGTGTAAATCTAGATTTTAAGGATTCCTTTCTTACAAACAATCTTAGCTTTTTACAAGAAATGTGTAAATACCAAAATGCTGCTCAGAAAATGTAAAGTTTAATTGCCTGTGGTTATTCTACTGTTTCCATCCCAATGTGTGCTCCTCTGTACTGCGGGCGTAAGACGCTCTGTTCGTCTGATCGTTTGGGTGGGAGGTGGCTTCGTGTTGAGCCTCCAGGCGTAGCTCTGGACCAGCACAGGCTGCTGTGGTAGAATGGGAGGGAAGAATGGGAGAGGCAGCTGGTTTGATTCTCTGAGAGTTGTCTGGGCCAAACAGACAGGCAGCTGGACAGCAAGTGGTGCTTCGGAGTGCAGCTCCGATGGCTGACTTTGTTGTACCCAAGACGATGGGTCAACGGGAAGACCCGGCAGTTACATCCGTTCTCATCCAGCCAAGACGGTGTAGACACAATCTTGAGTCAATGCATTTTTAAATATTACTGTAAAGTCATCAGCTACTCTAGTGTGTTTGAGACCTCGATTCAGGTTGTAAAGACTTCTTTGATCTTTAAAATGTAAAGATAAACTGCATGGGCTGAGACTGAGAACTTTACAAAAGTCCTCATTTACATTGTATCGTCACGACAATTTGCCTTCCAAAAATGCTGCTGCTCAGGGTTGTGAAATCAGTGTTGGGAAAGTGCATTTTCAGCTGACTTCTGAGTCCTCAACTGTTTCCTTAACGTGAGCTTTGTGGTTAGTATCTTGCAGAGGCACACTTTGCATATTAAGATGACAACATTTAGAGGTGTTGAATGTGTGAAATTAAATGATATGAATCTAATGAAAAATTAAGATATTTACTAATATTAGCAGAAATATATATTTTATGGGATATTATTTGACCTTAATACATTACTCCAATTTTTAAAAAGCATATTTATGATTTAACAACTTTATAGCAGGTGGCCTTTAAGGCACAACAGAATATGTACAAAGAAATTAGGGAAGATATTAATGTCAACTATGAAATAAATTAACATGATTTTTATAAAATATACTGACCATTAAATTAAAAAATATTTTAAGGCAGGAATCTTCATTTGAAATTAGCATAATCAGAAAATATATCAATAAAATCTTGTACCACTTTGTAGCAGAATTCATACTGTTCCTGAAAAGACAAATACGGGCATATTAAAATGATATTCCAAAAAATATATTCGATTAATTTAATCAGGAGAAATACTCAAAACCAAGACATAAATAAGTCTGACTATTCATTAAAATAGGGTACATATACCTTTATACACATCATAATTTAATTTTGGGCACATGCAGAATTCCAAATAAGGCTGTTTTCCTACATAAAACGTGTCAGTGTATTAATGTTTCAAGTTAGTGTATTTAATGGGCTGAGTAAAATGTCTGGAACTTTCACATTGAAACTGGAAAACAACTATTTTTGAATTGGAAAAAAAAAAGCAGGCCAGGTGCAATGGCTCAATGTCAGTAATCCCAGCCCTTTAGGAGGCTGAGGCAGGAGGATCACTTGAGGCCAGGAGTTCCAGACCAGCCTGGGCAACATGATATAACCCCATTTCTATCAAAAAAAGATCCAAAAATTAGCTGGGAGCAGTGGTGCACACCTGTATTCCCGGATACCAGGGAGGCTGAGGTGGGAGAATTGCCTGAGCCCAGAAGGCAGATTGCGGTGAGCTAAGATTACACCACTGCACCATGCCCTCCAGCCTAGGTGACAGAGTGAGACGCTGTCTCAAAGAAAAAAAAGAGAGAAAGAAAAGAGCAAAGAAAAACAGAGTACTAACATTACCAAATAAATTTATAACATAAGAAAGCAATCTATAAAATTTAAATAAAATGCACATCTAGATTATTTTAAAGCCTAAATTTACTATACAAAAGGGTCATTGTTTTATATATGAGCCAATATTCCCAGGCCCCTGGGTGGGATACATGAGCTTGGGAAGCCTGAAAGACAAAGAGCTGTCCTCAGCACCCTCCCTGCGTCTTTCCAGCACATTGGCCTTGGGCTTCTCTCAGTACATGGTGAGCAAATATCTAAATGCTTTTGGGTGGAAAGATGCCAGACAGCTGGCTTAGCCCTTTCTGCATCCTGCCCTGGCCAGGATGGGAAGGAGCTGGGTTTTCCAGAGAAAGAAAAAATGAGCCTGAAACTTTGCTCCTGAATTTGCATGAAGTTGTTGGAAGAGCCAAGACCGGATTGTAGGGTCCTCACTTCAGGCTATGAAGACATGCAGTTGATCACCCAGCCTTCAGAAAGAAAGGGAATTAAATTCCTAGAAGGAATTTAATTCCTTCTAGGAATTTAATACAGGCTCTCTTTAAAGAAGCAAAGATTTTCATGACATGCATAAATTGTTATATGTGCAAATTGGTTTTTGACTTTTCCAACTGAAAGCAACATCAGCTGAATATCAAAGCTGGCTCAGCATGGGATGGTAATGGAGGCGATCGCTAATTACTCTGTTTTCACAGCAAACATGGCAGTGAACTGCTGACCATCCCATGTTGTCTTGAGTATAAGCCACTGGGGCCAGTGATGGATGAAGTGTATTTTGACAGTGTGCTGGGATGACACAGCCACACCCCAGGTCACAGATAGACATTTCTGGTCAAGCCACAAGGCTCCAGGAACACAGACGTACTTGTGGCTTTTGGGATTTCAGTTCCAACCAAAGCCTACCTAGGATGCTGGGAGCAAGTCTTTCCTGAGTGCTCGGCAGTGGGAAACTGGCTTGTGCCACTGTGCTCACTGCAGGGCTAACTCAACCTGCATGGCAGTGATCATCTCTTTGCTCAATGATGTTTTGGTGCCTGTGTTTTTTTTTTTTTTTTTTTTTTTTGCCAAAATATCCCTGCCAAACATTAGGTCTGGCAGCACAGAGTATTAGTTAAGCCCTTCACTTCTGGAGTCAGAGTTTGAATCTCATTCTGACACTTAATACCTGAAGATCTTAGGCAGGCCTCTCAGCCCTCCTAACTGGAGGTGCCTGCAGAACACTCCTTGTGAGCAGAAGCAGGCCCAAGGGCAAGTGGCCGATGAGGATGAAATGAGAACGACGTGTGTAAGGCAGCTGGGTGCACAGCGCCCAACGCCTGCCAGTTATTTAGCGACTCACTTCTCCCTCATTCCTTTGCCGATTCACCACTTGCTCTGGAGCACTCATCATGGGATGGGCATTGGACTAGACTCTGACTCTAAAAGTCAGGTTACAAAGTGCTCTGTCAAGCTGTTACCAGGCAACAGAGAACAGATGACAGCCACAATCTGAGGGCAGCTTCCCAGTAAGGGAGCATGGAGGGGGAAGCCGGGGTCAGGAAGAGGACAGCTGAGACAGGAGGACACCTGAACGCTAGATGCTCTCGAAAATAGAATCCATTGGCCAGACCAGGCAGATTAATGAGAGCTGTGAGTCCCTAAAAAGACTAAGGAAGCGCTGTATGCTGCTACTTAGAGAGATGGTCTTGGCCACAGGTTGTTGGGCACGTCCCAGAGGCCAGGCCCTTGTAGAGCCCCTGACGTACTTAAAGCAAAATTTGCGCAGTGATTCTAAGGGCTGCACCATCATCCCGATTTTCCACAGAAAGGAACTGAAGCCCAGAAAGTGGAAGGAGCTTGTCCAAGTTCACAGAGCCCCGAGGGAGTCCAGCTGTGAAGCTAGGATGACAGCAAAAGCTGAAGCTTTGCAGGGACAGGCAGTGTCTCCTCCAGACTGAGGTTGCTGGGCAGACAGGACGAAGGCCATCGGCACTGCCTGGGAAAGCCTGCGGCAAATCAAAAACAGGGAAGAAACCAGAGAGTCTGGCTTGTAGTTTAAAAACTGGATTTCTTTTTAAGGGGTTCCTGTTAAGGATTTTTTTTTTTTTTTTTTTTGGTCTTGGATGGAATCTAAACCTTGTCGCCTGGGCTGGAGTACAGTGGCACAATCTTGGCTCACTACAACCTCTGCCTCCCTGGTTCAAGCAATTCTCTTGTCTCAGCCTCTCAAGTAGCTGGAGTTATAGGCATGTGCCACCACACCCAGCTAATTTTTGTATTTTTAGTAGAGATGGGGTTTCACCATGTTGCCCAGGCTGGTCTTGAACTCCTGAGATCAAGGGATCTGCCCTCCTTGGCCTCCCAAAGTGATGGGATTACAGGGGACTCCTGTTAAGTTTTTACTAATTACTATTGTTATTTTGATTTAAAACCTCTCTTAGGCATGGTCTGCCACTTTTTCCACCCCCAAAGCTGTTGCAGTTTGTGTATTCCTGCAGCGTGGACTATCAGAGGCAGGCATGACCTCCAGGAGGCATGAATCAGCCTTCAGCCTCTCCTCAGAGCCCTCAAGGCCTGAAAGTGCTGGCATCAGGGCTCTGGGGCCGGCAAGAAAGCCCTAGGTGCCTTTTCCCCCCCATCGATTTTAGCTGTCCAGGTTTCCATCCTGGCACAGCCAGCAGAGACTTAGGAGTGAGAGCCAGGAGGTACCCAGCTTTCTAGTCCATTGGCTTTCAAACCTGCATTCACCTTGAAACCACGTTGTGTGGGGTGTCTTTAAATATATGGATACAACCCCCAAGAGATTCTGCCTAATTGGGTTGAGGGGCGGCTTGGGCAATGGAAGAGGGTAAATGCCACCAGGTGGGTCTCATGTGCAGCCAGGGTGGAGGATCGAGAGCTCCAGCCCAACCTGGGTGTGGATGGGCAGGCCCGCCCTCAGCTCACGTGCTCTCGTTCCCGCTGTGCCCTGCTGTGAGGGGCATGTGGAAGGAGGCCCTCTCTAACGAGGCCCTCTCCTTCTCGCCTATGCACAGGGGGCCGCATGAGCCAGGATTGTTAGTGTAGCAAGTGAGCACGCAGGGGAGACAGGTCCTAAGTGGGAAGCTTTGGGAAAAAGGCTGCGTTTTACCAGCCTTTAAAACTGCCCTTGCTGGGTTAGCACCATGAGCCATAGTCATATTTGGTGAGGAGGAATCGCTTCTGAAACCCAGAAAGCAGGAGTCGTCATAATGAAAGAGAATGTACAGGGAAAAGTATTAACACATTAGAGGGATTCCTCCAGTCCTCGGACAGTCTCACCCAGCCAGGGAAACAAGCCCCATAGGAGAGTGTAACATTGAAATGACGAGTGCCAGGATTTTACATTTCAGCGCTGCTTTTGAACTTTATAAGAGTATATTTTTCCGTGGCTCACACCTGTAATCCCAGCACTTTGAGAAGCTGAGGCCGGCGGAGCATGAGGTCTGGAGATCGAGACCATCCTGGCCAACATGGTGAGATCCTGTCTCTACTAAAAATACAAAAATTAGTTGGCTGTGGTGGTGTGTGCCTCTAATCCCAGCTACTTGGGAGGCTGAAGCAGGAGAATCACTTGAGCCAGGGAGGCGAAGTTTGCAGTGAGCTGAGATTGCACCATTGCACTCCAGCCTGATGACAGAGAGAGACTGTCTAAAAAAAAAAAAAAAAAAAAAAAAAAAACCAACCAACCAAATAAAAAAACCCCAACAAACTATGTGTTTCAGTGCACACTGAAATCTCGTAGAACAGTTCACTTTGACATAAAAGCTCCTATCCTCAGTGTGTCTCTCCAAGCGGTCTCAGACATTGAAACTGGTGGACAGGCCCCTCCTCCCGAGTCTTGCCCAGAGGATATCCAAGTCAGAGACCCAAGGAAGGTGGGCTCTGCAGAGGTTTACGTGAAAATTGCAGCTGGCTCTTTTCCTTGGGAATGTTACCTTCCTACCTCCCCCATGTACTTAAGGTCCTTTAATGAAACATACATCAAATACAACATGAAATAATTCTCCACTCTTTTGGTAACATCCTTACTCAGATTCTTACCAGGGTTTGCACCATATGTGGTCTCTGAAGTCGTAAACTCTTCACAGCTTGAAATACATCTAAAAGTCCCTCGGCTTTTACTCGTTCCAAAATGTTGCTGAGGGCTATGAATGTACCTGTTCGCCCAGCTCCGGCACTGCAGAGAGAAAATGCTTAATGCAGATCATCTGATTTGCACTTGGGGATGAGAAACCAAGAGCTGACCACTCAGCCCTGCAGAGCAGCAGTGAAGCAAAGGTAGCTGAAAATGATCTGAGTTTGACTGGATTTTTATGATCATTTGTCTGTAGCTCAGCTTCTAAGCAAGATTTAGCAAACATAAAATTCCTAAAACACCTCCCTAATTACAGCAGACAGATATTTTATCAAATGAGTCAGGACCAGCGAAAAGTTTTTAAGTGAGTGTCACCGTTTCCCCTCTTCCTTGCGTAAGGCGATGGTTCTCAAAGTGTGGTCCCTGGACCAGCAGCACGGGCGGCACCTGGGAACTTGTCAGAAATGCAAACCCTCCTGGTTCAGGTCTAGGGAGGAGGTAATCCTGGCATACCCCCTCCTTACGGTGCCAGGTGCTGTCTTCTGAAACGGGTGATGATGAAAGGGAGGGGCGGTTTAAGGGCATCCACAGACAGGAACAGTCAACTGACACTTCCCAGCAAGGCCGATTTGAGTCACCTCCATTTAGCATGATCATTTGCTGACAAACCCCCCAGAGCAGAGCCCAGGCGCTTGTAGGAGGGCCCTGGTGAACTGGCCCGGAGGAGGTGGGGTGGGCCGGCCTCTTTCAGCAGGTGCTCTGGAGATGCCTGGCTGCCATAATCTCATGTGTGGGCTTATTCCAAGGCTCCTGTCCTGCTGTAATGCTCTGCCCCACATCTGCCTCCCCACAGGTGGGATCTATTCACCTCTGCATCTCCACTGCCCTATGGAACTCATTCAAGTTTATCCTAAATGACTTCTAGGAAGGGGCCAGGAAAACTGAAAACCGAGGTGTGTGCACCACCTACTGGCCAGGCCAGGAGTGCACCCCGGAGGGGTCCCACAGAGAGAGAACTCTGCCAGCTACAAGGGGTGGGACAGTGGGTGGGGGTGAAAGGCAGTCACAAAGAGTGGGCGCCACTGGTGTGAGACAAGAAACGGAATTGTCATTTTAGGAGCATATTAGCACCATCCAAGGATAGAAACACCCCAAGCTCCTATTTGGAAGAACCTTGCCAGGTGTCGTGGTCCCTGCCAGCAGAAGTGTCCGGCATGATCAGAACGACAGAGGCACAAAAGGCACACCAGTGGGTGGCCTGTGAGCTTGGCCAGATCCGTGCGTCAGCCCCAGGGCATACTGGGTTTCATGCCTTTGTCTGTGGACCCAGCGGTCTCCCATGTGCCCTGGGGTCCCTCTGCCTTTGGGCCTGACTTGGGAGCCAGGCTGAGGCTGCAGGACAAGCGTGGCTACAATCCCAGCTGGGACTCCTCGTATGGCTGTGAATCCCAGCCCAGGGAGAGGGCAGGTGTACACACAGCAGCCCAGCCAGGCAGTCTCTCAAAGCCAACCCAGGAACCTGAAGTCCAGGGGTGTGGTCCTCCGAGCTCTGCCTAGCAGATTTTGATGACTTCAAAAGCACATGGAAGTGTGTGTTTGCGTGGTTTCCCAGCTGCTCCCTCTGAAATGCTTTCTGCATGTACGTTAAGATGACATGAACTGGGTGTGGTGGCTCATGCCTGTAATCCCAGCACTTTGGGAGGCCGAGGAGTTCTGATCACCTGAAGTCAGGAGTTTGAAACCAGCCTAGCCAACATGGTGAAACCCCGTCTCTACTAAAAATACAAAAATTAGCTGGGCACAGTGGTGGGTACCTGTAATCCCAGCTACTTGGGAGGCTGAGCAGGAGAATCTCTTGAACCCAGGAGGTGGAGGTTGTGGTGAGCTAAGATTACACCATTGCACTTCACCCTGAGCGACAGAGTAAGACTCTGTCTCAAAAACACACAAAAAATGACATGTATGCATCTTATGTATGATATAATGACATGTGTGCACTTAAGTGAAATTGGTATGCATGTGTGTAAGGGGAGGTAGAGAGGAGATTCTAGGGAATACCAGGGCCAGGGGCTGCCACCAGGCTCTGCTGCCTACAGCTGCAGGTACTGGGGGCGTGCAGCCTGTGTCCATCCTACCTGGAGGGCTCCAGGCCGGGGCTCACCTGCAGTGCACGGTGATGGGATGGTTGCCTGTCTGCTGCTGCTGCTTCTGCACGGCTGCAATGAGGTCAATCATGCCTTTGCCCTCAGCAGGGATCCCGATCTCAGGCCAGCCGTGGAAGTGGAACTGACGCACTACTCGGACCTGCTCCTCCTGGCGGGCCTGGGGCTGCAGGGAGGAGAGGGGGTCTCAGTGCCACCTACCTTCCAAGGAATGGGCCCCAGACCCACCTGCCCTCTCAGGGATTGGCCAAGGCTGGGAGCCCTCCCTGAGCCTTCTGTGCTGCCAGTGTCCCCACCGAGGCAGCCTGAAGGAGAAGGCTGAAACCTGCTCGCCCTAAAGAAGGCAGGTGGCTGGCTGTGCTTCCTTCTGCAAGGGGGAGTGAGCTGTGCAGAGGACATCACTTGGAGCCCTGCAAGGTCCGCCCAACCCCTACGGGATCCCTGGCAGCTCTGCTAGAGAGAAGGGAATCACTTTCTCAAGAAGTCAGGGCCCCGAGTTTCCCTTCAGAGCTCAAATGAGAGGTATCTGAGTCTGGTGACTCAGGTGGCTCTGTGGCTGGCATGGAGGAAACAGTGGCAGGTGCATTTCATGGTACTGACTGTCTAGAGCTCAGCGTCAAGTCCTGTGCACAAGGGAGTCTCCCTACCCATGGCTGGCCCTGAGTTCTCATTCTTTGCCAAAAAGAGAGTTTGAACAGAACCAAGGACCCAGTGGAAACAGGGACAATTGGGGGGCTCTGAGAAGGCACCTGGAGGAGGGCCCCAAGAGGCCCCTGTGGCTTCAGTATTCCCCTTTGTTCCTTCTGCCCCAGCTAATGGCTACTATAATTCTGCTGCGAGAGGAACAGGAGTCAGGTGGCCAGGGAGGTGGTAATTGTACAGGAGGCCTGCCATGGTCTCTGAAACCCATTGGCCATTCATAGCCACCTGGGACTAAGTGAAGGAGCAGGACAGGTATAGGGGCACATTCTGGATCAATGACAAGCAGAACCCGGAGGGAGGGCATGGTTCAGTTAGTCCACAAGCGTTTACAAAGCTAGTTCAACAATACCTGATTGAAAGTGACCAGGAAGTCTCGTATACTGATGGCTTCAGAAAGGGTATCACTCTTTATCTCAACTGTCATTTCTCCATGAGTAACTGAACCCTCAGTCGGCCAATACTGGTAGCATTTATCCTTAGGGAATAAAATTTTAAAAAATTAAGTCTTGTAATCCTGTAATAAATAATTTGCTGCCGGCGATATCAAGTTTGTGATGCAGAATTGTTCTCAAACCACTTAATGTATTCAATCTGACCAAAAAAATAACATATGAATATGAATATGAATATAAATGCCTATTAATGCTTGTTGACCCAGGGAACAGAACAGAATCTGAAACCTTAGTATATGTCAGCAAGGAGAGATTCTTCAATACATATGAAACCTTAGTATATGTCAGAAATGAGAGATTCTTCAATCAGTGGGGCTGGAAAATGGTTTTCCACCTGGGAAAATGAAATTGGATCCCTGACTCACGCCGCAGCGGGGTTGATGTGAGTGCCCCAGCTTTCCCTAGAACTGGGCAGTGCACACCCTGCACCTCCATGTGTAGTACCCTTCCACCTTAATACAAATGAACTCAGACGGATTAAGATTTAAGGTAAAAAACAAAACTGTGAAACTCTTGGAAGAAGAAATATCTTTTCCCTTTGAGGTACGTACACAAGGATTACTAGACAGGAGCCCAAACAGCTAACCAGTCATGAGGCAACAACCTGAAAGCTGGATTACAATAAGATTGACTTCTCTTCATCAACAAACATCATGAAAAGAGTGAAAAGTCAGGCCACAGACTGCAATAAGATGTTTGCAATACATAAAACCAATGAAGGATTAGTCTCAAGGTTGTGCAGAAAGCTCCTATAAATCAGTAAGAAAGGACAAACAATCCCACAGAAAAGTCAGTGAAAGCCAGGAACAGGCAATTGGCACAAGAGGAAGCATGCCATCCACAAATACATGAAGTGATGCTTGACCTTGCAGGAATTAGAGATGCAAATAAGAGCCACAGAAAGATAATACATGCACAATAACTACACAACCAACGACATGTTGTTAATTTTCAATTAACAATAATTAGGACACCTTGAAAATACTATACTTGAGAATACCATGGTATGTAGATGAATGATATCTCTTACACATTGCTGATGTCCACTTTGGAAAGCAATTAGGAATTATCTTGCAAATTCAAACTTTCACATACTCTTCAGTATAGCATGTAGACTCTGATACATCTCAGTCCTAGTGCAGCATAGACACGTACAAGAATGTACAGGTAGGGAGAACACATGGACACAGGGAGGGGAACAACAGACACTGGGGCCAGTTGAGGGTGGAGAGTGAGGGGAGGGAGAGCATTAGGACACACAGCTAATACATGCAGGGCTTAAAACCTAGATGACGGGTTGACAGGTGCAGCAAACCACCATGCACACGGATACCTATGGAACAAAACTACAGTCTGCACTTGCATCCCAGAACTCAAAGTTTAAAAAAAAAAAGAGAACGTACAGTAGCACTGTTTGTAAAACGATAAAATGAAATCAGCTCATGTGCCCGTGACAGGAGAAGGAATGAATACGTGAGCTAATGCACGATAGAGTTTGCGTGGTAGAATATAAGGAAATAACAATGATGACTGAACTACAGCATACGCATCAACATAGAAAATCACCAGAAGCACGGTTCTGAGTGGAAGAAGCAAATCTCAGAAGACAACATGCTGTAATGATACTCTTTGTATAAAATTCAAACACAAGCAAAACTAAACAACAGTCTCTGTCGCCATAAACAGGTATGATTTTAAAAGATTTTTTTTTTAAAAGCAAAGAACGTCTCCACTAGGATGGCTTTCATCCAAAAGACAATGACAGTGTTGCTGAGGATGTGGAGAAATTAGAACCCTTATATATTGCTGGTGGGAATGTAAAATGGGGCAGCTCCTGTGGAAAACAGTCTGGCAGGTCCTCAAAAATGTTAAACAAGTTTATGACATAGAGTAATGACATGACCTAGCAATTCCACTCCTAGGTATAAAATAAAAAAGCATGTCCATACAAAAACTACTACCTGAATGTTCAAGCAGCGTTTTTTTTTTTTTTTTCAGTTGGAGTCTTGCTCTGTCACCCAGGCTGGAGGGCTGGAGTGCAGTGGTACAATCTCGGCTCGCCGCAACCTCTGCCTCCCAGGTTCAAGTGATTCTCCCTGTCTCAGCCCCCCGAGTAGCTGGGATTACGGGTGCCCACCACCACATCCAGCTAATATTTGTATTTTTAGTAGAGATAGGGTTTCGCCAACTTGGCCAGGTTGGTCTCGAACTCCTGACCTCAGGTGATCTGCTCACTTCGGCCTCCCAAAGGGTTGGGATTACAGACATGAGCCACCATGCTCGGCCAAGCAAGAGTTATTTATAACAGCTCCAAAGTGGAAACAACCTAAATTTCCATCAACCGATGAATGGATACGTTGAATGTAGTATATCCACATAAAAGAATACTATTTGTCAGTAAAAAAGAATGATGTACTGATTCATGCTGCAACATGGATGAACCTTGAAAACATGATGCTAAGTGAAAGAACCCAATCACAAAAGACCACATACTGTATGACTTCATTTATATTAGTGTCCAGAATAGGTAAACCCATGGTTAGGAAGTAGATTAGTGGTTGCCAGGGGCTAGGGGAAGGAAGAAATGGGGAATGCCTGTTAGTGGTACAAGGTTTATTTTTGGGTTGATAAAAATGATCTCAAATTAGATAGTGGTGATGGTTGCACAACTTTGTGAATATACTACAATCCACTGAATTGTACCCTTCAAAAAGATGAATTGCATGAATTATAGGTGAATTACATCACAATAAAGCTGTTCCTTTTTAGAGCAAAGAATCAAAACACAAATTCACAGCAGTAGTTATGTCTTGGGGGAGCACCCAGACAGATGTACATTGTTGGTAAAAGCTTGGCTTTACTGTTGGGTGGTGAATTCACGAGTGTTTGTTGTGTTATTAAATAAATACAATACAAGAAGGCCATGGGTGGATCTCCGCAAAAGGAAGAGTTAACTCATTCAATTTTCTAGCACAATATCCATTAGGCACACATATCAATGTCTTCATGTCTTGAAAAAGTCAATGCATGTCTTTTTCTTCAACAGGTTATGATCTTGGCCGATACAAAATGGCAGAATTTCAGGGCAGGTTACCATGTAGGCTAAGAATAAAGGCCAGTGGGTAGTTACGGTTAAACCTCACTCCCAAAAAAGGAGTGGGTGAGGTGAAACCTTTTTCATTTCCAACCTCTCTCCCTCCCTGGTGGTCCTGGCTTGGTCTCACTCGTGCATTTGCCCTGATGGCAGGCGGGACATTTGTAATGAACGGCGACAGCCCCTCATGTGCACGGGCTGCCCCCGACGGGCCCGGACTGGGCGGCACCCTCACCTGCTCTCTCTCTTGCACCTCTGTCAGCATCACAATAGTGTGAGACTTCCACTCCCAGATCATCCTCCAGAAGTCCTCGACCGTGTGCGCCAGCGGCCCCTGGGTAGCGATGAAATAGTCCTTCTGTCGGTAGCCCTGCATGTGGAGACGCAGAGGTTAGAGTCTGACTTCCTTCCATCCTGGCTCTGTGACCTGCTCCCTGTGTTTAGGACAGCCCGAGGCCTGATGATGGAAACTCTCCCATCTCCCATGGTCTGCACCAGACCCCAGTTGGTACTCAGGCACACACCTGACAAGCAGGTCAACAGGCTCGCTTATCTGAAATGATAACCGCCACTGTCAGCCCCTGAGGTCATCAACAAATGGGTACTAGGAACTGGCGGTCGCCTGCGGCCACCTGAACACCACTGGTGACTTAGATTCTAACTTGTTTCTCTACGTTTCAGCCACATCAGCAGCACGCTGGTACAAAGGGCCCTGTGGATGGAGGTGAAAAAGGGGATTCAAATCCCAATTTCGCCACTGGGGCCCCACTGGATTCTGGCACAATTTTCTCATCTGAAAATGGCAATATGAACAAGCACTTCACTGCAATGCCCCTTTTTGCCCTTCTCCTGCTAGCTCCACTGTGCATGAAGACAGCCTGAGTATTGTATTGTCTACCTGGGTACACATTGCAGAAATCACATGAAAGAGAGAGCACAGAGGCCCTGGATATGTAACTGGTGTGTAACAGACATGTAAAAGAAAAAATATCTGTATATTAAAAGCAGAATGTCAAAAAGAGCTAATTTCTTAGCAGCGAGTTTCTATTTCCAAAGTCCACTTTCTTTTTTTTTTTTTTTTTGAGAAGGCGTCTCGCTCTGTTGCATAGGCTGGAGTACAGTGGCGTGATCTTGGCTCACTGCAACTTCTGCCTCCTGGATTCAAGTGAGTCTCCTGCCTCAGCCTCCTGAGTAGCTGAGATTACAGGCACCTGCTACCATGCCCACCCAATTTTTGTATCTTTAGTAGAGACGGGGTTTCACTGTGTTGGCCAGGCTGGATTCAAACTCCTGACCTTAAGTGATTCACCCACCTCAGCCTCCCAAAGTGTTGGGATTACAGGCTTGTGCCATTGTGCCTGGCCTACTTTTTATTTTTATTTTTGAAAGCAAGTAATTCTGCTAACAAAAACGGTTGAGGTTCTGGAGACATGTCCATTCTTTTCTCATTGTGAAAACAAGCTAATCAAGTCTGTGTGGTCACATGTGAAGGAATCCCACCTGCATAAACACAACCCAGGCCAGCGTACGTACATCTATGAAGGACGCGTTGATGTAGTCTGTGTATTCTTGCCCCCTTTTCATGGAAAGGATCACTCGATTGAAGTCATCTGCAAAGCAATATCTTCCTTTAGTTATTATAAAAAGGGTCCCACCTTGACAAATTTAGTCCGTTGCTACAAGCAAGCTTCCAAAACATAGAGTCTATTAATAAAATCACTAAGTAAAGCCAACTCTTTGGAAAGTTTACATTATGAAAAAGCCCTTAGCTTGGGGCCCGAGGACACCCTGCTCTTGAACCTGGTGCACAGGGGTCAGTGGTCAGTGGGTTCTCTGGGATGAAAGCCTCTGGCCCCAGCCCCGCCCAGCCACACCACGGGTGCCTTACATGGGATGATCTGGATGACCCTGGCCTTCTTCATGTTTGCCGGCAGGTTGCCAGTCCTCATGTTCTCCTTCATGATCCGGACATTTGTCAATTTCTGCAGCAGAGAAGGACACAGTGACGCAGTTAAACCTCTGATGTTCCTGAACACGATGCTCACCCGAGGACTACTGCTGCTGGCCAGGGCACCTGCTCAAAGGAAACGCCTCCATCCCAGAAGTCTCCTGAGCATTGGAAAATAGACATGTGTGCCCGGCAGGGCTGCTGTGAGGCTCTGAAAGCCACCTGATCCTTCCTCCCTTGTAAATCACAGCTCTGACATTGCCCCTGCTTTTTCTGAGGTCAGTTAAGAGGCCAAGTGATTGAAAGAGGCTTCCTTTAAATGGTCACCTGTTTTCTACGTGCCCTTGGCTGCCTAGCCCTGGATGGAGAGGAGGTCAGCTGTACTCACCCTGAACTCCTCCTCCAGCCCAATCTTGTCGAAGTGGGTGCTGGTGCCGGGCAGGGTGTGCAGGTGCTTCTCCAGGGAGGACACGTCCAGCTCTGTGTCCCCGTAGAGGTAGTACTCCAGTAAGGCTTGGTAGATGAATGTGTACTGCATCTGCAGGGAGACCAGGGGCGCCCACACCCTCGACTCTGCCCTGCATCCTTGGCCCGTGTGCAGCTTGGCAGCCCAAAGGGGTCAGCTCTCTTCTCTTTCTCTTGTTGCCAGCACAAGGAGGTGTAGGGCAAGGGTCAGAGTACCGGCCATGGATAATGACCATTTATATCCTTGACCAAGGAGAACGGCAGCAGCAGAACCTCACCTTGGTGAGCATGCCAGGCGCTGTGTACGTGCGCTGTTTGGGGGAGCAGGATTGCCCCATCTCATGTGAGCACACAAGGGAAAGATGAGGGTGAGGGAGTCCCCGAGGTCCCATGCATGGGCAGAGAGGGCCGTGGGGAGGGAAGCCAGGCCAGGGCCCCACACGGCTGTGTGGCCAAGGTATCCGGGTTTGCTTTGGGAAGCTAGACCAGGGCAAGGGGAAGGCAGGACTCACATCTGTTTGAACCATCTGAGGGCGCTGATTACGGATTCGAGACACAAATTCAAACACATCCACCTTCTGCTCCGCGTGCATCATGGCCATCATGGCGTCGATCACAATGAACGTGCCCGTCCGGCCCACGCCCGCGCTTTGGGGATAAAGATGCTGTGTCATGAGTCACACACCCCCGAAAGTAAATGACAGGCCCGCAAGATGCCTGCACACCCGGAGGGAAGGGCAGGTCTGGCCCCAGGTCACTTGATCCAACTTTTTTTTTTTGGTTAATTAGGAGCAAAGCTTTAGTGAGACCACCAGAGGGAGCTGCGGTCTCAGTAAAGTGATCTCAAGCCGGTCCTCTGACAGCCACTGACACTGCTAAGAGGCACATTAGCAGCTGGTGCAGTAAGCCGTGGATTAGGCTGTGTGGATAATTTTCCTCATTTACCAAACAGTGTCTTCTTCTGTGTGTGACTGACATCCATGATTTGCCCCTTTGGGAGCAGAGGGCCCTCAGATCAACTACACAACAGCTCTGGGAACCAGCCTCCCGCTCTGTCAAACTGGGCAAACAAAGTCACCTGACTCGGGGCATTAAGTGAGGTGGCATCTGTCAGATTCCTGTTATCTGACCCTGCACATTCCTCCTGGCACGGGCTGCACTGGAGGGTGGGTGGAGTGGGGCCAGCCTCTGCTTGGCCCCAGCGAGGGAGTGTTGCACAGACTTGGGGAAAGCTGGTTCTGCCAGAGTTTCCAGACGGCTTCTCCTGAACACCTGCACGACAGGAGCAGAGTGCCTGCATCACTGCGTGCAGGTGCCTTTTGTCCCTGGCAGTGCTGTGATACTCAGAATGAACTCGTCGGTAACAGCTGGAAACTTAGTATGTAATCAAAGTGATGCCCTGGTGAGGCCAATCCCAGACAGGAACAAGTGGGGCTCTCTGTGGACCAGCAGGGAGGGTGGAGAGCAGGCTGTGGCGGTGGCCTTGGCTTATATGTGAGTGGTTTCTGTGTTGTGCAAAGCCCACCTAGATGCAAGTCACAGGCTCCCCCGAGGCTGTCCTCATCACAGGTGAGGAAACCAAGGCTGATGTGGCAGCTGGCAAGGGGTAGCCTGGTCTCGGACCCTGGTCTCCAGGACAGCGTGCTCTGGAGGACTGTGCTGTGGATCCTCTGAGCCGTGGTGTGCTCTTCCATAAAGGCTAGAGTGTTTTGGGGGGGCTTCCTGCAGAAGCCTGGCTTCCCTGGTTTCTATGTTGGTTCCCAGAGGTGACTTGGGATTCCCAGGGGAAGGCGAGAGTGACCAAGCAGACCTGCCCAGAGCTCCATTCCCACCATCCACTGGAGCCTCTTGGCTTTGGTGGGTTTTCACTGACTTGTGTGAAGAGGGGCTTTCAGAGCTTTCTCCCACAGGGTTCTTGGGGCCCGGCTCAGTCACTGACATTTGTATTCATGCCAGCCCTGCCTGTACCTCTGCCCACCTGATATTGGTCCCCTGGTCATTGCCCATGAGGGTGAGTCCCCTCACTGTGGCCTGACCTCGAGGGTCCACCCCGTGGCCCCCAACGTACCTACAGTGGACCACGATGGGCCCAGCATGAATGGGGTTGAGCGTCTTTACTTTCTTGAGGAACTTCAGCATCCCAATAGGGGTAAAAGGCACTCCGAAGTCAGGCCAGCTGGTGAAGTGCAGCTGTGAGACCAGCCTGGGGGCTTTGCAGCCTTCAGGGAGTTGCTGCAGGGGACACGGAGAGACCAGAGTGGGTGCAACAATCCTCCCCCTGGCCCCCCCACCCCAGCATCTCATTCTGAGGATGCTGTGGGTTCCCCTGTACTGGGGATGCATGGGGGAGGGGCCCGTCTAGAGGGGGCCTGCCAGAGCGAGAGAGCCTGGCCCTTACCCCTGCTGACTCTGAACATGTGCTGCTTTGGGGGCACAGAGCAGGGCCTGCAGCACCCAGCCATGCCCAGGCCAGGCAGAGCCCAAGCAGCCAGACACATCCCCAAGCTGGTCTGTGTGCTCACAGACCCCGTGCAAGGGGGGTGGCCATGGCCCATTTTGTCTGGACAGTCCCACCCCATGCCTGTGGTCCAATAGCACATCCCTCCCTGTGCAAAGCTGTCTTAAATTTGGGAGCACAGATGATGCCATCAACCTGCTCTTTGGAGATGCCCAGAGCTGCCCTCAGAGCCTGTCTCAGCTGTCGGACCCAGAGCCCATGAGTTTAATTCCCTTGCCAGATCATGGAAGGTGATACACGGTGTATTTGGAAGTATATATGTGTGCATGTATGCACATGTGTGTGAATGTGTGTGTGTGGATGTATATATGTGTGTGCAATGTGCATGCATATGTGCATCTGTGTGCCTGTGTGGGTGTATGTGTGTGGACATGTGTGAATGTGTGTGGGTGTATGTGTGTGTTTGGGTGTGCAAATGTGTGCACGTATGAATGTGTGTGGGTGTGTCCACATGTGAATGTGTGTGGGTGTATGTGAATGTGCGTGTATGGGTGTGCAAATGTGTGCATGTGTGAATGTGTGTGGGTGTGTGTCCACATGTGTGAATGTGTGTGCCTATGTGTACATGTGTGCACATGTGTACAGTGTGACTGTGCATGGGTGTATGTATGCATGTGCATGCATGCATTGTGCACCTGTGTGCATATGTGTGGGTGTATGTGTGTGCATGCGTGTGCCTGTGTGCACCTGTGTGAATGTGTGTGTATGTGTGTGCATGTGCATGCATGTGTGCACCTGTGTGTGTGGGAGTGTGTGTGCATGGCATGCATGTGTGGGTGTATGTATGTGTGCACACGTGTGAATGTGCATGTGTGTGTATGTGGATGCACGTGTGTGCATAGCATGCATGTGTGGGTGTATGTATGTGTGCACACGTGTGAATGCACGTGTATGTATGTGCACGTGTATGTGTATGGAGGTATGTGTGTGAATGTGCATGCCTGTGTATGTATGTATGTGTGTGCATGTGTGCATGTGCGTGCCTGTGTGCAGGTGTGTGGGTGTATGTGTGTGTGTGTGTGAATACTTGTGTGCGCCTGTGTACACATTTCTGGGAGAGATGCCAGCAGCGGATAGAATAAAAATGATCAGCTCATCTTTTTCCTTTTTGGCTGTGACTTTTGGGGACCTCAGACACTTATTTTGTGACCTAATTAAGCCAATCACTCTATCTTTAAATCCTGATAAAATGGCCTTCTGTTTTTTCTCTATGGTTTTAAACTTTCTTCTATATCTTTATTGCATCTGCTTTGTATACAGATATTTGTACTTGTATCTCTCTTAAACCCTTTGGGGTGGTGGAACTAGCAGGACCCAAGTGTGGAGATTTCAGACATAATTTGGAATGTGTTAGAAAAAAACTGCCCTCCCAGTTCCAGTGTGTGAAATGCCATTGTGATATTGAGGGGAGTTCCCATCCCCAGGCCCCTACGGGTCTTCCTCGTGGAGAGGCCCAGAGGAGTCTCCGGGAATTAGGAGTCCCCAGCACAGCCTGCAGACCCTTGTGCAGCAGCCTCTGGTGTCTTGGCCCACTTGCCCATCTGCCCATCACAGCCTGGTCACTGTACCCTCTCAGCCAGAGCTGCGGCAGCGCTGAGGTGGCAGCAAAGAGCTTCATAACTACAGCAGGGTGTTAACTCTGGGCATCGCGCTCTCTGGGAATGATCTTTCTGGAAGGTTAGCAACTAGAGATGCTTACTGGCTGTATGCAGAACTTCCGGATGGTGTAGTCGACCAAAACCACGCAGTCCTCCACGCACACCCGGATGTTTCCATAGGTCCAACAGCCTTGGTCGGGCCAGTACTGATGGCACTTTTCCTGCATGGAACAATTTCATAGAAGCAAATAAATCTGTGGGTGCACTGCGTCATGACATCCCCGCCATCCACAGAAGGCCTCACACACACCAGCTGGAGTCACACAGTTCCCAGAGCTGAGAAACAGCAAGCGCACCTGTGTCGACCTCATGAGTGGGGAAACTGAGGCTGCATAACGGGTGGAAGGCAGCCTTGAGGCTATGACGAGGACCCCGCAAGCCTTTCTGATTTAGACACCAACAATGTCTCACTTCTTCATTCATTCACGAATCCCATACATTTTATTAACTGACCATCAGCCAGTCATGTTGAGCCTACAGCCTTCAGAGCTGGGCACCTGACCCCAAATGACCCTCAGGCCAGGGGGCAAGGACAGTGCTTCCCCCAGACATTTACCATTGGATTCAGCAATTTGTATTTTTCTTGCTCAGTTCACTAAGGACAAAGTTAATTTGCCCCACTGCCAGTCTGCCGTTCAAGATTAATGAACCTATGATTGGCCTAATGACCTTCATTTTCTCTAGCAGGGACGAAGCTGCTGTGGCGTCTGCAGGAGGGGACGCATTGCTACAGACAGGCCCATTTCTCTACCTTCCCAACCTCTGAAGCAATAATGACCCAAAATACACGTTCCTGGAGCCCTTTCATTCTGTAGCACCGCACGAAGCACCTGCCCGGTGGTGAGTCCTCTATCAGGGCGGACTTCACGAGTGAATGAGGACCCACCTCAAGGGGAAAAGCATCTACTTCGTGTGCCAGAGAAACATCTCTGGAATGGAACAAGCCTGCCAATCATCAGAGAGTTTATCCTGGGAATGGCCCCTGAGCAGCACAGCTCATGGTCAAGTCTCCAGGATTAATAGTCTTATGAAACAAACAGCCTCTGGTATTTAGCAGGGAGCAGCATCCTTGTGTTACGACTGCCACGGACAACTTCCTCCTGCCTGCTCCTGGCTCTGGGTGGGGCTGCTGGTCACAGGGCATCTCTGACATAGCCCGGAAGAACTGAAAATGCCTGCAGGTCTCGGTTTGGGTGAGTCTTGGCCCTGTAAGGAGCCCTGGGGACCCTCCTGAGCTTCTCACCTTGAAAGTTTCTCCAGTGGGAACTGTGAAATGGTCTCAGCCTCTCAAGGGCTCGGTGTTGGTGGCTGCTTTTATGCCCCCTCCCTCTCGCTCCCTCCCACCGATCATGAGATGCCAGGGCAGCTGCCTTTTGCAATGCAGAGCCCAGGATGTGGAAGCCAAGGAAACCACAACAGAAGTGTGAGCAATTAAGAAAAAGGGAACTCTATTGAGAAATGATTTCATCTGAATTGGTGAGAATCGGGACATGGCAGCAGCCCAGCACTGAGTCACAGGAGTGGAAAAATCCAGTAGGAGGCGGTGGAAGAAGATGGAGAGAAAATGCCAGTGACATTTTCAGCAGAGCGACTGAGAGGGGGAAGCGGGGGCGTCCTCCAGAGCCCCAGCTTCTGTGCTGGTCTCATGCTTGGAGCACCAGCCCCAGGAAGACTGGTCCCTATCACTGCGGGTCACAGGGCACCCTGAGATGCCTGGTGAAGGGTCAGCCTCCTTTTCCCTAGTGTGGGTGTCCTCCTCCATGGCCGCTCCAGCACAGGCAGGGTGAAGAGTCCTGCTCTGGGAATCCCCTGCTTTCCTCTGTCACTCTTCCCTGTGACAAAGGATGACAGGGACGAGATTCGTAAGGGTGAAGGGGTGGTCCTCCCCAGTCCTGTTTCAAGCTCCCCCGAGAGCAGAACAAGAGCCCCCATCCTACCCTGACTAGAAACGTGGCTGGAGGCTGCTTCCTGTGTTTGGAGTGGCACTTAGTAAGCTGGCACTGTGGGGACCAGAGCACCTGCCAGCCTGCCCTTCCCTCGGGCTCCTGCCACCCATCTTCTGCCCCAGCTGAGCTCCCCAAGGCCTGGCACTCCCATTAAAAATGGCAGCCCTTCACCACAGTCCTTGCCTGGGCGCTGCTGGGGCCAGGCCAGTGGACGACTGAGGAGCTCAGGACACAGTAGGGCCCGAACAAGGCCGGCAGGGCACGCGGTTCCTCCTGAGCTGGGCCTTCATGCCACAACACGCCAGAAGCACAGCCTCCTGACTGTCGCCCCACCTGAAGCAAGTCTCCCTCCGGCTCCCAGTTCTTCTTTGATTCTGGAGAGCGAGCTCACTGCCTATGGCATGGCTCCCTGCCTGTCACTCAACACCTCCCCACTGGGCGCCCAATAGCCCCCACTTCTCAGCCCTGAATGTGAGCCCCCATTCCTTGCACCTGGGACAGAGCTGGCCCAGCACAGCAGATGCTAATGAGTACTTGTTCCATTAGGAAACAAATCATTTCAACTTTTCCTCTTTGTCGATGATTCAAATTCTTATAATGTACATGCATCCTTTTTTGAATTAGAAACAGCTAATTAAATATATTTGGATGGCAAATCAACATTTCTTCAATATACCATGTTTTCAAATGCATTTCTCTAGTCTGGATAATAAGCATGAAATCATGTTCACTTCTAGTCTGAGGTCTGCCGCATGACACGCTGGACATCCTAAAACTCAGTTTCTGAGATTCCTGCCTCCCATCACGCAGCCAGAGCCACGGGGCTGGCCAGGGTCCACTCTCCCTTGGGACAAAAGGGGAACCCTTTGTCACTGTTTTATCACAGATTAGGTAACCGTGAGATGCTTGGGGCGCAGGGGATTTGTTTTCTGATGAAAATGCTGTAAGCCACTGCCTGTGTTTGGGGTTTTCTGCAGTGACAGTGAGGGGAAGGGTGGGAAATAGGAAGAGGAAGTGGTAAGAACGTCCAGCCCCGCAGCAGCAGCTGACAGGAAGTGACCCTGGAGTCAGATGCCAGGAGCTCACCTCTTTCCTTTCTTTCAAGTTCGTTAACATGACGATGGTCGCAGACTTTTGCTCCCAGATCTTTCTCCAAAAGTCATTAACGGTTTCCTGTTTGGGGCCTGTGTGTAGAGGACAATTCCGAGGTCAAAAGGCATGAAGGGAAGTCGCTCTGGGGTCCCAGCACCCTGGCCGCTGGCCCCTTCTCGGCCTTGTTGGGGCACACACTTCATTCCCTGAAGTATTCCAGAAATGGTGGGGGCTGCCTGTCCTAGCACCCACCCCACTCCAGCCAGAACCCCTCCGAGGGCAAGGTCATTAGGCCCAGGTGGAGTTCCTTACATTGGCAGATAAGAAGCAAGGTTCAGATGAGGGCTGTGTCAGAGAGCTGGCGACAGCCTTGGGAGAGGCAGAGACTGCCCGGCCTCACCCTGCATTCCCAATCTCCTTTTCTTTGACAAAATCTTTCTCTCAGCATGATGCTGTCCAATAAGAGATGAGCTAAAGTCCCTGGAGCGGGGCATCTGAACAAAAGACAAAATGTCACTAGGAGAAAGTCCTCTGCACCTGTGTGCTTCCTGTCTGAGCCACAGCTATTCTGTAGCCCTGAGCCAAGCTCTGCATGCTGAGGGGGACGGGCCAGGAGGTGAGGAGGGCCCTGCTCCGCTGCTGTCCCGCCCAGGGCTGCCTCCCTGTGGGTGTCTGCTTGCAAGAGAGAAATCCTTGCTTTCATCTGTTTCGGCCCGGATTGTCAGGTTTCCCGAGGTTTCCAGCTGGGCACATTCCTGATGTCCTCTGCGTGTGCACGTGTGTCCTTTTTTCTTAGATATCCTGCATTTGTAACAACTTCCCAGGTGATTTTGAAGTATGGTGAAATTCAGAGCTCACTGCTCTAAAGACTCCTGGCCTAAGTCTGAGGAATCTAGTTTCAGCTCCAGTGATGCCTAGCTGCACACCCTCCAGGTCCTGCAGGTGGCAACCCCTGGGGGAATGATGCTGGGTTCAGTACTCAACAGACAAGGGAGAGCTCTGTGCGAGCTGAGGGGCATGTTTTCGCGGCTGAAGTACTTTTCAGATCGTTACCGCCTTGATCTGAAAAGCTACTCACCCCATCACCCTCCAAACTTGGGGGCCACCTAGTGCTCAGCCAGCTGAGAGAAATTCAAGGTTATCTGATGCAAGTATTAGCATGTCGAGTGGCAGCTGGGGCCACCCCATGGCCTGTGTTCACACCGTATAGGAGTGGGGATAACTAAGTGTGTGTTTCTCTGACTGTCTACACATATCCATTGTGTGAATGGAAATCTAACGGGTCTGTGAGGTATAAACACAAATACAAAAGTCCAATATAAATCCTTGGTCTTTTTGGCATACAGATAAGGAAATAAGAGCCATTCACATCATTTTACCAAAAATACCTTCAGATATTAATAAAAAGCTTACCTTGAGCTGCTATGAATTTATTCTTCTCTTTGTAACCCTAGAAAAAACAAAATCAGATTTACATTTTTTTTTCAGGATTATCTTTGCTGAAAGGATTCGTTGTCATTGCTGTTAGGGAAGCAATATATACACACCACAGAGAATTTGCAAAACACAGGAAAAGGTTAAGAAGAAAGAAAACTCACCAGCAATTCCAGAAATAACAAGTCCTATTTCATAGTCTCCTCTCTAGTCTGTTTCTCTGCAAAACCTTTCCCAGACTCACACACAAGCAGACATTTCTATGCTCTAATTGGGTGAACATGTACAATTTGATTTATGTTGTATTTTTAATGAGAATTTTATAATTTACATTAAGTAATCTTTTAAAGATCAACACAAATGGAGTTCTAATAATCCACTGCACATAGTTTTACCACCATTTGTTTAACTGCCCATTCTCCCTGTTCTATTTGGTCAGGAATATAAATAATGCTGTAATGAACATCCTCTGTGCTTATCTCTGTCTCTTGAAATCAAATTCCCAGATGCTGATGCTACCTTGTAAAGCACGGGCAGTTCCATGCCCTTTGTGCTTGGGGCCAAACTGCCCAGAAAGGTTGTGACAGTTTACACACCTGGCACCAGACAAGAAAGTGCTCACTGGTCATGCCTCGCCCTCAGCTGGGCCAGGGGAACCGGAAGCCTCTGCCCACTTACGTCTATGTATGAAGCATTGATGTAGTCTGAACAGGGAATTCCATCCGCTTGGCTCAGAACCACCCTCGAATGATCATCTGGAAAAAACCCAAACAAAGCCAAGATGTCAGGGCCAGGAATGGCAGTGCTGTCTCTTCATCTGCAGTGTCAGCTGCTAGGAAGGGCAAAAGCAGCTTCACAGCGACACTGGGGGTGGCAGAGATGTTCTTCTTCAGTGTTCCCAGGGAGACCACTAGTGTCCCGTGAGAGAATGCACCTGCTTTGGTGAACACTGACTGTCTCAGCTGTGGGACGACGACAAGCGTAGGATTTCAGTGTCCAGAATGGGGGCTGCTGGATCATCACATAGACAAGAACAGAGGATCACAGATGCGAACAGCAGAACCTGCCAGGCTCCTGGCTGTGCAAGGGCTGTGCTTTATGAATCTCACACTGGGCCCCAGTATTGACAAGTGTGGGTGCACGTAGAAAAGCCCCAGGACAGAATGAGTGAGTCCACTCTCCCAGGCTTCCCTGGGAAATGAGTACCAGCCCCATGAGGACAAGTGGATGTGGGGGGCTAGGACTGGGGACTCTGACCCTCAGTCCCACCACCAGAGTGTGTCCCAGGACTGGAAGGTAAGCATAGAGAGGGCCACCCAGTAGAGCCAGCCAGCTGCAAAGCAGGTTCCCGGGGTGGAAGTCTGACCATGGAGTGCTCTGTGTGTGGGGTGTGTGTGTGCATCTGGATGATTGTGGTGTGACTGGTGTGTTGTGTGAGCCTGATGTGTGTGGTGTGTATATTGGTGCAAGTGTGTTGTGTCTGTTTGTGGTATCTGCGACTATGTAAGCGTAGTATGTGCTGTGTGTATGTATTTTTGTGGTGTGAGTGGTGTGGTGTATGATGTGTGTGTGGTGTGTACTTTGGTATGAATGTGTTGTGTGTCTATGTGTATGGTGTGTGGTGTGTTTGTGTAGTGTATGTGGTGTGTGTATATGTGGTATGAATGTGTGTAGTGTGTGTGGTGTGTGTATTGTATGTATGGTGTGTATATGTGTGTGTGTATGTGTGCAATGTATGTGTGGTGTGTGGTGTGTGTGTGTATTGTATGTGTGGTGTGTATGTGTGTGTGGGTGTGTGTGTAATGTGTGTGTGGCATATGGTGTGTGTGTGTGTGTGTATGGTGTATGTGTGTAGTGTGTGTGCTATGTGTGCATGTGGGTTTGGTGTGCATGTATAGTGTTTGTATGTGTGGTGTGTATGTCTGTGTGTGGTGTGTATGTGTGTAGTGTGTGTGGTGTGTGTATTGTATTTGTGGTGTGTGTGTGTTGATGTGTATGTGTGTAATGCATGTGTGGTATGTAGTGTGTATCTGTGTATATGGTGTGTAGTGTGTGTGGCATATGTGTGTAGTGTATGTGTGTATGTGTGTGCTGTGTTAATGTGTGCATGTGGGTTTGGTGTGTATGTGCAGTGTGGTGTGTACGTATGGTGTGTATGTGTGTAGTGTGTGTATTGTATGTGTGTTGTGTATGTGTGGGTGTGTACGTGTGTAATGTATGTGTGGTGTGTATGTGTGTATATGGTGTGTAGTGTGTGTATTGTATGTGTGTTGTGTGTGTGTGTGGGTGTGTACGTGTGTAATGTATGTGTGGTGTGTATGTGTGTATATGGTGTGTAGTGTGTGTGGTATATGTGTGTAGTGTGTTTGCTGTGTTAATGTGTGCATGTTGGTTCGGTGTGTATGTGTAGCGTGGTGTGTATGTGTGGTGTGTATGTGTGTGTGGTGTGTGTGTGTAATGTGTGCTGTGTGTGGTATATGTATATGTATGTTTGTTATGTATGTATGTGTGTGGTGTGTACGTGTGTATATGTTATGTGTGTGGTATGTGTATGTATATGCAGTGGGTATGTACATGTGTAGTGTGTGTGGTCTGTATGCATGGTGTATATGTGTGTGGTACATATGTATGTGTGTGGTGTATGTTGTGTATATCTGTATAGTGTGTGTGTGCTGTGTATGTGTGTAGTGTGTGCAGTGCATTTGTGTGGAGTGTGTGTCTGGTGTATGTGTGGAGTGTGTATGTGTGTGTGCTATGTGTGTAGTGTGTGTGGAATGTTTGTGTGTCGTGTGTCTGGTGTGTGTGGAGTATGTGTGGTGTGTACGTGTGGTGTATGTGTGTGTGTATGTGTGTGGTGTGTGTGTGGGGGTGTGTGTGTGTGTACGCACCCGTCAGGGCTCCATCATGACTTTTGTGGGCTGCAGTCACTTCTGCCTCCCCAGCTTCCTCCGTAGAACTATGAAGGTTGTCTTAGGACTGGCTTTGTTGCTAGTGAAAGCATGCACTCCAGGATGGGTTTTGCACATTTGGTTTGTGATGTGAAAAGAAACGAAGGCTGCAGAAGTGCTGTGGGCCTGGCACTGCTCCTCCTGTGCACAGTAGAGAAGCCCCGACCTGTCCCAGGAATGTCTGGCTCAGCCAGGCTGGGACGAGGCTGGCTCTGAGATGCTGATGCTGCACTGGGCAGAGTCCGGCCCATGGCAGTAGGAGCTTTGGGGCTCGTTCCTGACTCATTGTTGAGTGACTCTAGGTCCACTCCCTGCTTCTCCTCTTAGCTCCTGATCAGAGTGGATTGTGTTTGTGGCATTTGTGATACGGAGCTGGGCAGCCCCCCAGGTCATGCCTTGTCTGTCTCACCTTCACCTGGAAGGCTGTCAGGTGGGCCACAGGTTGGTGGCCTGAGACCCTCGATGGCTAAGCCAGCTCTGTCTGGCTGCCAGCAGAGAAGGGGCAGGTACAGGTCTCAGAGACAGTCACAGCCCAAACAGGGTGGCCAGGGAGTTGGACCCCAAACTTACAGTCCTGCAGACCTCACCATGAGACCCTCCTGCTCAGTGACTGGCAATGCCCAGGCAGATATAGCTCTGCTGAACACGTATAACACTAGTTGAAAATAATCTGGAATGGTTTATGCTTTGAGGACAGCTATAGAAAAGCACAGGGTAAAATATAGCCTTCTGCTTAGATTTAGAATCTTGCAGTTTCTAAGAGCTTCCTGTCTTTTTATTCTAAAAAGTCACACTTCACATTCAAAACATTATTTCCTAAAATTATCAGCTGTTGGCATTTTTCCAGAAAAGAAGCCTTGCTTGCCATACGCCACAGAGCCTTTCTATAGACAAAAGTCAAGCTTGCCTGACAGGCAAAACACCTTGACCTCTAACCCCACAACTCCCAAGGCCACATGCCTGCCTGGAGCCACGGGCCATCTTGTGACTCTGGTGAGAGATTGGGAAAGGCAGGGAAGGCGCCAGCGGCTGTGGCAGTTGGGTCCCTTCTCCCTTCTCCCCAAGGTGACTCTCAGCCCCACCCTAAGTGATACTAGAGGCTGTGACCCTGGGGGTGGGTGGAGCAGTCCTGAGAGCTCCCGGCCTGATGTCCCATGATCCAGCTCACCTGTCCTGGTCCCGGCAGGGACCCCTGAGGTCATTCTGGCCAATTGCTTGGTGTAATCAGACAAGCCTCTCCTCAGCCTTTAGTCTTCCTGATGCCTAATGCCAGATGCCCCCCGCATTAACCCTTGCCAGGCCACACTGTCTCCCTGCCACTGTTCTGTAAACTTATCTTTCCAGCAGTGAGAAACATGCCACGTCCTGGCAGTCCTCCAGCCCCGGAAGGCTGCCTGTGCCTTGGTGCTCCTGCCAGGAGCAGGGAACAAATCTTACAGGGTAGGCTAGAAAAGCCTGTTCTGAACCTGACTACGCTTTCAGGCTTGGAGGAAAGGCCAATTGACTCCTGTAGCACAGGAAATGAATGACTATTTGACAAATTTCTCCCAGTTTTCATTGGATCATGGGCTCACAGTGGGGTTCTGTAAAAGCCACACACCAATTCTATGCATGTCAAATGGGAAATAATTATTTCTGAAAAGTGCACAGTTTGGACAGACCAAAGATCGGACAGACCATAGCTGCTCTGACATACGGAGCAGATGAACTCAATTCTAGTCCTAAAAATGCAGCAAGAAGCAGCATGCCAGAGCCCACATGGGCTGCCTTCCTCCGCCATACCGAGGCCCAGGCCAGGAGGGGCGGACCCCTCTGTGGACCAGGCGGAGGCCGCAGGTTCAGGATTCAAACCTGAACTTAGTGGAGCCCTTTGAGGCTGCCCTTCTGTTAGCCTTATGGGCAAAGCAGATAACGGGAGGGGCCAGGTGGGTGAAAGATCCCAAAACCACTCTGATGCCCAGCCAGCTCCTTTTTTTTGAGATGAAGTTTCACTCTTGTTGCCTAGGCTAGACTGCAATGGTGAGATCTCAGCTCACTGCAACCTCCGCCTCCCGGATTCAAGAGATTCTCCTGTCTCAGCCTCCTGAGTAGCTGGAATTACAGGCATCCACCATCACACAAGGCTAATTTTTTGTATTTTTAGTAGAGACAGGGTTTCACCATGTTGGCCAGGCTGGTCTGGAACTCCTGACCTCAGGTGATCTACCCGCCTCAGCCTCCCAGAGTGCTGGGATTACAGGCATGAGCCACTGCGTCCAGCCAGAGCCAGCTCTTACAAAGGCAGCTCAGAACCTCTGGGGTTTGTGTGGTGCCGAGACAGGCTGTGAAAGCTGCCTCCAGGTCATGACCCAGCCAGCTGGAGCAGATCACTGAGATGACCTCCACACATATCCGTCTGCTCCCTGGCCCTGCCACCTCCTGGCACCCGCACTCCCCGGCCCATGACCACTTGTACTGTTGTGGTTAGATCAGGTCAATTCGGAGCCTTTCCACAAAGCTGCTGCCCACCTGAAAGTTTTGTTTCTTGTCATTTTTGTCTTTGGTTCAGGACCCCAGACAGCTCTAGGGATTTGCAGCTCATGGCCACAAGCACTGAGTCTGAGGGAGGGGAGCTGCCCAGGGCCACTGGCAGGCCTAGACTGGGTCCCAAGCTTGAGTTCCATAGGAGGGACCCTGCCAGCTGGTGCCCCTGGCCATGAAGCAGCACCCTCTCCTGCTGGGACCCAGGCAGCCCAGGCCTCAACAGTAAGCATAGGCTTGGCAGCCAGATCCACGAACAACCAAGGTGCTCAGGGCCTGTGCATTGAGACTGGCACCCAGAGAGGAACATTCTGGAGTCCTAGGTGCACATGCTGAGCAGTTAGAGTGATTTGGGGCCCCAGTCTCTGGCCTCTGAGCACCGGGAGTGCCCTGTGGTCATGGGAGCTGCAAGGCAAAGCTGACTTTAGTGCAAACACCATCAATCATGCAACAAATAAAATGAAATCTTACTGGGAAGGATGTTGGGGTATCTGTTTTTTTCTCTGTTTTCTTCTTTATTTGCCAGTTCAAAAGTTCCTTGTATGTGTCCAGATGGTAATGACTGGAAGAAAATGCAGCATTAGTATGAAATGTGATGGATTCCAGCACCATGCTCATGTCAGTTTCCCTACTGAGCACAGGAATTATGAAAACACGTGGAGCGAACTACCTGCCATCCGTAGTTCATCTCTGCCTCAGACCTTGTACCAGGCACAGGGCAGAGAATGAAGGAGACATAGACCCTGGCTTTCCCCAGGGTGCTCTTTCTTGTGGGGGCAAACAGCGTTGTGGTCAAAGTGATGGTCTCATCAGCCAGACCCGACACTGCATGAAGGCAGAGGCTTGCCTGCTCATTTCCCTGGTATCTCAGGGCCCATAGGTCCTGGCTCAGAGCAGGCACCTATGATTTGGTAAGAACTGACCACCACAGAGCTGTGAATTGGGAGAGAGGAGAGTGAGGACAGGCATATGGAGGGTTTATAACAGGATGCTGTGACTTCGGGGCTGAAGGATGAGTGGAGTGGTCCTGGGAGGGAAGGAGCAGGAAACAGCCTTAGATACAGTCCTAACCTTGCTCAAGACTCCAGGCGTGCTCTGTGGACCAGTGGCATGGGCACGCCTGGGAGGGTGCTGGTTAGAAATGCAGACTGCCCGGCCGCACCCTAGACCCACAGAATTGGCATGTACATTACCAAGATCCCCAGGGCTTCGGTGCACACATCTTTGGGAAGCACCATCCTAACCAACCCCTTTGTCCCAGTCAGGGAAGTCAGATGTGAAAGGAATGCCGCGGGGCCCCTATCCCCTATGAGCAGCGTAGCTGAGTGTGAACTCTGGTGGCCTGAATTCTAGTTCTTTCTGCCGCCTGGAGCCGCCGCCACTGATTCCAGGTCACCTCTAGCTGTCCTGTGTCTGCTCGCTGCCCAGGTGAGCTCCCCACAGTGCACAGTATGAAGAGCCTCTTGAAGTCTCGAGTCCTGTCCTTCAACATTACACCCCGCCAGTTGCAGGACCCAGGGCCACTGGGATTCCAGTAACATGCGTCAGTATGCAGTGAGTGCTTCAGTGTGCCAGGCACGGTGGAAGGAGCTGGGTCACCGGCCCCAGCCTTCCCAATTCACCTATTATTAGGTGACACTAGGATGGTCCCCGTTTTATGAGTGAGGAAACTGAAAGCCAAAGCAAGGTGTTGTAGATTTGTCCCAGGTCACCCAGCAAGCAGGGGCGGGAGCCTGAAGCAGCACCCAGACCGCCAGGAGGATGCCCACTCCTTCAGATGTGGGAGAATTCGAGGGGTCCCTCTGCAAGTACCCAGGGGAGCAGAGCAGACCTCACCAGGTAGATTTGGATCCAAGCCATGCAGCTCTGGGCTTGCTCACCATGCGGGGAAGGGGCCTGACCTGCCGCCCACAGGTGTCCTAAGCTTTCCTCCCCCGAGGGCAGGAAGCTTCTCCAATTGCAGACTCAGATCTGACCAGTCGGTGCTCATGGGAGGGGCACCATAGGCCACCTGTTTCCTCTGCTTTGGGGCCACCAAACCTCATGGCCACAGAATGAGGCCCTTCCAGGCCATGGGGTTTGTTGGTTCCAAAGCAGAGACAAGAGGGTGGTCTATGTGGAGGGACCTGCCTGGTGGCACTGCAGCAAGGCTGCTGGGTGGCTCTCGGCCTCATCCCCAGCCACCAGCACCTACGCCGCCTGCAGTTCCTGATTCTTCATTAGAGCTGTCTTAATACTGACCTTCTTCACCTAATCTAAGCCTGACATTTGTGGTAACATTCTAGAGCTTTCTTTTCCCACCCTCAAAAGCTATTTTTGGCCCTAGCACTGAAAATACACAGGAGGCATGATACCGGATAGTGGGAACTGTGCATTTGTCAAAACCCACAGAACACACAACACACACCCTGAAGTGTGGACTTCTGCGAGGAACAGCGGAGCAGTGTTGGTCATCAATTGCAGCAGCTGAAGCACACGAATGCAGGAAGTTAATAATAGGAGAAGCTGCTCACAGGGAGGAAGTGGGTATATGGGAACTCTGTACTTTCTGTGCAGTTTTTCTGTATACCTAAAACTGCTCTAAAATAAAGTCTATTAAAAGATTAGTTAGGCCGGGCATGGTGGCTCACGCCTGTAATCCCAGCACTTTGGAAGGCCGAGGTGGGTGGATCACCTGAGATCAGGAGTTCATGACCAGCCTGGCCAACATGGTAAAATCCTGTCTCTACTAAAAATACAAAAATTAGCTGGGCACCTGTAATCCCAGCTACTTGGGAGGCTGAGGCAGGAGAATCACTTGAACCCCGGAGGTGGAGGTTGCAGTG